>NC_052155.1:41095747-41408247 GCF_902713615.1 Scyliorhinus canicula | reverse complement strand
TCCTTTGGGCAAGAGAGCACCAGAACTTTATGTGGAATGGCCACTCTATCAGATTATACCAGGACATGAGTGCAGACCGAGTCAGGAAAGGGCTGCCTTTAACAAAGTGAAATCCTCCCTATATAAGAATGGAGTCAACTCGGGATGATTTATCCAGCCCACCTTCTTATCAGATTTTTGAAAAAGACAATTTTTTTGACGCACCGGAAGTGCTGACTTCTTTGTCCAGAAGCACAATTTGTGCTCCGTTTAATCTGATCTATGGCTCGTTGTTTGGGCACTTTTCATGTTTGTTGTATGTGCTTATTCTATATATAAAGGATTTCTACAGTTCGCACCTTTCAATAACCTTTTTTTTTCTTTCTTTTCGTTATTGCCATTTGGTGTGACTTTCAGACGCCCTCGTGCCGCTCTAAGTTAAATAGGTTTTTGCTCCCCAGTTGGGAGTCTCCCTGCCAACAAGATGTGTTAGTTAACGGGAGTGATATTAATGGGTTTTCTGCAGCTCATAATAGTTTTAAAAATGAGCTTGGAGTTTGTGTTGGATTGTGTTCTGTTATTTGTAGGTTTTAGATTAAGCTATTGTTTTTCACCGTTCCATTTGCTTTTTGGTGTGGTTATGCTCGACAGTGATGGCACCTTTGGGTTGGGGAAGGGGGAAAGTGGGGTGAGGTTTGTTTTAACTTGTGTTTGCTGGCGGTGTCTGCTGGTCTCTCTTTGTCGAGTCACCTGACTTGGCTCGGTGGCCATCTTGGATTGATCTTTTTGCTTTGTCTTCTCAGTGCCCCTTGTTTAACATCTGTCCTTGGCAATAGCTGGCTCTGGTTTACGGGGTGGCAGTAGATCTCCAATCTGAATAATTACCTGGAACTTTAGGGGATTGAATGGCCCTGTAAAATGATCAAGAGCATTTGTGCATCTTGGAAGAGCCTAAATTCTGATTTTTGTGCACTAATGTTAGGCCAGGCTGCGCAAAAGATGGGTTAGGCAAGTTTTCATTCTGGTTTTAACTGCAGGGCCGGGGCACAGTGGTTTTAATCAACAAAAGTGTCCAATTCTCCTCATCCCAGATTGTGACTGACCCAAGCGGTCGATATATAATCATATGCGGCTCCCTATTAAACAGCCCAGTAGTTTTGGTCAACGGCTATGCCCCGAATTGGGATGACACGAATTTCATCAACTTTTTGTCATCTTCCCTCCCCAACTTCAACACACACCATCTGATTTTAGGAGGCGACCTGAACTGTGTTCTGGACCCAAAATCGGACCGATCAAAACGCAAATCTTTCGTCCTTTCGGGAATGGACAGGGCTTTGTCTTCCTTCATGGCTCTGATGGAAGGGGTAGATCCCTGGCAGTTTTTACATCTAAATGTCAGGGATTTCTCCTTTTCCCTCATGTTCACCATGTGTACTCTCAAATTGATTTTTGCGATCTAGTTAGGGTTCTCCTCCCTTCGTTGGTGGCAGCTGAGTACTCAGCAATTCATAGATCATAGAATTTACAGTGCAGAAGGAGGCCATTCGGCCCATCGTGTCTGCACCGGCCCTTGGAAAGAGCAATCCACTTAAGCCCACACTTCCAACCTATCCCAGTAACCCCACCTAACCTTTTTTTTAAACACTAAGGGCAATTTAGCATAGCCAATCCACCTGACCTGCACATCTTTGGACTGTGGGAGGAAACCGGAGCACCCGGAGGAAACCCACACACACACGGGAGAACGTGCAGACACCGCACAGACAGTGACCCAAGCCGGGAATCAAACCTGGGACACTAGAGCTGTGAAGCAACTGTGCTAACCACTGTGGTACCGTGCTGTCCCTTGTAATCTCTGACCACTTCTCCCCCTCCCCCCCCCCCCTTCGTTAATCTGTTGATGGGGCACAGCCCCACGCAACATCCTCCCTGGAGGTTGGATACTATGTGCTTTGCTGGCTCATGTAGTGTTCTATGTTTTATGTTCTATAAGTTTTGCAAATGCCTATCCACCTCTGTTGATGACTACATTAAATTAAATAAGTCTGACTTAATTTCCCCTTCCACACCGTGGGAGGCTCTTAAGGCCAGCCTGGGGGGGTGGGGGTGGGGGGGAATTATTTCTTAGAGTGCACATGTGCTAAAGATGAAGTAATTAGAAGAACAGAGGCTGGCGCACTCCATTGATGATCAGTACTCACTCGATCCCATACTGGAATGACATGCAAGCAGATAAAAGTGCAGACCCATTTTGATCTACTAACCACCAAGAGGTCCAGACGTGCTACAGACTTCCAGGGGTATTTTCTACAAGTATGGGGACAAGGCCAGTCATCTTTTAGCACACCAACCTAAACTCCTGTGATACTCTAGATACTCAACCTGGGCTGCAACCTTGTTTCTGCCCTCTCCAGGTCATTACGACCATTACATCCTTACTACCGTGACCTGTATAAATCTGAGCCACCTGCAGGCAAGTCTGCTCATGGCTGATTTTCTGGACACCCTGCCCATCCCAACTGTCAAAATAGTCAAGAGTTGTGAGTTGGACTCCCCTATATAACGAGATTTTAAAATACATTGGTCTTATGTAGGCTGGTAAGGCCGCTCGCCTGGATGACTTTCCGATCGGGTTTTATAAGAAATTCTTGGAACAATTTACACCTTTGCTGTTAGATATGTTCAATGACTCCCTATCCTGTGGTTCATTGTTTCCAACCCTTACTCAAGCCTCTCTTTCCTTGCTCCTTAAGAAGGACAAGGACCTGACTGAGTGCGGTGCCTACTGAGCCATCTCACTCTTGGACGCAGATGTGAAGCTGCTTGCGAAGATTCTGGCACTCCGGTTGGAACCTTACCTTCCAAGCATAATTTCAGAGGACCAAACAGGTTTTGTAAAGGGTCGTCAGTTATCAACCAGTAAATGTCGCCTTTTAAATGTTTTTTATAATCTTTTAAAAACATTTTTAGATTCATTTCCAATTCATTTTTTCCAATTAAGGGGCAATTTAATGTGGCCAATCCACCTAACCTGCACATCTTTGGGTTGTGGGGGCGAAAACCCAAGCAAACACGGGGAGAATGTGCAAACTCCACACGGACAGCGACCCAGAGCCGGGATCGAACCTGGGACCTCGGCGCCACCGTGCTGCCCTGCCTTTTAAATGTTTTATTTCCCCCCCTCTCGTGCACCTGTATCTCGACGCACTGAATGCATTTAACAGGGTAGAATGGGATAATTCATTTGAGATTCTTGGAATATTTGGATTTGGCCAAAGATTTGTCTCATGGATCCATTTGCTATACAATACCCCTCCTGCCAGCATACACACGAATACTCTATAATCTACTTCCCACTGAATATGGGCACTAGTCAGGGCTGCCCACACTCTCCATTTTTATTCGCCCAAGCAATAGAACCTCTCTCTATAGCCTTGAGAGCTTCCAATCAATGGCGGAGTATTAACCGAGATGGGGGTGGAACATCAGATATCTCTTTATGCAGGTGACCTACTTTTATACATTACAGACCCAACTCCCTCCATCAATGTCATGATGAAGACACTTAATAGTTTTGGCACCTTCTCTGGTTAGTAATTAAATCTAGGTTAGAATGAATGTCAACCTCCCTGGAAGACAAGCTCATTTAAGCACATTACCCCCCCCCCCCCCCCCCCAAGTTTTGATTACTTGGGGATCAGGGTGGCCCACAATTGTGTCTCTCTCCACAAATTGAATTATTTCAGCCTGATCAACAATGTTAGAACAGGCCTACAGAGATGGAACAATCCTCCTTTATCCTTGGCTGGCAGGATTCAAACAATAAAAATGAACATACTCCCTAGGTTTTTCTTTTTCTTTCCGTTCCTCCCCATTTTCCTGCCCAAATCCTTTTATATCAAGGTTAATAAATTGACATCTGCCTTTCATCCGTGTGGGCAAGTGTACCAGACTCCGCAGCGATCTACTCCATCGGGAAAGACAGACAGGGGGCTTGGCCCTCCCAAACTTATTGTTTTATGACTGGGCTGAAAATATCAAAAAAATCCTACTGTGGATCAGCGATTTCAGTTCAATCTGGGGCCAAATGAAGGCTCGCTCTTGTACTACATCCACTCTCTTAGCCATAGTTACTGCACCATTGCCCTTTTCTCCAGCTAGATTTTCTTCCAACCCGGTGGTGGTCGCCTCTCTTAGGATCTGGAAACAGTTCCGACAACATTTTAAACTCCTGTCCTTGGCTTCACTGGCCCCTATCTGTAACAACCACCTTATCTTACCTTCAGGGCTGGACTCAACCTTTAACTTGTGGAAATTGAGGGGACTCGAGCACTTTGGTAACTTATTCATGGAGGGGAGGTTTGCCAGCTTTAGGGAATTAGCGGGTAAATTTCAGCTACCCAAATTAGTCTTTTCCACTCCTTTTCAAGTTCACAATTTCACCCACGTGGCTTTTCCTTCCTTTCCTCTGGTTCCGCCTCCCACCTTACTGGAGAGGATTCTATCCTCGGCTCAGCTGGGCAGGGGGCCTATCTCAGACCTATATGGCCACATCTTCTCATCTGATCCCTCCCCACAGGATGGGGTGAGGGTGAAACGGGCGAGTGAACTGGGCCCTACACTCACAAGCGAGGTTTGGAGAGGCGCCCTGTACAGGGTCAACTCCATGTCCACATATGCCCGGTTAAACCTAATTCAGTTCAAAGTGCTGCATAGGACATACTTGACCAAGGCAAGGATAAGCGGGTTTTTCCTGAATGTTGAGACCGCTGTTTGCTTGCCCCCACAGATCATACACAGACGTTTTGGTCCTGCCCCAGACTTGTCAGCTTCAGGACTTCCTTTTTTAATGCTATGTCTAATATTCTGCGATTAGATTTACAGCCATGCCCGCTGGTGGCCATATTTGGTGTTTCAGACTGCCCGGCAGTCCACTCTGGGGTAGAGGCGGACGTTATCGCCTTTGCTTCATTGATAGCCCGGAGGCAGATACTGCTCAGTTGGATGTCTCCCGTTCTGCCTTGTGCCTCTGGCTGGTTAGGGGACTTAATGTCCTTTTTACATTTGAAGAAAATTAAATTTTCCATCGGGGATTCTGTTGAGAGATACTACCTGAGATGGCAACCGTTTGTCTCTTTTTCAAAGATCTAGACACCATCAGCTGTTAGGGATTTGGTGGATTTGTTGCAAGGAAAACCTTCAATATACATTTTCTTTTAAAAAAAGTGAGTGTTGCTGCAACTGTACAAGGTATTGGTGAAACCCCATCTGGAATACTGTGTACATTTTGGTCCCCTTATTTGAGGAGGGATATAGTTTCATTGGAAGAGGTTCGGTCGGAGGAGATCCACTGGATTGATTCCAGAGATGAGGAGTTTGTTCTATGAAGAGAGATTGAGCAGTTCAGGCCTATACTCTCTTGAGTTCAGGAAAATGGGAGGAGATCTAATTGAGGTCCATAAGATGATAAAAAGTATTGACAAAGTAGAAGTAGCTGCTTCCTCTTGTGGGGCAATCTAGAACGAGAGCTCATAGTTTTAGGATAAGGGTAGCAGATTTTAAAACAGAAATGAGAATAAATTACTTCTCTCAGTGAATCTATGTAATTCATTACATCAGAGCGTAGTGGATATCGGGACATTGAGTAAATCTAAGGAAGAGATTGATGGATTTTTAATTAGTAAAGGGTTGAAGGGTTATGGAGAGCGGGCAGAAAAGTGGAGTTGAGGCCGAAACTTGATCATCCATGATCGTATTGAATGGCTGAGTGAACTCGAGGAGCTGAATTGCCCACTCCTTCTCCGAGTTCTTATGTTCTTATGTATTCACTGAACATTTCTGGGAGAAGGAAAGCAAGGGAGGAATTGATGTACTTTGAATAACTCTGGAAAACTGGAGAGAAAAAAGGTTATTTTCTTTTCCTAAAGGTAAAAAGAAGGAGAGGGGTAAAGAGAAGAAAGGCAAGGAGCACGTTAAACTAAAACAGAAGAAAAAGAAAAAGAAGAAAAAGAAATCCAAACACGGTAAGCAGAGCTGACATTTGCAAAACGAAAATCCTGCTGACAAGGGTGGTGCTGTTGGTGTCTGGTGTACCAACATCTGCCTTGCAGAGGCTGAGCACAAATTCTCAGACATTGTTTCCTACCTTCTCCAGGACCATGACCCTACCACCGAAAATCAAACCATTGTTTCCAGGACTGTCACTGACCTCATCTCCTCTGGAGATCTTCTCTTCACAGCCTCCAACCTCACAGTCCTCCAACCCCACACAGCCCTCTTCTACTTCCTTCCCAACATCCTCAATTAGATCTGTCCAGGTAGACTCATCATTTAAGCCTGTTCCTGGTCCACTGAACTTGTATCTTCCCATCTGGACTCGGTTTCCTCTCGCCTTATCCAGCCTCTTCCCACCTACATTCATGATTCTTCTGATGTAATTTCAATGATTTCCAGTTCAGAATCAGAAAAACTCTACAGTGCAGAAGGGAGCCACCCGGCCCATCGAGTCTGTACCGGCCCTCCAAAAGAGCACCCCCCACCCAGGCCCACTCCCCCGTCTCAGCCCCACCTAACCTGTACACTAAGGGGAAAATTTATCATGGCCAGTCCACCTAACATGCACATCTTTGGACTGTGGGAGTCACATACACACCTCCCCCACACACATTTCCTCTCCGTCCACACACACACTGCCCCTCCCTCCACATAGACACACTGCACCCACTCCCCACACACGCAAACACTGCCATTGCCCCTCCACATATGCACATCGCCCTCCCTCCACACACATACACACCTTCCACACACACATCGCCCTCCCTCCACTCACGCATCGCCCTCCCTCCACTCACACACACACACACACACACACACACACACACACATATCACCTTCCCAACACACACACTGCACTCATTCTACACACACACACTCACGCACTCAGGCACACGTGCCTGCATGCACACAGTGCTCCTCACTCCACACATACTCTGCCCCCCTACACACACACTTCACCCACCCCTCCACAGGCGTATGTTCCGCCCACCTCCGCACACACACTGTGCAGCCCCCCCCCCCCCCCCTCCCCCACACCGCTGCCGGCCTCTGACTCCCTGACTCCAACATCGCCTGACTCCAACGTCGCCACCGCAACCTGTTGTAGCTTCTCTGAGCTCCTCACGCTGCAACCAATAATTACATTTGCGTGGCAACTGACTGCGTTTGGCTTGTTTAGGCTGGTTCCTTCCTGTATTGGCTGCTGATTGGCTCATCAGATAGCATGCCAACAGCCAAAAGCATGGGTAAACCAGCCTGCCATTGGATGTGCAGGCTTGCAACATTTTCCTAAATTAGTCCAACACACACCCACCCACCCATACCACACAACGCAGCCACACCACACACACAGTCTCAGTTTCTTTGTCTCTATTGAATCTGCCAATGGCGCTTCTGGCATGTCTCTCATCTTCCCCCCCCCCCCCCCCCCCCCCCCCCCCCCCCCCCCCCCACCCCACTGTGGATGACAGAGCCCTCAACTGTGATAGGGTTTTCCTTGTACTAATTTTCCATCCCACCAGTCACCTTATTCACAGGTCATCCTCTGCTATTTATTTGCACGTCTTTCAAAATAGTCCACTGTATTCGCTGCTCATGACACACTTTACTCTTGGTAAATTAAGCGCAGACTGGGTGACCACTTTGTGGAACAGTTTTGCAAGCATGACCCCGGCATTCCTTCCACTCGCCATTTCAATTGTTGCTCACATTCAGTTCTCAGCATACTACAATTTTCCAGTTAACGGTTTTGTTCCATTGGTGGGCTGTCTCTTACGTCCACGTCGTGTGCCCTGGTTGGCCCCTACAAATCACTTCACCTTTTTTTGAACAGGGTGAAGACATTTGCTGTGTTCTTCGGCCAGTACTCCACTGTTTGCCAGTCTGGTAGCTGGGGATTCAACCGGGGGTCCCTCCAGCCATTCCTCATCAGTAAAGTCCATTTTTAAATAAGCATAAAGAATGAAGTTTGATTTACATCATTTATGATTTCTTCCATGCCTTATTGACATGTCACTAGGCAGGTAGAGGCCTGGCCGGCAATGATGGCATGAAGGGAGTGGAGCATTTGTTGCTCCTTAATTTTGTTTCCACTGCAATACAAATAAATAGAAATCTCTAAGAATCGGGGGTGATTGCATGGAGCAGTTGGTGAGCACAATACCGAGTTACATCTAAGACTTGGTGTCAAACCCAATCTTTCCTGATGTTGTGATAAACTCCATTCCCTCGGCACACTGTGGGAGGATGCAATTAAATGAACTGAGACTGTTCAAACCAGTTCCATGAGGGCATGAAACAACAACACACTTGGAATTCTTGGTAAAAGCCGCTATATTGAATATGTTTTCATGACCTGAGCCAGTCATTGTAATAATAACCTTTATTAGTGTCACAAGTAGGCTTACATTAACACTGCAATAAAGTTACTGTGAAAATCCCCTAGTAGCCAAACTCCGGTCCCTGTTTGGGTACACTGAGAGTAGACCCTCAAAGCAAGATTCCTAGCTTTACTACTAATTTTTTGTTTATCTGAAAGTAATCATTAGGATGACTGATGAAGGAAATGGAAGGGGAGAAAAGCAAATGTGGCTTGTTATTCTAACTATAAACTAAGTATAGGAAAAACACGATGCTGGGACAGATAATAGATAGCATTACTGTGCTCAAAGCCACACATTATATTTCCAGCCCTCAGTGTGAAATGGGTATTCCACTCACCCGCACTGACATTCCTCGCCTTGACTGAGCATTAAAAATATGTCCCAATGAAAAATTCAATCTTCGGCCTTGTAAATCAATGGGCAGTGAAAATAGAAACATCCTTAGACAGTACCTTCCAAACCCATCACCCTTACCGTCTAAAAGGACAAAGGTAGCAGACACATGGGAACACCACCATCTGGAAGTTCCCCTCCAAGCAACTCGCCATCTTGACTTGGAAATATATCTGCCGTTCGTTCACTGTCACTGGGTCAAAGTACTGGAACTACCTCCCTAACAGCACTGTGAGTGTACCTACACCATATGGACTTCTGAGGTTCAAGAAGGCAGCTCACCGCCTTCTCAAGGGCAATAAATGCTGGCCTAGCTAGTGATGCCCACATCCCATGACTGAATTTTTAAAAATCTCCACAGGTGAGTTGAGTGGAAGAGGCTTGTGCTTCTCGAGGCCTTCATTTAATGATAAATTTGCCATTGGCCGAAATGGTTTCTTTTTCTTGTCAGTTCTTCATTGTGAATTGAAGGCAAGTGAAACAGGTGTCATTTAGGCCCAATAAAACTCCCATGTTGTATTTTAGTTGAGCGCTGGTACCATATGGACTTGAGTTATAAAAGAACAATCAAAAGGGTCAAAATGTGGAACACATTCAAGATTAAATTTGAGAAACTGATGAGAGGGACATTATTATACAGTGTTATCACTTGCTTTGGCTTTGTGCACTTAAATTCTATTCCTAAACCCTTCCACCTTATTGCATCTCTACAAAATTTCTCTCAAACCTACCTCCTCATGCCTTGGCTTTCAATATCTATAATCTTCACTTGATTTTGCTGACAGGAGGAAAGCAACAAAATAATTCTTATTTATTATTTTCACATTTTCAATATTCACGAGTGTGTGGACCCCTCCATTCTAACCCTCGGCATTCTTCATCTGTGTAATACGGTGGATGCACCAAATCAAATCAGTTGGGAATGGGGGAGCTTAATATAGTGCGCGTTTGCTGATAGTTGAAGAGACCAATCCGTAAGTGTCAGTGCTGCATATGAAGTGGTTATCAGGTTTCGTTGTGGGTTGGTGTTTTTGGTGTTGGTGCCTATTGCCAAGCTGTTGTAGCCACTGATCATTATGGTGGCACGCACACACCAACGCACCGATAATTGGGCCACTTTCCTTTGTTGTCCGCTAATCTATCCCACGTGCAAGAATTGTTGTTTAGGGCCTTTATGTCATGCCTGCATGCATTCTTGAAGCTCGTCATCTGACCCTGGCTATTTCGCCAAACAAAAAAACCCGTAGGTATGCGACTTTACTGTGTATTAAAACCACATAATATCTAACCTTCCAGCCCTCAATATGTAACAGGTATCCCATTCACCTGCACTGTCACTTCTCCTCGACTGAGCATGAAAAATAAAAGCACCAGTGAAAAATTCTCTCTTCTGCCTCGTACATCAAAGGGCGGTGAAACTGGAAAGATTTCCCCAAGTGAGTTGAGTAGGAGAGGCTCCTACAAGCTTCTGCCCTGTGACCGTGCCTGAGCTAGCAAAATCACCTCTGCTTGATGAGTGCCAAGATAATCGGGAACTTCACCTTTGAGTGCCTGCTACGTTCGTGATTTTGCTGGAAATTATTAGCACATTCTGCGGACTTGGGTCCACAGTGACAGACAATCTGCCTTTTAGTGCAGAACTCAAAACAGACATCGGGAAAATAGATGGCGCCTTTGACAGACTCAAAAAACATGAATGGAATAAAATCAGGTTCCTCTTAGGAGTTAATGAGCCCTGTTTCCTCACATTCTTGTTGTATTGTCGTGATACATGGATTACTTATAATTTTCAAGAAAGAAAGGGAAACAGATTGCATCTTCTCTGTTTGTATTATTTCAGGACATCTCATAGAAGGCCAAAATCAAGAATGGGGCAGTCCTTCATTGTGCTAGATAATAAGGATTAAGTAATCTGCTTGCCAACCAGTATTAAATTCTATTTGCTGTTGCTAATCTGAGGTGACAGTGAGCAGATAAATTAATCCTGATAGAATCCATATTGTTGCACGAGCAGACAGAAAAAACGCTTTCAAAGTACGGGCTCAAGGTGAATGCCATAACCCGATCTTCAGTTCCTAATCATTTGAATCGTAGAATCTCTACAGTGCAGATGAGGCCATTTGGCCTATCGAGTCTGCACCGGCCCTTAAAAAGAGTGCCCTACCTCAACGCACATTCCAACTATATCCCCGTAGCAGTAATCCCACCTAATCTTTTGGACACTAAGGGGAAATTTGGCATGGCCAATTCACCTAACCTGGACTTTGGGAGAAAAACCGGAGAAACTGGAGGGAACCCATGCAGACACGGGGAGAAAATGCAAACTCCACACAGACAGTCACCCGAGGTTGGAATTGAACCCGGGTCCCTGGAGCTGAGATGCAGCAGTGCTAACCACTGTGCCACTGTCGCCCAATTTGCAATTGAATGATATTGATTTAAGTTGAAAATTCACCAGTGTCCTCATCCGAACTAGCTGAAGCAGCTCTTTTCAACTTACTAACCTTCCTTTCTTCTCAGATTTTACAGAGTGTGAAGGTTTCAAAGATATTTCCCTGGAATTTTTGGAAAGATGTCCATCTCCCATAACCAAACCCGGAAGTTCCCTTGCCTTGCGATGTGGATCAGTGGTAAAACCAGCATACCTATCACCAAAATCTCTTCTGTCCTCTGGATCGTTGCTGGAGCTCAGCATGGATCACACTCCTAGACATGAGTGTAAGTGCTAAACTTACATGGAATGAATGGGTCTTTGGTAGAATAGCAGTCTTTACTATTCATTAATAAATAATAATTTACTATTTCCAGGATATGACTCATTATCCCTGCTGCACATGCCTTCAATAATATTAGTGGTTTGGCATTGTAATACAAATATTGCTTGCTTGTGGGAGGAAACCGGAGCACCCGGAAAAACCCATGCAGACACAGAGAAAGTAGTTCCTCCATACAGTCACCCAAGGCCGGAATTGAACCTGGGTCCCTGGCGTTGTGAGGTAGCAGTGCTCACCCCTGTGTCACGCACTGTCTCATTGAGAAGTTCCAAGTCTTCTTTTCTAATCACTTCCTTGCAGTAATGGATGATAATTTGTGCTATATGAGGTTTCCTAATCATTCTGTAAGATTATAGTTTAGATAAATTGTTCACGGTGCTGAAAAATCCAAATGTCAGTGGATATTGCACCTCCCAAACCAGTGACGTCCCATCAAGAAGTACAAGAGTGGAGGTGCATGGCCAATCCGTCAGTTCCAACTTCCCTTGCAGGTCACCTGACTTGGAGAATATCACTCTTCTTTGTTGTTATCAGGTCAAAATCCTGGAACTCTCTAGCTAACAGCATTATTGGAATATCTGCACCACATGGACAGCAGATCAAGAAGAAAACTCAGTACCATATTCTCAAAGGCAGTTAAGGATTGGTAATAAATGTCAGCCTTGCCAGCGATACCCATATCCTGAGCGTGAATAAGAAACAAAGTAAATATTGCTATCTTAGGAATAAAATAAGTCAGGCAGAAGTTTTTAACACTGAAGATAATGGAGCAAATTACTGGAGGACAATAAAGCACTACTTTTTCCAAATGGAAGTTCCCATTACACAGCCATGGTTGCTTGGAGAACATGCTTAAAAAAATAAACACTTAATGGATTCAAGAGACGAATATGCGTTTCTGGAGAGAGAAAAGTAAAAAAATGTGGTGGGACGATAGCTATTTATGGATAGAGACATGCGAGGAATGGACAGAGTTGTTGATCTTTTTCCATTTGTAAATATTACGTTCCATAATAACCAATTCTTGAATTTAGGCAACTTGTGCCTATAGGGTGGATTGAGATTTGTGAAAATTCTTATGAGCAATACTTGGAGGTAACTTTACAGCACTGTTTTTACAGCAGGTCTTTCTGATGACGAGTTCTTCGATGGTTCCTCAACGGAGAGTGCCCTGATGAGCGACGATTACAGTCAGGATCTGGACGTCTCAAGCACTGCGGAGGAGTCTCAAGAGGAGGATGATAGCAATGCAACAGTGCGATGTGTCTGTGGAATGGATGAAGAAAATGGATTTATGATTCAGGTAGTCAAAATTTCAACATGTTTGTGTTCAGTTTTGGTGTTCAGATGTTCTGCTGGTGCTTTGACACTTTGCCATTTCAGACCTAAGCTGCTGATTGTCTTTAGGTGCACCTCTTTTAGAGGCAACCTCTGAAAAAGTTCCAGAACTCCCTTTCTTTCTCCCTCAAAAATTGATCGATGCTGTCAGGTAGATCAAGTTGGGGTGATTCATGGTGAAGATTCTAGGCGGTTGAGGAATCTTGAAAGCGCTTTTTAAAAGAAATGAGAAAATATTTACTTCATGGCCTCAGGATATTCCAAACCATGACACGGGCATCGGAGGCTGAGTAGGTAAATAAGACAGCCCAGCTCATGCATAACAAGCCTGCACAAACAGCAAATGAAATGAATAATCAAATAATCTATTTTTATAGTGTTAGCTGACACAAGAGATCGACCCGCTACCACCTCATCCCGCTCGGAAGTATTGTGAACTGTGAAAGGCCAGCCATAGACCGCAAGAGGGCAATGCCTGGCTGAATGGGTGGACATGTGACCGATGAAATTTAATGCAGAGAAATGTGAAGCAGTACATTTTGGTTGGAAGAGTCAGGAAAGGCAATACAAAATAAAGGGTACAATTCTGAAGGGAGTGCAGGAACAAAGAGACCTGGAGTAGGTGTGCACAAACTATTGAAGATGGTCGGCCAGCTTGAGAAAGCGATTAATAATGCAATCATTAGTAATACAGGAGCCGTGGCTTTATCAATAGAGAGCCAGGTTACAAAAGCAAGGATGTTATGGCGGGCCTCCCTAAAACACGGTCGGTCCCCCAAGTGGAGTATCGCGTCCAATTCTGGGCACCACACTTTAGGTCGAAAGTGAAGGCATTAGAAAGAGTGCGGAAAATAATTACGAGGATGGTCATAGGAATGAAGGGCTTAAGTTAGGTGGAGAAACTGGGGTTGTACTCCTTAGAGAAGAGAAAGTTAAGATGAGATTGGACAGAGGTATTCAAAATCATGAGGGCAAGGCATAGTGGTTAAAGAGAAAATTACCCCATTGGCGGAAATATCGAGAGTCAGAGGATACCGATTTGGAAATTGTGATTTGCAAAAAGATCAAAGGTAACATGAGAAAAACATTTTTTTACGCAGTGGTTGTTAGAATCTGGAATGCACAACCTGAGCGTGTGTTGGAGGCCGATTCAAACGTGGTGTCCAAAAGGAAATTAGATAATTATATGAAGAGAAAGATTTTTCAGGTCTACGTGGGAAAGGATGGGGGTGTGGGACTAACTGAGCTGCTCTTTCAGAGAATCAGCATGGACGTGACGGGCCTAATGGCCTCTTTCTGTTCTGTAACCATTCCATGATTTCTGGCCTTGTCTGATTTTATTCCAGATTTCTAGCACCCTCAGTATTTCCCTTTCATGTTGTGAAGGTGAAAGGATGTGCCCTCAAGGCCTTTTGATATTTGCCTACTTGGAACTGGGCATGCCACACATATAATCAGAGTCCCTCATAAATGTTATTTTCTATATGTTTTAAAATTTGCAAGGCACTGTGCTAATAATATCGATCAAGCACAAAGGTGGATATTCGGTCTATTGTACCCATGTCAGTTCTGTGAAAGAGTTATCTAATGAGACCCACTCTCCTCTTTCCCCATAGCCCTGCAGTATAAATATGCATATCTATTTTTGCTCTGTATTTGTTCCTTTTGGGTAGTTGATGCTGTTTTTCAGGCCTTAATAGTGCAATCCTCAGGTGTGTCAGTATTTTCCGAGAGAAAAGTTGAGAGGCGGTGGCCTAGCGATGAACTTGAAAGCATAAACTAGGAATGAAATAATAATGTACTGCATTTTAACATAATTTTGTATTTTCTTGTCTTTTGTTGGTCCTTGTTAATTTCTTTTGTGTTTTATTTTCCGCTGTCTCCCACTCATTGAAGTGTGAAGAGTGCCTTTGCTGGCAGCACAGCATCTGTATGGGGTTACTGGAAGACAGCATTCCAGATCAGTATATCTGCTACATCTGCCGGGATCCTACAGGTATCTGCTAATATCAGATTTAAGTTGTTGGTGCATCTCAAATAGAAATTATCCTCTTTTGTTTATGTCGCTATTTTGGAAATGCATTTAAAATGGATTCTTAATGATATATTAACATGTTGCTGTTTCACTGGATAGCTATTTGTCTACCTCAAAAGATGGTACACAAGATAAAATAATTGTGAACACCTGCATATCTATTCAAAGTTAATAATTTAAATACATTCTTTGGTTAACAAACTGATGAAGGGAAGTTTCCTCCCTGCACTGGCTTTAAATGTCCAATGTGAAATCATTTAGTTGTGCAGAATTGCATACGGTTTTTATGTAAGATGAAAACGGACAATGCTGGTAATATTTAGCAGGTCAGACAGCAACTGTGGAGAGAATGTTATGACACCCTGGGCGAGTGTGCGATCAGATCCAGCCCCACAGACTCCGGAGTCCCAACATTGGCAAATTAACCAATGATTTGTTTTTTCTTGAGATCTTTTACTCTCGACTGCTCCAATGAGTTACAGACACCAGATTTATAAGTAAAACAGTATCAAACTGTTCATGAATAACAAGTGGAAAATATGAATTTATAACAAAACAGTGGTCTACCAATCTACCTATTCCCCAAACCCCGTTCCTCCCCCTACGGAGACACACACAAGACAGAAACAAACTAAGGGTTGAAGAGGATCAGAAAAGAAATGGGGATTAAAGGGAAAAGTTTGAAATGAGTCTTCACTGCTGTGGTTGCGGCCTCTGTGAACAGATTTGCTCAAAGAATTCGGGTCGGCGCAGTTCTGTCAATCCGTCAGCAGATGGGGCAGCACAGTGGTTAGCACTTTTGCTTCACAGCTCCAGGGTCCCATCATCAACCTGAAAGGTGAACTCTGTTTCCCACTCCACCGAAATTGCCTGACGTGCCGAATATTTCCGGCATTTTCTGTTTTTATTATGAATTACTAGCAGCAGATGCAGTATTTTGCTTGGGTTCTTACACTTTTCACCCTGCAAAAGGGTTTCAGAATTTTGATTGATTTCTTACTGAAATTGCAATTTCAAAAATGTAATTTTCTCCACTGATGAAAGCTTCAATTTTTGTTTATTATTTTATCGGAGATTTTAATGTACCTTTAGGTGGATTAACTCTGGTTAAGTCATCTCTGATCTCTATTGAGTGCCACTATACATATCTTCAATAAGATCACCTATCATGCTTTTGAACTTCAATGGGTATAGATGCAACCTGTGTTCAGTCTTTCCTCATAAGACAACTCCGTCATCCCAAAAAAACAACCTGATGAACCTTTCCATAGCCTTTCCATAGAATTCCTACAGTGCAGAAGGAGGCCATCTCCAATACAAGTACATCCTTTATTAAATGAGACCAAAACTGTACTCAATACTCCAGGTGTGGCCTCATCAATGTCCTGTACAGTTTAACAAGACTGCATCCCCTTGAAGATGCCTTGCAAGGTTGTTGGGCTGGAAAAGTAAGGAAGGGTGAGGGGAATTTAAGGATCAGAATTTCAAAATTGAGGAGAGGAATAGAATAATTGAGTCTGGGTGTAATACAAACGTGATTGTGGGCTTTGGATGGCCTGAGGCAAGGGATGAAACAGGTTGAAGTGGAAGTAGGTCATCTTTGTGATTGAGGGAACGTATGTTCAGTAGCTCAGCTAGGGTCAAATTGAACATTAAGGATGTTGTATAGAGTTAAGCTTAAGAACCAGCGAACCAGAAGTTCACTCAACAAAGATATCACGGAATCACAGAATACTACAGTGCAGAAGAGGCCCTTCGGCCCATTGAGTCTGCATCGATGCATGAAATGCCCTGACCTGCCCACCTAATCCCACTTGCCAGCGCTTGGCCCATAGCCTTGAATGTTACGGGGTGCCAAATACTCATCCAGGTACTTTTTAAAGGATGTGAGGCATCCTGCCTCTACCACCCTCCCAGGCAGTGCATTCCAGATCGTCACCACTCTCTGGGTAAAAATCCCCCCAAAACCACCCACCTCTCACTTTGAAATTGTGTCCCTGTGTAACTAGTCATTCAACTGAGAGAACCATTGCTTCCTATCCACCCTGTCCATGCCTCTCGTAATCTTGTACACCTCAATCAGGTCATAGAATCATAGAATTTGCAATAGAGAAGGAGGCCATTCAGCCCATCGAGTCAGCACTGGCCCTTACAAAGAGCACCCGACTGAAGCCCACGTATCTATCCTATCGCCGTAACCCAGTAACCCCCACTTAACACTTTTTGAACACAAAGGGCAATTTATCATGGCCAATCCACCTAATCCGCACATTTGTGGACTGTGGGAGGAAACCGGAGCACCCGGAGGAAAGGCACGCAGACACAGGGAGAACGTGCAGACTCCGCACAGACAGTGACTCAGCCGGGAATCGAACCTGGGACCCTGGAGCTGAGAAGCAACTGTGGTAACCATTATGCTACCGTGCTGAGGTCACCCCTCAGTCTTTTCTATTACAGGGAAAACAACCCAAGCCGACCAACCTCCCTTCATAACTCAAATGTTCCATCCCAGGCAACATCCTGGTGAATCTTCTCTGCAACCCCTCCAGTGCAATCACATCCTTCCTATAATGTGGCGACAAGAATTTCACCCAGTACTCCAGCTGTGGCCTCACCAATGTTCTATACAGCTCCAACATGACCTCCCAGTTTTTGTAATCTATGCCTCTAGTGATAAAAGCGAGTGTCCCATATGCAATTTTCACCACCCTATTACCTTGCCCTACTAGCTTCAGAGATCTACGGATAAACATAGCAAGGTCCCTTTGTTCTACGGAACTCCCCAGTGTCAAACCTTTCAGAGTATGCTTCTTTGTTAAATTACTCCTTCCAAAGTGTATCACCTCACACTTTTCAGAGTTAAATTCCATCTGCCACTTATCCGCCCATTTGACCATCCCATCAATATCTTCCTGTAACCCAAGACACTCAACCTCACTGTTTTTTTAATAAACATTTTATTGCGGTATTTTTTGGTTTCGAACCTCACTCTTAACCACCCAGTCTATCTTTGTGTCATCTGCAAACTTACTGATTGTACCCCCACACAGTCATCTATGTCATTTATATAAATGACAAATATCCAGCACGGATCACATATCCTGTAAAAAGGAACAGCTTCATCAGACAATTCCTCCCCATCTACTCACCTGATATATAATGGAAATCCTAGTAGTTTGTGAAGGTTGAAAGTATGAGTAAAATTATACCTATGGTAGTAATATAACAGCAAGCAGTCGAAGTGCAATTATTCAGTTACTGACAGGGTTATATTTTCATGTGGGATTTTTAAAAGGGAAGGAAAGGATAAGGAGATGAGGGCAAATTTCTTCACCCAGAAAGTGGTGAGCCTGTGGAATTTGTTTCCACAGGAAGTAGTTGAAGCCAAAACATTGTATGCTTTCAAGGAGCAGTTAGGTCTAGCATTTATGCGAAGGGGATCAAAGGATATGTGGGGAAGGTGTGAACAGGCTATTGAATTGGATGATCAACCATGATCATAATGAATGGCGAAGCAGGTTCGAAGGGCTGAATGGCCTCCTGCTCCTATTTTCTATGTTTCTATCTTTCCTCTTGCCATGAATATTAGATATTCTGTTGACACAACTGGGGGAGCAAAGCATAAAGTTCTCTTGGTGCCCTGGCCAACATTCTTCCCTTAATTCTGTCTCAAAACTGTTCAGCTGATGATTCATCTCATTTGCTGTTTGGCGGGTTAGATGCTTAAATTGGCTTCCTCTTCTTACAACAGTAACTGGAATTTCAGCAAAGAAGGGGGCCATTCAGGTCATTACGCCTGTCCCTGCTCTTTAAACAGCAGTCCACTCAGCCATCATCCTTTGCTGTATGCCTTCAACTTTGCATTTTGAAAGTTACTATTAAATTTGCCTCTCCCCTCCTTTCAGGCCATGCATTTCCGAGCATCATAATTCCATGCATTAAAAAATCCCTTCTGGTCCCCTCTGATTCTTTTGACAATTATCTTAAATCTGTGCCCTCTAGTTACCAACCCTCCTGCCAGTGGTCACATTATTTGCTATGTCAGGATGTTTTGTAATTTTGAACACCTCTGTTAAATTTTCCTTTAACCTGCTATGCTCAAGGAGAATAATCCCAAATCTCTCTACGTAACTGAAGTCCCTAATCCCTGGAGTATCGTTCTAGTAAATCTGCTCGGTGCACTTTCAGACGTAGCTCATTGAATGTAAAGTGTTTTGAGGTATCCAGAAGGTAGAAGCGGGATGTTACATAATTAAAATGTCCTTTATTCCTGGAGGTCAGAAATGGAGTGCCAAATATTGCTACGACAAGGAATGGTTAAAGAATGGACATATGTATGGGCTGTCCTTCCTGAAGGAGAATTATTCCCAGCAGAATTCTAAGAAAATAGTATCAACACACCAGCTCCTGGCTGATGTGTACAGTGTGACTGAAGTGCTCCGTGGACTTCAAATGAAAATCAATACTCTCCAGTAAGTATACGTATCAACACAGGCGCGACAACATAGACTTCAATTGCAGCATCAGTGATAACACGGTTTTGCTTTACACCTAAGCTGCAGCTGTTTAAATGCTCCATGAATCAGAGTCAAGACACGCCTGATACACAGAGAGTGTGAGATTTCTTTAAGAGGAATAAGGCTTGTTGCACTTTGCTTTTATCAGTTTGGATTGCAACATTCACTGTGCACGGTCCAGGTTCAGCATCAGCGCCGACCTTAGACTGCTCACACCAATGTGAATCTTGCACAGTGAATGCAAAGTGGAATTACGCAGAACTCCCACAGCAGAGAATGGTTAACCACAAAAACAGAAAATGCTGGAAAATCTCAGCAGGTCTGGTAGCATCTGTAGAGAGAGAAAATAGAGTTACCGTTTTGAGTCCATATGTGGGCTTAAATAGAGTGCTCTTTCCATGGGCCGGTGCAGATTCGATGGGCTGAATAGCCTCCTTCTGCACTGTAGGGATTCTATGATTCAGATGTGGTCTATGACCAGTTTGCGGGTTGTAGATATAGAAGTTGTCACGTGAGTGTGTATTTTCATATGTAGACGAAACATTACAAGAAATTAAATGCGGAATATAATTTCATGCTGGCGTACACAAATAACATACCTCAGACTCAACCAAGAAATCTTATTTTTTTCTTACTCTGACCAATTACTCTATGGTTGTCTTGAGTAAAATGCATATTGAATGGGGCGTATCTGTTGTTACTTCTCCGTCTTGATGTTATGATTGAACAAGCTACAATTATGGCATGTGCAAAAGATGTTATGAGACAGCTAGTTGTCTTCACACAGAATTAGAGTGGTATGACATCTTCCTGTCTTTTCAATCTCAAGGAGCAAAAAACATCCTGATCTACATCTCTGGGCTCAATCATGCATCAAGTCTACTCAAGAGCAAACTACAGGAAAAAATAAGGACACGGAACATATGGACGGTCTCCAGCAGCCTGAAAATACCTGTCATAATCAGAGATATAGAGAAAAATCGAGTCCCAGCGAAAGAGTAGAGGGAGCCTACATCACCAGCGAGCATAGCTACCAGAAGCCTCAGGGCTGCAGCCTGGAGCAAAACACCACAATAGATCAAGACAGCTCAGAGGATGACGATACCAATAGGTTAGAATATGAAGAAGTTCAGAGTCCTGCATTCAACACAACTGAAAGATGCACTGTTCAGGAAGAGGACTGTCTATCTGGACAGGTATGTTGTATTTGCTGTTTTGTTAGCTCACGATTGTGTTATACCTCCTCTTTAGGTTTCTCGATGTTGCTTGTAATTTGGTTCCTCTACATTAGCTGCATCAATTGAAAAGCATCCCCACAGGTGGGGCCTTCAGCATCACTTATAATGCAATTGCTACTCCATGCAACAGTGGACATTTATAGTGTCCCTTACCTTTCAAAAAAAGCCAAGGTGTTTCAAGGAGTGGGTGATCAGAAACTAATGACCGCCCAGCCTGTGAAGGAGAAGGTTGCAGCAGTAGCAAGGGGCGAGCCAATGGAGGGATTTAAACACAAAGGTGAGAATTTTAAATTGGAAACAGGATTCAATCTCTGGCCCATACTGAGTTAGCGAATCTAATCAGGGATGCCCCACAATTTGGCTCAGTGCCTTTGGGTTAGTGAGAATATCAGGCAGGCTTCCCACTATTGGTCACTATCCAGTGACCCTGCTTTTAAGTCTGGAGGTTGGATGAATTTCCTCTGAAGTTGATTTTTTTTTTAAATTCTTTCACGGGAAGTGGCAAACCAGCATTTATTGCCCTTGAGGGACAGAGATGAGCCACCTCCTTTAACCATTTTGACCCGGCAACAATGAACAAGTGGCAATATAGTTCCAAGTCAGAATGATGTGCGGCTTGGAGGGAAACTTGCAGATGGTGCTATATTCCATTGTCCTTCTAGGTGATTTTGCAGGTTTGGAAGGTCAAGGAGCCTTGGTGAGTTGCTGTTGTGCATCTTGCAGATGGTACACACTGCTGCCACTGTACACCAGTAGTGGAGGGAGTGAGTATTTAAGGTGGTGGATGGAGTGCCAATCAAGGGGGTTGCTTTGTCCTGGATGGTGTCGAGCTTCTTGAGTAAGTCAGACAATAGAGAATATTCCATTACACACCTGATTTGTGCCTTGTAGATAGTGGCCAGGCATTGGGGAGTCAGGAGGTAAGTTACTCTCCACAGAATTCCCAGCTTCTGCCTGCGCATGCAGCCACAGTATTTATATCATAAAATCCCTACAGTGCAGAAGGTGACCATTCAGCCCATCGAGTCTGCACTGGCCCTTCGAATGAGCACTCTACCCATGCCCACTCCCCCCTATCCCCGTAACCCCATAACATAACCTGCACCTCCCTGGACACGAGGACCCAATTTATCATGGTCAATCCACCTAACCTGCATATCTTTGGACTGTGTGACGAAACCGGGGGAAACCCACTCAGATACAGGGAGAACGTACAAACTCCACAAAGACAGTGACCCAAGGCTGGAATCGAACCCGGGTCCCTGGCGCTGTGAGGCAGCAGTGCTAACCATTGTGCAATCGTGCCGCCCTGCTGGTCCAGTTCAGTTTCTTGTCAATGATATGCCCTGGATTTTGATAGTGTGGGGTTCAGCGATCGTAATGCCATTGAATGTCAAGGGGAGATGGTTAGATTCTTGCAGGGTGGAGATGGTCATTGCCTGATCCTTCTCTGGCTGAATGTTAAGTGTCACTTATCAGTCCAAGCCTGAATGTTGTCCAGGAACATAGTACCATAGAATCCCTACGGTGCAGAAGGAGGCCATTCGGCCCATCTAGTCTGCACCAACCCTCCGAAAGGATAGCACGGTAGCATTGTGGATAGCACAATCGCTTCACAGCGCCAGGGTCCCAGGTTCGATTTCGTCATGGGTCACTGTCTGTGCGGAGTCTGCACATCCTCCCCCGTGTCTGCGTGGGTTTCCTCCAGGTGCTCCGGTTTCCTCCCACAGTCCAAAGATGTGCGGGTTAGGTGGATTGGCCATGATAAATTGCCCTTAGTGTTGGGTGGGGTTACTGGGTTATGGGGATAGGGTGGAGGTGTTGACCTTGGTAGGGGTAGGGTGCTCTTTCCAAGAGCCGGTGCAGACTCGATGGGCCAAATGGCCTCCTTCTGCACTGTAAATTCTATGAAAGACCACCCCACACAGGCCCACTCCCCCACCCTATCCCCGTAACCTTGCAACCCCATCTAACCTTCACATCTTTTGAACACTGGGGGCAATTTTAGCATGGCCAATCCACCTAACTTGCACATCTTTGGACTGTGGGAGGGAACCGGAGCACCCGGAGGAAACCCACGCAGACACCGGGAGAACGTACAAACTCCACATTGGCAGTCACCTAAGGGCTTGATGCATTTGGGTGTGGACTGCCTCAGTATCTGAGGAGTTGAAAATGGTGCTGGACGTTATGCAATCATCAGCAAACATTCCCACATCTGACCCCATGATGGAGGAAAGTACATTGCTGAAGCAGCTGAGATGATTGGGGGTAGGACTCTACCCGAAGTAACTCCTACCATTATACAGTGAATGATAGAAACCTCAAGAGTATTGATAGAGAGATCTAGGTGTACAGGTCCACAGGTCACTGAAAGGGGCAACACAGGTGGAGAAGGTAGTCAAGAAGGCATACGGCATGCTTGCCTTCATTGGCCGGGGCATTGAGTATAAGAATTGGCAAGTCCTGTTGCAGCTGTATAGAACCCTAGTTAGGCCACACTTTGAGTATAGTGTTCAATTCTGGTCGCCACACTACCAGAAGGATGTGGAGGTTTTAGAGAGGGTGCAGAAGAGATTTACCAGGATGTTGCCGGGTATGGAGGGCATTAGCTATGAGGAGCGGTTGAATAAACTCAGTTTGTTCTCACTGGAATGACAAAGGTTGAGGGGCGACCTGATAGAGGTCTACAAAATTATGAGGGGCATTGACAGAGTGGATAGTCAGAGGCTTTTTCCCAGGGCAGAGGGGTCAATTACTAGGGGGCATAGATTTAAGGTGTGAGGGGAAGGTTTAGAGGAGATGTACGAGGCAGGTTTTTTTACACAGAGGGTACTGGGTGCCTGCAATTTGCTGCCGGAGGAGGTGGTGGAAGCAAGGACGACGATAGAGACATTTAAGGGGCATCTTGACAAATACATGAATAGGATGGGAATAGAGGGATACGGACCCAGGAAGTGGAGAAGATTTTAGTTTAGACAGGCAGCATGATCGGCACAGGCTTGGAGGGCCGAAGGGCCTGCTCCTGTGCTGTACTTTTCTTTGTCCTTTGTTCTTTATACAACGGTGTCCTGGAACTGAGGTGATTGATCTCCAATAGCCACGCCCATCTTTCTTTATGCTAGGTTTTAAAGATAGGAGGCAGAGAAGGGGGTAATTTAAATTTCTCCTCTCATCACCGGTCAGTAAACAGAAAGGGGTTTTGATTTGTTTCCCTCTTTATAATGAGTAGCATATTTCCCAACCCCTCAGTTTTCTTGTGATCCAATTTTCTAGTAATAACCCCACAGCACTCATGATAGGGTGAACTCAAAGAGTTAATAAAAAAGAGTTTGCATTGTTCCCTTTACCGTCACACAGTAAAGACAGGGGTAAAGAAAAGAAAGATGGACAGTACAGAGACCACAGCAGAAATAAATGTTGTTTCATGTAGGTTCCGGAGTCCAGGATCAAAGTCCAATGAGGTATTCCTTCACAGATGTCAGCAAGCTGAAAACCGATGTGAAATTCACTGTTACAGTGGTGTTGACTTCACACGACGAGCTAAGCATGCAGAAATTTATCTGTTGTGTCAGCGATGGCACAGAACTTCCAGCAGAAACAATGTAGATAGGGTTAGGCGTTCAACATTGGCAGAGCTCCTTTTTTATAAAGCTGCCAGTTAGATAGTAAACAGGAGACTGACCTATGCAGGAAATAAGACATAGCAGTATTACTTGTTCCACAAGCCAGAGGCCCATGTCACATGACTCCCACTCTCCACTATCTTTTCCAAAGGATGTGTATCCATTGGCTGGATTCCAAAGTGTCTTAGCCATTAGGAATTAAAAGTATGTGGGACTTTTATCTTAGCAGACGATCCATCTCCTTCTGGTCAGCCGGGGTTATTAAATGCTGGTGGTCTTTGTATAGCTTCGAGGTTGGGCTGTACCGTCCACAGAAGGTCACTGATGGCTCCTCCGAGAGAATTAGGTGTGAGATTTCCGAAACTGCAAAGTGGCTTCTTTTGTCCTGGGATCACAGACAAACACAGTTTCAGCCATTTTAAGGATCTTGGTTCAGCTTTTAAAATTTTTGAAACAGCCATGAGGATATCTATATATATTTTTATAGAAGTATACAGTGTGATGTCTTAGAGTCTATCACATAGGTATGACTCCAAGCAGTGGAGTTTCCCCCCTGAATACCATTGATTCAGTTTTGTTCGGGCTCATTGATGCCACACTCAGTTAAATGCTGCCTTGATGTCAAGGGCAGTAACTTTCAGCTCACTTCTTGAGTTCAGTTCTTTTCTCCCAGTTTGGATCAAGGGTGTAATGAGGTTTGGAACTGAGTGACCTGACAGAACCCAAACTGACCCTTGGAGAAGATCATGTTGAGTAGGTGCTGCTTGATAGCACTGTTGACAACACATTCCATCACTTTACTGATGATCAAGAATAGATGATGGGACGGTAATAGGCTGAATTGGGTCTGCCTTGCTTTTTATGGACATATCTGGGCCCTTTTCCACATTGGCTGGTAGCTGTACCACAACATCCTGACTAGAGCAGGGCAGCATGGTAGCACAAGTGGATAGCACTGTGGCTTCACAGCGCCAGGGTCCCAGGTTCGATTCCTCGCTGGGTCACTGTCTGTGAGGAGTCTGCACGTTCTCCCCGTGTGTGCGTGAGTTTCCTCCGGATGCTCCGGTTTCCTCCCACAGTCCAAAGACGTGCAGGTTAGGTGGATTGGCCATGCTAAATTGCCCTTAGTGTCCAAAAAGATTAGGAGTTATTGGGTTACTGGGATAGGGTGGAAGTGAGGGCTTAATGTGGGTCAGTGCAGACTCGATGGGCCGAATGGCCTCCTTCTGCACTGTATGTTCTAGAGGCAAAGCTAGTTCTGGAGCACGAGTCCTCAGCATTGAGGAAATCCCGGTATTAATGTCAGATGGTTGTCAGGGCCCAAAGCCTTTGCTGTGTTCAGTGCCTTCAGCTGTTACTTGACATTACGCAGAGTGAATTGAATTGACCAACGGATTGGCATCTGTGATGCTGGGAGCCTCATGAGGAGACTGAGAAAGATAATCCACTCAACACTTCTGGCTGAAGACAATTGCAAACCTTCTCTTTTGCACTGATGTGCAAATTTGTCTCGGCACTGCTATTTTCTAACTTTTTAATAATTGCAGCCAATGGTGCAATGATTCCTTTAAATTCTCAGACTTTACCTGCAAGTAATTCCCGTGTTTTGGGATGAATTACGGTAGAATGTTAGCTGTAGCCAAGGGGGCAGTACACTTACCTCTGAATCACAAGGTTGTGGTTTCTACATTCATTTCAGTATATCACCCTCTCAAATGACGCAATCTAGGTTGACACTGCAGTGCGGCAGCACTGAGGGAGTGCTGCACTGTCAGAGGTGTCATCTTTCAGGTGAGAGCTTAAACTGAGGCCTGATCTGACTTCTCATGTGAATATAAAAGATCCCATGACACTATTTTGAAGAAGCACATGGGATTTCATCCAGTGTCCTGGTCAATATTTATTCCTGAAAAAAATAATTGCCTAAAAACGAAGCTGGTTACCAGGTCATTACCACTTTGCCGTTTTTGGAAGTCTGTGCACGAGTTTCGGCACTTCCTACATTCCAACAGTGACCATACTCTACAAGTGCTTCATTGGCTGTAAAGTTCTTTCAAATGTCCTGGGATCATGGAGGCTGCGCTGGAAATGCAAGTCTGACTTTTCTTATCAGGTTCTGTTGATTTTTATGTTGTGTTTTCTTCCTGCCAATTCCTATCTCCTCTTTCAACGGTGTGGCTATACAAATGCCAAACCCAGATGTCCATTCTTCAGAAGTGAACACTTGAGTATCAGCTGGCTTTCTCAAAGCCATGCTCAGCTCCGTTTGCAATTCCTCAGGTAATGAAGGGGCCCATGCCCATGTGCAGCCAGACTTTGATAACATCCAGGCTTGGGCTGGTAAATGACAAGTAACATTCACGCCACACAAATCTAGCCGGCTTGGAATTGTTTTTAGTGCTGGCTGCTAGTGAGCCAATTTTTCCCTCATCGCTAAAATATCTAAAGCACCAAAAGATTGATGGGCAGCAGGGTAGCATGGTGGTTAGCATAAATGCTCACAGCTCCAGGATCCCAGGTTCGATTCCTGGCTGGGTCACTGTCTTTGTGGAGTCTGCACGTCCTCCCCCTGTGTGCGTGGGTTTCCTCCGGGTGCTCCGGTTTCCTCCCACAGTCCAAAGATGTGCGGGTTAGGTGGATTGGCCATGCTAAATTGCCCGTAGTGTCCTAATAAAAGTAAGGTTAAGGGGGGGTTGTTGGGTTACGGGTATAGGGTGGATACGTGGGTTTGAGTAGGGTGATCATGGCTCGGCACAACATTGAGGGCCGAAGGGCCTGTTCTGTGCTGTACTGTTCTATGTTCTATCAGGATCTCAGCACAGACCTGTACTCAAAATCTGGGAACTCTCTGCTCTGTATGCGCAATGTGAGCTGAAACTCAGAATGTCCCTGCGCTGGATGCCTTCACACATTGTGCTGCTTTTTGAAATCAGCTGAAATCATTTTGACTGCAGAAATAGAGCTGCTCCCGTTGATTTTCTCTGAAATGAGCGAAGCCGTTTACTGAAAATTACCTGCTGTAACCCACGATATTTCTCTATCACTGCATTAACAACAGGGGTCTACCGAGATTAAAGAGATGGTTACTGTCTCAAATGATGGCAGCTGCGATGGGATGGCAGGAGAGGAGCATGTCAGTCCACAGTTTCCATGGCAGCTGAACCTACTGACACACATTGAGGATGTGCAGAATGAAGTAAACAGCAGAATGGACTTCATTGAGAAAGAGCTGGATGGTAAAATCAGCACTGCGACTATAAATCTTCTTGCTTTTTTACATTCCGGTCAAATATGAGACTTTGTCAGATTCACTTGAGCATTAAAGGTTGGATAAATTTGGTCTTTAACCCGTTAAATTTAGAAGATTGAGGGGCGATCCAATTTAGCTGTTTAAAATGATAAGCAAATTGGATAGGGTGGATATAGTGGAACTATTTTTTCTGGTGGAGGAATCCAGAACAATGTGGCACAATCTTAACATTACAGTTATGCCATTTAGAAATGAAATCAAGAAGATTTTCACCCCAAGGAGTAGTGGAATTCTGGAACTCATTCCCACAGAAATGCTGGAACAGTTGAAACCCTCAAGACTGAGATGATAGATTTCTGTTGATAGTATTAAGGAAGATGGAACAATGATGGGAAAACAGACTTGAGATACAGACTTCTCAACTGTACTGGCTGCATATCTTGCATGCAAAACCATAGTTCCTGGCACACTTAGGTGTCCATATTTACAGTAGGAATTGTTAAATCTGACGGGCTGCAGAAATGCTATCTATCCCCAGTGGTGATACTGTAGTGTATCAGTTTCTTTTCTTTGTGAATTGCAGAGAAATATGTACACTCCAATCTACTCTGCTCCCTAAAATTCTACAGGTTTTCATAGAATAATAGAATCCGTACAGTGCACAAGGAAGCCATTCAGCAGGGGCTTTTGACAGTAATTTCATTGAAGCCTACTTGTGACAATAAGCAATTATTATTATTATTATTGACTCTCCGAAGGAGCACCCTACCTAGTTCCAAGCTGCCTCCCTATCCCTGTAATCTCACCTAAACCTTTAGACACTAAGGGGCAATTTAGCATGGCCATTCCACCTAACGTGCACATGGTTAGACTGGGAGGAAACCGGAGCACCCAGACGAAACCCATACAGACATGGGAGAATGTATAAATTCCAAACAGATAGTCACCCAAGGTCGGAATTGAGCCTTAGTCCCTGACACTGTGCTATTTATCTGCTAATAATATCAAGTGAAAGTATGGTGTGACATTAGGATTAAATGTATCCTTTACAATGGGGATTGAGTTATGACGACACTCGGCATTAACATTCTGTGTACAGTGCCATGGGAGAGAAGATAGTATTGGAAATATAAAGCAAACATTCTTCTTTGAAGTGTTAATACTGATATAAAGCTCCAACAAAGCAAGATGACTAAAAATATTTAACATAGGAATGTGTCCTTTGTTCCCTTTTTTATTTATAGTTAAACTTAATATGTTTTTAAAGTTCCCTTTTGTATGTTTAACCCCCGGTTGAATTTGTAACACAGTTTTTTGTTCTTTCCTCTTGCTTCCACCTGTGCAATCTCCCAGTTCTGGAAAGTTGGCTGGAATTTTCGGGGGATCTTGAATCGCCGGAACCGCTTGCACGACTTCCGCAGCTGAAACGGCACATCAAGCAACTCCTGAAAGACTTGGCGAAAGTAGAGCAAATGGCAACCTGCTGCTCTCTTTGAGAAAACGATCATTGGTTGATGGTGGGGGGAGGGGGGGTTGACGGAAAAAGGATGGAACTAAATGAAAACCATTCAACGGGAGTAGAGTGGAACCATTGAGAAGTTAATGTTTCTGCAACTTGTGTGTAGAAGGATTTAAGTTCCGATAGCAAACTTGGAGGCAAGGAAGAGACTGGATTGGAAAAAAAGATGGACGTCTTTGACATCCTATAACTTCAGGCTTAAGGCAAAGCTTCACTTCCATTCACAGCACTTGCCAGCATAAAGTGAGCCCATTATGTTATGAGCCCTTGCATACAGTACGTAGAGCATCCTAATCACTGATCAAGTGTGCTCACACTCTTTCCTAACTGGTCGTGAGTTCCTTAATTACAGTTGTGCAAGGGCTCTTGACTGCAAAATGAGCAATGGAAGCAGGATAACACAATGGGGTCAGCAGCTTTTTGTGATTGAGAGTGTAACTGACTCTAGCATTTGTTATAAAGGCTAGAAATATATCAGAAGAGTGCAGCTCCGAAGTCAGGTGCTGGAGAAAGATCACTTTCCTGATTCATAACTTAATTATATGATATGCAATGAAATAATGCAGAGATGAGCAGCTTATGGGCTCAAATCGAGCCTTTTAAATCACTGCAGTGATATTAATTATGTATTTTTTGTGGTAGGTTGACTAAGTTGTCCCAGGAACAATTTAGGAAGAAGTAATTTGGCATTGCATTGTGGACATGCGACTTTCCAACTCCTGCAGTTTCCTGCAGCCAAATGTTAAATCCAATGTGAATTCTCAACACAGTACTTATTGCTCATTTGAAGAGAAGAAGAAACCCTGATGAAATATATTGAAATGTTCTGGCTTTTTGAGAGATCGAAGGGGAGCTGGAGGTAGAGAATACAGACCTTTGCTGAGGGCCCAATTCCTGGTCAAAAATGTGACTGTGGAATCCCTGTGCAATCACCCTATAATAGTCTCAGACACATAACAATTAGTAAAAGATTTGAAAATGTATACGGTGTACAGTATTGCAGGAGACCTTGGTATTTTGCACCCATCCAGATCAGAGATCATTTTGCAAAATGAATGCAATTCGTGAAGATCTGAACTCCTCTGTTATGATAAGTCTGTAGATTTGTGTGGTATTATCTCATATAGCAATATATTGTGAGGAATCTAAACTGAAAGGTTGGCTTGTAAATAGCCTGGACCCCAGTTACTTTGAAAAGTACCATCACACTCCATGAGGCACTTGTTCATGCTGCCATTTGGACCCAAGCACCAGTCATTGGCAGGATGGTGAATATGCAAATAAAATCCAGACCTCCCTGAATCTTTTTTCGTCCCAAAACAACTGTCTTGTATACCCACAATTAACTTGTTTCTCAAAATGGTGCTTAAAATTAAGGGCATGCAAAATAGGTAGAGTCAGGAAAGTGCATGGAATCAGGGATTTGCGCGCAGAAACCTGTAAGGGCTTGCTGACCAGTGGTTGCACCAGAAACGATTGATTGGGACTCACATCTGTAACCATGTTCTTTGCAACAATCACAATCTTGATGTGGTTAAATTTAAAAAAAAAAGATATGAAATTTGAAAGTAGTACAGATGAAATCAGTTTATAAAGTGTACAGGGTTGCAGGATAGGTCTCACTGTTTTACCTGCCCAGAATATTCAGCTGCTGTTGTTCAGAAACATATGACCTATAACAAAAAAGGAATTGTGTGCCAGGCAGGAAATATTTGCTATCAGGGTGTGTGTTGACTGTGTGTATATCTCAACAAAGTGTATATTTGGCTTATGTGTATAAAGTTTTGGAAGCTGAAGTTCCTCCCCTTTTCATTTCATTTCTGTGTATAAAACAATTCATTCAGGTGTTTTTTTTTAATAGACAATAAATGTTTAAGCAACAGAATATATCTATTGTGCTATTTAGTAGTTATGGATGTCATATGGACACTGCAACTGCCCCATCTCATGCTTAAACTAAGTAAGCGTGGCTAAATTTGCACGATGTAAATCAATCACTCCATGCACTGACACTGGCTCCAACACTGGCATCTACCCGCCAATGTGGAAAATTGCCCAGTTGTGTCCTATACATAAAAAACAGGACAAATCTAACCCAGCCAATTACCGTCCTTTCAGTCTACTCTCCATCATCAGCAAAGTGATGGAATGAGTCATCAACAGTGCTATCAAGTGGCACTTACTCGGCAATAACCTGCTCACTGATGCTCAGTTTGAGTTCCGCCAGGGTCACTCAGCTCCTGATCTCGTTACCTTAGTTCAAACAAGGACAAAAGTGCTGAATGTCCGACGTGAGGTGAGAGTGACTGCCCTTGACATCATGGCAGCATTTGGCCAAGTATGGCATCAAGGAGCCCTAGCTAAACTGGAGTCAATGGGAATCGGGAGAAAACTCTCCGCTGGTTGGAGTCATACCTGGCACAAAGGAAGATGGTTGCGGTGGTTGGAGGTCAATCATCTCAACTCCAGGACATCACAGCAGCAGTTTCTCAGGGTAGTGTCCTAGGCCCAACCAGCTTCAACTGCTTCATCAATGACCTCTCTTCTGTCATAAAGTCAGAAGTGGGGATGTTTGCGGATCTCTGCACAATGTTCAGCACCATTCGTGACTCCTCAGATAATGAAGCAGTCCATGTCCAAATGCAGCAAGACCTGGACAATATCCAGGCTTGGGCTAATAAGTGGCAAGTTACATTTACGCCACCCGAGTGCCAGCAAATGACCATCTCCTACAAGTGAGGATCTAACCATCGTTCTTTGACATTCAGTGGCATTACTATCGCTGAATCCCCCACAATCAACATCCTGGGGGTTACCATTGATCATTAAACTGGACTAGTCACATTAATACTGTGGCTAACAGGGCAGGTCAAAAGCGAGGAATCCTACGGCGAGTAAATCATCTCCTGACCCCCAAAGCCTGTCCACCATCTGCAAGACACAAGGCAGCCCGCTTGATTGCTCCCACTTCCACAAACATTCAAACCCTCCACCACCGACGAACAGTGGCAGCCATGTGTACCATCTACAAGATGCACTGCAGTAACTCACCAAGGTTCCTTAGGCAACACCTTCCAAGCCCAAGACCACTACCATCTAGGACAAGAGCAGCAGATACCTGGGAACCCCACCATCTGGAGATTCCCCTCCAAGTCACACACCTGACTTGGAAATATATCGCCGCTCCTTCACTGTCGCTGGGGCAGCATCCATCCCTAATAGTACAGTGCATGTACCTACACCTCAAGGACTGCAGCGGTTCAAGAAGGCAACTCATCACCACTTTCTGAAGGGCAATGAGGGATGGGAAATAAATGCTGGCCTAACCAGCGGCACCAACATCCCGTAAATGAATTTTATAAAAGCACCGAAAAGGGTGGCGCAGTGGGTTAGCCCTGCTGCCTCACGACGCCGAGGTCCCAGGTTCAATCCCGGCTCTGGGTCACTGTCCATGTGGAGTTTGCACATTCTCCCCGTGTTTGCGTGGGTTTCGCCCCCACAACCCAAAAATGTGCAGGCTAGGTGGATTGGCCATGCTAAATTTCCCCTTAATTGGAAAAAAAATAATTGGGTACTCTTAAAAAAATTTTTAAAAGCACCGAAAGTTCATGCTTGGCTATGTGGGAATGTTAACAAAGACGAAGATGGAACAGTTGGAGTTAATGCTCGTAAGAAGCAGCGAGAACTACCTGAGGTGCACTTTTCCATGTTTTATGTAATACTCTATCTACTCAAACTAATGCAATACATCATGGAGTCATGCCAGTCACAAAGGAAGATCTATGCAGTTGTTGAAGGCCAATAATTTCAGCCACAGGACATCGCTGCGGGATTTCATCAGGGCAGCATCCAAATCTGAGCTAGTCTGAATTACCTTCGGTAATGAGCTTCCCTCCATTATGAGGTCTGCTATCTGGTTGTTTGCTGATAATCACACAGTGTTCATCTACATTGACAATTCCTCAAACAGTGAAGCAGTCCATGCCCACATCCAACAAGACTTAGACAACATCCAGGTTTGGGCTGATAAGTGGCAAGTAACATTTGCGCCACATAAATAAGCTGCACTGAAACTGAAGATGCTTAAAGCTATCCAAGACAAAACAGTCCACGATTCCCATTCTCCAACTTAAACATACATATCCTCCACCGCCATGATACCGTGGCTTGAGTGAGTATCATATGCACTGTCTCAAATTGCCATGCCTCCATCAATCCAAATCCATGATGTCCACCACTTAGAAATGGGACTAGAAATTCATCGCATCCAACTTCACTTTCAAGTCTGATCAACCCATCTGGGACACATATTGCTCATGATTGTCACTGGCTCAAAATCCTAAACTCTCTAACAAGCAATTATGGGAGCACCTTTACCACAATGAGTACAGCGGTTCAAGAAGGCAGCTCATCAGCTTCTCAGGTGGTCGGCGATAAATGTTGACCTTGCCAAAAGCACCATATTTCAAGAATGAATCTTTAAACAAATCATAAAAAAGAATTGCAATATATGTAATACTCTATCACACCTCTCAGAAACATCTCAAAGCATTTTATACATGGAATGACTATGAAATACAGTTCACAAATATGGCAAACATTTTGTACTCCAAAGGATAAATAGTGCTGAGGTGCATAAACAATTGGTTGAAGTAAAAGAATGTTGCACAAAAATACCAGGGAAATCTTGATGCTTTTCCACAAAGTAGTGCAATGGGAACTTATTGATCACCTGGCTCTCTGGAATAGGCAGTTAATGACTCTTCCAAAGTCCGAAGAACAACATCTCTGGCAATTTACTACTCCCTGTGTCGTGCATTGGAATATTAGCCCAGATTATGTTCTGCGGTCCTAAATTGTTCCTTAAATCCACAACATTTTCATTCCGAAATAATATTGTTACCAGAATAGCATTCAGCATTTCTGATGCAGAGCGCGTTGTTTGTTAGCAGTATAACACTGAGGTCTTCACAGAAGAATCATCATAGAATACCGACAGTGCAAAAGGAGGCCATTCGGCCCATTGAGTCTCCGCTGACACTCTGAAAGAGCACCCTATTTCGGTCCAATTCCCCACCCTATCCCTGTAACCCCACCTAGGAGCAATTTACCATGGCCAATCTACCTAACCTGCACATCTGTGGGAGGAACCTGGAGCACCCGGAGGAAACACATGCAGAGAACGTGCAAACTCCCAGCAGACAGTCACCCGAGGTTGGAATTAAACCCGGGTCTCTGGTGCTGTGAGGAAGCAGTGCTAACCACTGTGCATCCTTTATCTTGAAAGGCAATAGCAAGTGCAAGTCCTTTCTTTTCATATAAATATAACCTTGCTTCAGGTGCCACAATGTTGCTCATGTTGGCCATTTAACTTTTCTGCACTTTTTTTTTTTTGCAAGGTGCTCATAAATTTATAACACAGAAGGGTGACATTAAAACTTTCTCCTGGCTAAAAGGAAACTATACAGCCTAATCCCACTTTCCAGCTCTTGGTTCTTGCCCTTGTTGGTTAAGACTCTTCAAATGATGAAAATTTGTATCTCAATCATTTCAGACAGTGAGTTCTGGACCTCCACTACCTGCTGAGGGGAACAAAATTCTCAATTTCCTTTTAATTCTACCAATTCCTTTAAATGTATGCCCCTGGTTATTGGCCCTTCTGCTATATTTGTTCTGCTGACATAATCTCTGTGACCCCCGTCTTTGTTCTTACTGACATGTGAGAAAGAAAGAAAAAAAATTATATTCATATAACCCCTTTTGAAACCACGGGATGTATGAATTGTAGTCTTATAATGTGGTATTTCAGGGTAGGGGCTAGCGTTGTGCAAACCGTGTAACTGGTGTTGTCCCCTGTTACAAACTAAATGGATAAATAATCTCTAGTACGAAGGCAAAGAGAATGGGAAGAGCCCATTTGATTCTGTGTTGGAGATGATTTATGCTGGGGAAATTATGAGGCTGTAGCACTTCAACATCCCTAAGTTCAGAAAGTGCAAATTTAGCCAGAACTTCCTCTGGTGATTGCTACGTACTAGCCGCAGCTGGAAAGTGGATACCCCACCTGGATTCAACACATACGTGTTGATGCTTTTATTCTTAAACATTTTGACTTATTCTAAGGATTCTCACTATCCTCATCACTATCATCCAACTGTACGTTTCCCTTTATGTCTGCCAATTTTAATTGACTTTCATGTTTCATGGCCATTTTCTGAAGTTCAAACTCCCTCTCTTTATCTTTTTCCCTAATCTGTATCTCCCTTTCTTTTTCTGCTAGGGCTATTCTTTCTTTTCTCCTTTCTTCTCACTCCTTTTCTTTTTCCTCTCTCTCTCTCCTTTTTCCTCTCTTTTGTATTCAAGCCACTTTAATTCTTTCTCATGTTCCATTTGTTTAATTTGCAACTGAATTATTGCCGTTTCCAATGAGTCAGACTCTTATCTCAGGCAACTTTAAATGCTTAACCACCGCCATAATTACCCCATCTTTTCGCATTTTGTCAGGTAATGTTAACTGCAATTTTTTTGCCAAATCTAACAGTTTGCTTTTCGTCTCTGCCTGTTTAAGGTCCTGCGTGTGACATTCTCCACCCCCAAAAACTTCTGAGCCTCTGAAAGAGCCATTGTTCACAACACTCTCCCCACTTAAACTAAAATACACACCGGAAAAGCAACAATCCTTCACTGTCTTTTAAGTTCACAAAAGCCAATCCAATAGATACTTTATCCCCCTCGAGCCCTCAATTGTTACGGGAGCGGCGTTTTCAGAACCCCAAAATGTATCATGCAATTCAACCAACCTCTCCCTTTAATGTATTGTTACTTTTGAAGCACACGGCTTGGTCTCCAGGTGTGGTATTATAATTATGGACACGTGGGTTTTTAAACACAAAACAATGTTTATTCCATGAATTCAATTTAACCTTTTTAAATAAACATTGGATCACTTACCACCCCTTACTTCAAAGATAACCCTGAAAATAATGCAATACTAAATAATCCCTCAAAATGTTCCTTCAAACCTCCAAAAGACTTTAAACAAACACATCAGGTTAAAGACATTACTATTATGAGTTTAAATCACCCAAATGATTCAGGGATCGTCTTTCCTGGCAGAGATCACCGCAGATCCAGCTCACTGCAAACACAGACACACCCAAGCTCTTTTCCTCAAAACCTGGCTTTCTCCTTTCAAAAAGCTCACAGCAAACCAGCCAGGCACTTTTCAGCTACTCTCTCAAACTGAAACCAAAACTCCCAAAAAGCAGAAGTGAGCTCAGCTCAGCTCCCCCCCCCCCCCCCCCACCCTCTGACATCGCTTCAGTAATATGAGCTGCTCCATTTCTGAAAGGTACATTGCTTAAACATCCATTTCTTAAAGGTACATTGCTTAAACATCCATTTCTTAAAGGTACATTGCTTAAACATCCATTTCTTAAAGGTACTCTCACATGACAATGTGCTGGAGCCTGACACCTGGGAAGAGGCGTATCATTCAGGATTCTGGATCATATCTATAATAGAAACTATTCGCCCTGCTATAGAACCTCCCACAATGGCCACTCTCCTATTCTTACAAGTATCTTTGTTTGCCCATTGGTGTACGAGGAATGGGAATATTTGGGAACATCACTACCTGTAAGTTCCACTCCAATTCTGACATAAAAATATATTACCATTCCCTTGTTGATGCTGGATCAAATCCTGGAATTAGCTCATTAACAACACTATAGGAATACCATCACTACATGACTGCAGTGGTTGATTATAGAGTTTCACAGCACAGAAAGAGGCCCTTGGGCCCATCGTCTCCGTCTACCATCAACCACCTGTCCATTCTAATCCCATTTTCCAGCACTTGGTCTGTAGCCTTGTATGCTATGGCATTTCAAGTGCTTATCTAAATGCCTTAGTGTGAGGGTTCCTGCCTCTACCACCCTTTCAGGTAGTTAGTTCCAGATTCCCACCATCTGTGTGGGTGAAAAAGTTTTTCCTCAAATCACCTCCAAATTTCCTGATCTTTACCCTAAATCTATGGCCCTTGGTTATTGACCCCTCTACTAAGGGGAAAAGTTATTTCCTATCTATCCTACCTCTGTCCCTCATAATTCTGTACACCTCTATCTTGCCCCCTCACAGCCTTCTCTGCCTAAGGAAAGCAGCCCCTACCTAAACAGCCTCTCTTCATAGCTGAAATGCTCCAGCCAAGGCAACATCCTGGTGAATCTCCTCTGCACCCTTTCTGGTGCAATCACATCATTATGCAATAGCCTTAGCTGGAAAGTAGATTATGGATGGCTGCTGGTGCTTTAGGATCTGTAAATTAAGAACAGGAGTGAGGCATTTGTGTACAGAACCATTATCTGAGTAACCGTTCCCAAATCCTACATGGTTTAAGAATACAGTTCAACACCACCCTCTCAAGGGTAATTAGGAGTGGTCAACAAATGATAGCCTTGCCAGCAATACCCAATATCCCATGAATGAATGAAAAAATACTCATTTTCCAATACTTTGTAATCACTGATAATTATCTGGCTCTGTGTCATTCTTTTTGTCCACATCCCTGCTACTGAGATTGGTTTTCAGGTCCTCAGATTATCTAATGTACTCTCACCTGCTGCTTCCTGCCTTGTATGTTGATGGTCACCCAGTCTCATTGGTCAACATCCCTACCCCTAGCAGCATGTGGTATGATCACCCTCTCAAACATCTCCAAAAATCTTGAAAGATCAAGTGTCTGTTCACAAATGCGTCATTGCTCTTTGTAACTCCACAAGTAGACAGGCTCTTGAGATTTGGGTCTTCATTGTTCACTGACTTAGTGATAGCACACTCAAACATTACGGAACATATTTATTTAAGTAATTCATGTGTTACAAAGACAAGGAGACAGATTTTTCCAGTATCAGAACAGAATCCTTTGTTTTATCACAGTCATTTTCCCTCATTTTTGAAGGAAAAATTATTTACACTTTCAAATCTTTTTTCACTGACTAAATTTGTACCATTTGTTTGCTTGTCAATTATTTTCATTGTCGAAATAAAGACTAATTTCTCCTAATTATATGAACTCATCTCTAATAAAAAAAGTTGATCACAAGGAATAGGTTCAGGAGGAAGCCATTTGGCTCCCGGAGTCTGCTACTCCATTCAATAAGATCATGGCTAATCTGACTGGAACATAGAACATACAGTGCAAAAGGAGGCCATTCAGCCCATCGAGTCTGCACCGACCCACTTCTCTCACTTCCACCCTATCCTCATAACCCAATAACCCTTCCTAACCTTTTTTAGTCACTAAGGGCAATTTAGCATGGCCAATCCACCTAACCTGCACGTCTTTGGACTGTGGGACGAAACCGGAGCACCCGGAGGAAACCCATGCAGACTCAGGGAGAACGTGCAGATTCCGCACAGACAGTGACCCAGAGGGGAATTGAACCTGGGACCCTGGCGCTGTGAAGCCACAGTGCTATCCACTTGTGCTATTGTGCTGCCCGATAAATGTGGCCCTGACTCTACTTTCCTTCCTGCCCTCCACAATCCTTTACTTCCTTTTAGATTAAAAATTGTCCAACAGGGCAGCACGGTGGTGCAGTGGGTTAGCACTGCGGCCTCACGGAGCCGAGGTCCCAGATTCGATCCTGGCTCTGGGTCACTGTCTGTGTGGAGTTTGCACATTCTCCCCGTGTTTGCGTGGGTTTTGCCCCCACAACTAAAACTGTGCAGGGTCGTTGGGTTGGCCACGCTAAATTGCCTCTTAATTGGAAGAAAAATAATTGGGTACTCTAAATTTAACAAAAAAAATTTGGCTAACTCTCCCTTGAATATATTCAATGAGAAAGCCTCCACTGTTCTCCGGGATAGAGAATTGTAAAAATCAACAATCCTCTGAAAGAAGAAATTCCTCTTTTCATTTAATGGGAAACTCCTTATTCTGCAATTGTGCCCCCAATTCTAGAGTCTTCTACAAAGAGAAACATTATTTCAGCATCTGCCCTTTCAAGCCCACTCAGCATCTTATATGTTTCAATAAGATCAACTCTCATTCTTCTGAACTTCAATGAGTACAAGCCAAACCTTCTCAAACTTTCCTGATGAGACAATCCCTTTATGCAGGAATCAAGCTAGTGAACCTTCTATGAACTGCTTCCAGTGAAAGTATATCTCCTTAAGTAAGGTGATCAAAACTATAGGTAAGTTCTCACCAATGCCCTGTACAGTTGCAACATGACCTCCCTATTTACTCCGCCCTCTTGCAATAAACATAGAAATGTAGAAAATAGGAGCAAGAGGAGGCCCTTTGAGCCTGCTTTGCCATTCATTATGATCATAGCTGATTATCCAACTCAAGAGCCTGATACCACCTCTCCCCAGTATCCTTTGATCCTTCACCCCAAGTGCTATATCTAACTGCTTCTTGAAAGCATACACTACTTCCTGTGGTAGCGAATTTCACAGACTCACCGCTCTCTGGGTGAAGAAATTTCTTCTCACTTCAGTCCTAAATGGTCTATCCCGTATCCTCAGACTGCTCCCCTGGGTTCTGGTCGCCCCCCACCATCTGGAACATCCTTCTTGTCCTGTCCTGTTAGAATTTTATAGCTTTCTATGAGATTCCCGCTCATTCCATGATGACCAACATTCCATTTTCCCTTCCTAATTAATTATCGTACTAGCAAGCCAACATTTTAGATTCATATAAGATGATGCCCAGATTCCCCTCAGTATTCTGCAGTCTCTCACAATTTAAATAATATTCCGTTTTTCTATTCTTCCTGCCAGTGTGGATAATTTGATATTTTCCCACATTATAGTCCATCTGCCAAATTTTTGCCCACTCAATTAACCTATCTATATCCCTTTGCAGAATTCTCATGTCCTACTCACAATTTGCATCCTACCTATCTTTGTACCGTCAGCAAATATGGGGGGAAACAATGTCTTCAGCAGGTGCAGGAATATATTGACTTAGAATGTGTGGGTAAGATTAATAAAGAACTTTCATTTTTATAGAAAGGAAGAATTCATTTTATATAACATCATTCAGAATGTCCAAAAGCATTTTACAGCCAATGAATGCACCTTTGAAGTGCAGTCACTGTTGTAATGTAGAACATACAGCAGCCATTTTTTGCACAGCAAGCTCCCACAACCCTAGTTGAATAAATAGCCTGACCATCTGCTGTGAGCACTGAGTAAGGTTAAATACTGGCCATGAGACCTCCCCTGTTCTTGTTCAGTAAAGGGATTGGGATCTTTACATCTACCGGCAGACAAGGCGTTGACTAACACCTCAACTGAAGAACATCCTCAGTACTACAATGAGGAGTCAGCCTGGATTTTACACTCAGATTTCTACAATGTACTTGGACTCATAACCTTTTGACTCAGGCAAGAGCACTATCACCGAGGCAAGGTTGACATTTATATTTACGTACTGTCTTTCAAGTCATCAGAATTTCTAACGTTGCTTCATAGCTTGTACCCTTGAAATTTTTCTACATCTGCCAACCTGCAGCCTCTCTGAGTGAGATTGACTATGTATTTCCAATTCCGTGTTGTGCAGTGGCCATGTGATTAGTAGAAAGTGGATTTAGAATACCAACACCGTTTCAATTAAGATTTGTTTTTTTATAAATTTAGAGTACCCAATTATTTTTTCCATTTGAGGGACAATATAGCATGGCCAATCTACCTACCCTGCACATCTTTGGGGGTGTGGGAGTGAAACCCACGCAGACACAGGGAGAATGTGCCAGCTCCACCCGGACAGTGACCTGGGATTCAAACCCGGGTCCTCAGCGCCATAGGCAGCAATGCTAACCACTGTGCCACTGTGCAGTTCTCGTTTCAACAAAGATGCTTAGAGCCACATAGAGGAAGCTTTTGTGAAAAGAAATCTCACTGTTACAGGAGGGATGTTCTTGTGAGATTGGGAAGGGCAGAGTAGGCTTTACTTTACACAAAACCAAACCATGCATGGCCTTGGAATACTGAAGCTGAACTATATCTGACCTCTGGATTCCAATAAACTGTGTCCTGCATAAAATTCAAAAAGAGTAACCAACTGCAGTGGATTTGCACAGTGGCAAAGGGGTTAAGAACTCAAGATTCTCTAAATGGAATTTGAAGTGGAAAGGCTTTTTTCTCTGGATTAGTGAGCATTCAGGAGACTCTACATGATCCACTTAAGTATTGTTTAGTTTCAAGTCACCGAACCTGCGTCAAACAGCTCTCGTGCTTCATTCTGAAACACTGGATGCACCTCACTCGTTTCCAACAACGTTTAGCTTGACAAACCTATCGACTCTATATAAAAGGAGACAGCTAGCTAGGTTGAATGCCTGCTTCATCGGACGAGCAGGAGAAGCAATGGGACAGATAGGAACGGTCATAGTCGCCCTCCACTGCATCTGCATTGCAGCAGCTGTGATTTCTGGTAAGGTAGCATCAAATACTGTCTGACATGGAGGAGAAATAGTAGGAGTATTTTTTTCTAATCACTGAGGATAGGCCCCCTGATTATTTACTTGTGAAGTTAGTATGGACCCATACAGACCATTTGACCCTGGTCAATGAAGATTTGACTTATTTTGAAGAGCTACAATTGGTCTTCATACCCCTGAACTGGAGCGTGCCCATACAGTCAGCTGGGTCCAGAAGGCACCCGGGGAGGTGCCTTGGGGCAACACCTATACGACCCGTGACATTGAGTTCAAAGTGGGCTGTGAACGGTATGGGCAGCTGCATGGCTGCCTTGCCGGCTGTAGCAATGGTGTTCCCTGCCCACCAACCCCGACCCCACATCACAACCCCCAGCCCTGGCAGAACCCCCCTGGCCAGCAGCGCAAATGTCAGTAAACTATGGTGATGTTGGACACCTTCCGTACCCCCTCTCTCTCCCTCAGTAGCTGCCACGCTGGTTTCATGCTTTTTAAAAGCACAAGTGAACCGTGCCCATCGGAGGTGGAGAATCGTGGAGGCCCCGCAGAATAGCTGGATGGGCCCGGTAATAATGATATGCAAATGGTGTCTACTGTACATGCATTCCGGAAAGCATTGATGCGTCTGTCGAGATGCTGGAGCATTGCGATTTGGCATCAAATCAGTGCCTCTCTCGATTTTGGCGTTGGCTAATGGAGAATTCCGTCCCCAGAATCAATGGTGCACTGCTTGATCCAAAGCACAGATTTCTACTCTACATTCCTTGCTGCCTCTTGTCGTGACTCTCATTCAAATAGCTGCAGTGAGCATCCTCACAAATACAAGGTTCCACGGTGGCACAGTGGTTAGCACTGCTGCCACACAGTGCCAGGGACTCGGGTTCAATTCGGCCTTCAGTGCTACGCTTTCGGAGGTGCAGTTTTTTTGGTTGGACATTGTCTACACCCTCCGCTGGAGGTAAAATATCCCACGGCATTATTTTGAAACAAAAGGGGATTTATCCCGTGTCCTTGCCAATATTCATCCCTTATTCCACATTGCAAAAAATAAATATCTGGTCATAATCTCATTGCTGTTTGTGGGAGTTTACTGTGTGCCAGGTGGTGGCCACATTTCCTACATTATAACAGGAATTACACTTCAAAAGTCCTTCATTGACTGTAAAGCACTTTGGGACATCCTGTGGTTATGATAGGTGCTATATAAATGCAAATCTTTCTTATTTTAAAGAAAGCTTATCTGTATCTACGCTCTTCCCCTTTATTTATTTATTTTTTATATTTTTATTTTTTCTTTTAAAATAAATTTAGAGTACCCAATTCATTTTTTTTTCCAATTAAGGGGCAATTTAGCGTGGCCAATCCACCTAATCTTTGGGTTGTGGGGGCAAAACCCACGCAAACATGGGGAGAACGTGCAAACTCCACACAGACAGTGACGCAGAGCCGGGATCGAACCACACAGACAGTGACCCAGAGTCGGGATCGGCGCCGTGAGGCATCAGGGATAACCCACTGTGCCACCACGCTGCCCACTCGCTCTTCCCTTTCAACAAAAGTCATCTCTTCAGCCCATCTCTATCGGCTCGTATAATACTTTTCATTTTTCTCATTCCATTTCACTCCAGCGTTTTCCTCTGAAACTCCATTTCCGGTTCTCTCTCATTTCCCACCATGCTTTCAAAACCCTCTTCTTCAAACATTCCTTCAATTTGCCATGCAGGTTTCCTCCATCTTCCTCCTGTGAATATCTATTGTGTGTCGTCTTCTCAGCTAGTTGCTCTGAGACATCCTTACACACACTAGAAGAGCTCTTGATAAATCAATGTCCTGTTACCGACAGGTTGAAAGAATCTCATCAGAGTAAATGATAAATGTTGGAAGATCTGCATTCTGAATTAATAATCGGGCCATCTAAACTAGTGTTAACAATAATGTTCAAATATTTAATCGGAGGTATACCCATGAAAGTATTTTTATATTAAGAATGAGTATGGTAGTGTAGTGATACTAGACTGGTAAATCAGATAGTAATTTGGGGGCAGCATTGTGGCCTCACAGCACCAGGGACCCGGGTTCAATTCCAGCCTTGGGACACTGTCTGTGCAGAGTCTGCACGTTCTCCCCGCATCTGCTGGGGTTTTCTCCGGGATGCTTTGGTTTCCTCCCACAGTCCAGAGATGTGCAGGTTAGGTGGATTGGCCGAGTTAAATTGCCCCTTAGTTTCCAAAGGTTAGGTGGGGTTACAAGGATAGGGCAGGGGAGTGGGCCTAAGTAAGGCGCTCTTTCAGAGGGTTGGGCCAGGCTTGATGGGCTGAATGGCCTTTTCTGCACTCTGCGATTCTATGATTCAGAGAATGTGGGTTCAAATTCTGCCATTTGGCAGTATGTAAGTTTGTATTCAGTTTAGATATTGTGAACATTAAGCTTTTACATTTTTGCAAAAAAAAATCCCAACTGGTTCGTGAACGTCTTTTTGGGAAGGAATCTGGACACCTTTACCTCATCTGGCCAAAATAGGACTCTTGACTATTCTCTGAGGTGGCCTAGCAGGCCACTTGATTATAATAAAACTCTCCCAGTAATTCGAGGGAAAGGCCCACTTGAACCTTCCGAGAGCAAATAAGGATGGGCAAGAAATTGAGGCCTTGCCAGTGACATTCTCATCCCAATGATAAATCATTTAATAAATACATAAGTTCATTTTTCAACATTTATTCTGTATAATGGGTATCGCAGTCAATGCAGGCAATTATTGCCAGGTTTATCTCAATATAAAGAAACATGTTTCTATAACGTCCTCTTTCATTTTTGAGTTGATTCTTAAATGTGCTGAACTGTAGAATACCAGCAGGGGTCCCAGCATCTGACCTCATGTGAGCTGAAGAGAGGAGCCTCGCAGAAAATCAACACCTACATTCCCCAGTGTACCCAAGATGGCAAGTACAGGTAGGAAGACCCATTCAGTTTACCGTGTTTCTTTCGAGCACATGAGCCAGTATAGGGAGAGATCAGGGAAGGGGATTTACATGTTCAGTGTGGTTCTGTTAAGTTTAAATGCAGTCTATCAGCTCAGAACCCAAGATTGACAAAGTATTTGTATCACTGATTTTTTTTAAAAATAAGCCCATTGTGACAATGACAATAGTAGAGGAGGATATAGGGCCATGAAAGCTAGTTTTAGGTACAACAACCATTCACACTGTGTCAGCTTGAAGTTGTTGAATGACCTGAACATCAGATTGTAACTGCTTCGCAAGCCATACAAAATCAAAGTATCTTAACTAATCTACCTGCTTTGGTTCCATAACCTTTAACACACTTGGCTAAAAACATTAATTGATCTCAGTTTTGGAATTTGCAGAATTTGTCCCAATTTTTGGGGGAGAGTGTTGAAGATTTTCAATATAACTTGAACTGCTCCCGAACATCACCCTGAATGGCCCAGCTCCAATGTTGTGATAAGATGCCCCTTATTCTAAACTTCCCCACCAGGGGAAATAGTTTCTCCCCATGTATTCTAACAAATCCTTTATTCAACTTGAATATATCACCCCTTAATCTGTGATACTTGAGGGAACACAAGTCTAGCTAGGGGCGACACGGTGGCACAGTGGTTAGCACTGCTGGCTCACAGCACCAGGAACACAGGTTTGCAAGTTCTCCCCGTGTCTGCATGGATTTCCGCCGGCTGCTCCGGTTTCCTCCCACAGTCCAAAGATATGCAGGTTAGATGGATTGGCCATGATAAATTGACCCCTGATGTCCAAAGATATGCAGGTTAGGTGGATTGGCCATGATAAATTGACCCCTGATGTCCAAAGATATGCCGGTTAGGTGGATTGGCCGTGCTAAATTGACCCCGATGTCCAAAGATATGCCGGTTAGGTGGATTGGCCGTGCTAAATTGACCCCTGATGTCCAAAGATATGCCGGTTAGGTGGATTGACCGTGCTAAATTGACCCCTGATGTCCAAAGATGTGCAGGTTAGGCGGGATTGTGGGGATAGGATGGGGGAGTGGGCCTCGGTAGGGTCCTCTGTCCAGAGGGCCGGTGCAGACTCGAAGGGCCAAATGGCCTTCTTATGCACTGTAGGAATTCTATGATTCTAGTCCAAACTATGAAGCTTCAACCCTGATGTGGAGATTCACTCACCCAGTTCGGAGATCTAAGAAATCAGGGATAGATGTCTGTGAGTTGGATTCAAGGCACCTTGGATTTTTCAGGTGTTAAGTAAGCATCTGGAAAGACAGGTCCTCCTCAAGATGGGCCTGTACTTCTACAGAACATTCTGTGATCTGTGCTGTGGTCCAGTGAAACTCTGTGCCAAAGCTATCCATTATTCCATGATTGTTGTAATATGTGAAAACTTGTTTGCCATTGTTTAATAACATGTTTCTTGGATGCAGGAATGTGCAATGCACAAAGGATGGACAATCCTGCTGGTGTGTCAACAATGAAGGTGATGAGGTGTCAGGCCTCAATCGAACCACACCAGTAACTGCCTGTAAGTATCTGAGAATACTCTAAATAATCACCAGTTAAGAGAACAATAATAGCTAGGCTTTCCTTCTTCTTGTATATAACTTTTTTTAGCCTTTTTTATTTATAACCAAACCAATTTTGTTAGCTGTGCTCCACACCTCTTGATATTTGAACCTTTCACCATAGTGGACAATTTGACAGGGATCAACTTTTTGATTCTCCTTGTATTCATGTGCTCGGCTTTAAAGTTTTACTGCGCGGAGGAGTCTCCTGGAAAAACTTGTATCATTTTAATACAATTCCTGTATTGACACACATCCCTGGAATTAGGTTGAACCTTGGGGCTGAATCTTTGGGCCTCGCCGAGGGGGCCCCAAATATCATGAGGTTTTATTTTCCAATTAAGGGGCAATTTTGCGTGGCCAATCTACCTTGGACTGTAGGGTGAGACCCATGCAGACACGGGGAGAATGTGCAAACTCCACATGGGCAGTGACCCGGGACCAGGATCGAACCTGGGTCCTTGGCGCTGTGAGGCAGTAGTGCTGACCACTGTATCACATTGCTGCCTAAAAAAAATTATATGAGTTTGGCCAGATTCCTGACTCCATTCCCAATGTTGGCCATTTTGAGGGAGTTAAAATTGGGCCCTACTGAGAAATATAAATGTTAAAGATCCACATGATTAGATTTCAGCCTGTAACTCACTCCGAGGTCACCATTATTCTATATAAAAACCACTTGAGCCTCAGTAGGTCTGGCAGCATCTGTAGGGAGAGAAAAGAGCTAACGTTTCAGAGAATTTACAGTGCAGAAGGAGGCCATTCGGTCCATCGAGTCTGCACCGGCTCTTGGAAAGAGCACCCTACCCAAGGTCAACACCTCCACCCTATCCCCATAACCCAGTAACCCCACCTAACACTAAGGGAAATTTTGGACACTAAGGGCAATTTATCATGGCCAATCCACCTAACCTGCACATCTTTGGACTTCAGTGTCTTCGAGTCCAGATAACCTTTTGTCAAAGCTAAAAGACAGAGAAAGCAGGAAATATTTATACTGTGGAGTGAGAATGAAAGGTGAGTCATAGCCACAGAAACCAAGGGAACAGGGTGCTAACAATCACAGAAACCATGGGGAAAGAGTGCTCATGGCAGTCCCGAGAGAGAACAAAAGGTGTGAACGGCCAAACAGCAGAAAAGCTAACATCAGAGGGTAAACTGTGACAGATGTAGATGTGGGGGAAGGGAAAGGAGGAAGCAAAGGGTAGAAAAGTCAAAGAAAGGGGGGATAAGATAGGGGGGTTGAATATATACAAAGAAAGACAAGAAAGAAAGAAATGGTAAAAGACGGGTAAAATGAAATGGGATGAAAACAGAGGGGCCGAGGTGGGCTAATCACCTGAAGTTGTTGAATTCGATGTTGAGACCGGAAGGCTGTAGCTTGCCTAACCGGAAGATGAGATGTTGTTCCTCCAGTTTGCGTTGAGCTTCACTGAAACATTGCAGCAGGCCAAGGACAGACATGCGGGCTGGGGGCAGGGTATTGTGTTAAAATGGCAAGCATCAGGAAGGTCAGGGTCCTGAATGCGCACAGACCGAAGATGCTCAGCAAACGATCACCCAGTCTGCTTTTGGTCTCTCCGATATAGAGGAGACCACATTGGGAGCAGTGAATGCAGTAGACCAAATTGAAGGAGGTGCAAGTGAAACGCTGCTCAACCTAGAATGTGTGTTTGGGGCCTGGGATGTTAAGTATGGAAGTGGTAAAGCGGCAGGTATTATACCTTCTGCGATTGCATGGGAAGGTGCCATGGGTGATGGTAGAGCTGTTGGGTATAAACATAGCCTTATTTTACAGAGAAACCAGCTCAGAATCACAGAATTTTTACAGTGTAGAAAGAGGCCATTCAGCCCTCGAGTCTGCACAGGCTCTCCGAAAGAACAGAGTCCCACTCCCCTGCCTCATCCCTGCAACCTTCAACGTTCTTACTTTCCAGATAGCAATGCAATCCTCTTTTGGAATACCACAATTGAAACTGCCTCCACCATCCTCTCAGGAAGTTTGTTCCAGACTTCAACCACCCTCTGGGTGAAAAATGTTTTCATCACATCACTGTTACCCTTTTTGCCAGTTATTTTGAATCTGTGCCCTCCAGTTCTTGATGCTCTCCCGAGTGGGAACAATTTCTCATAGTTTACTCTGCCCATACTCCTCAGGATTTTGAATAACTCCATCAAGTCACCTCTCAGGCCTATTGTTCTCCAATTTATCTGCATAGCGACTGTTCTTTATTCATAGGATGATCCATCCCTGCGAATTTCCTCTGTACACTCTCCAATGCCCTCACATCCTTCCTCAAGGATAGCACCCAAAACTGGATGCAGTTCTGCAGATGACGTCTAACTGGTGTCTTATACAAATTCAGAATGACTGCCTTACTCTTGTTTTCAATACTGTTATTAATAAAGCCTAAGATACTATGTTTTTTTAATGCATCTCTCAACAGGCCCTGCCACCTTCAATTACTTCTATACATATACATATACTTCTATACATGTTCCTGCACCTCCTTTAGAGTTTCTCCCTTTATTTTAGACTGTCTCTTCATATTTTTCCTGCCAATATGAATCACCTCACACTTCTCTGTATTGAATTTTGTCTGCCACTTGTCTACCCAATCCACCAACATGTCCATGTTTGAAATTCAAGATCATCCTCATCACAATTGACAATGTTTCCAATCTCCATGTCATCTGTAAATTTTGAAATCATGCCCTGAACACCACAGTCTAGGTCATTAATATATATCAGGAAGAGCAAGGGCCCCAACACTGACTCCTGGGGAATCGTATTACAAACCTTCCTCCAATTTGAAAAATAACAATTTATATCTACTCTCTGTTTCCTGCCTCTCAACCAATTTCTTGTCCAAGTGCCTACTTTCCCTTTTATTCCATGAGCTAGAATTCTGCTCACAAGTCTGTTGTGTGGCATTTTATCAAATGCCTTTTGAAAATCCAAATACACCACATCAACAGCGTTGCATTATCTACTTCCTCAAAAACCTCCAGCAAGTTAAACATCTTCCCATAATGAATCAATACTGGCTTCCCTTAATTATCTTGCACTTGTCCAAGTGACTATTAATTCTATCCCCAACTATAGTTTCCAGATTTCTCCCAAGCACTGAAGTTAAATTAAAAGAGTAACTGCGTATTGTGGAATCTGAAACAAAACAGAAAATACTGGACAATCTCAGCAGGTCTGACAGCATCTGTGGAGAGAAAAGAGAGCTAGCGTTTCGAGTCTGGATGACTCTTTCTCAAAGCTGGAGAGAAGTGGAGATGGGGTCAGATTTATTCTGTAGTGGGGCGGGGGTGGAGCGGTAGATCTGGATAAGGGGCCAGCAATACATGGAGATAGAGAAAGATGTTGAGGACAGAAGATAAAAGGAATTGGGGGTGATTAAGGCAAAGAAGGGTGCCGATAGTGGCACATCAAGAGATTAGAATGTGCAAATGGCAGAATAAAGGTGAGCAGTGTGTAAACGGCAACTAGGAACAATTGGCCCAAGTGGAATAGGAGAGGGGAGGGGAACAATGGTGAGGGAAATACAGATCAATGAGAGAAATGAAAATAAAATAAAATTGATAGAAATAAAAATGGGTAAATGTCATGGAAAGAGTTCACAGTCTGTTAAGTTAAATTGGTTGGTCTGTAGTTGCTGGCTTTATCCTTTTTGAACAAGGGTGTAACATTTGAAATTCTCTAGTCCTCAAGTACCACTATTGTGTCTAAGGAAAATGGAAGATTATCATCAGTGTCTCTGTCATTTCCACTTTCACCTTGCTCAGTATCCTTGCATGTATCTCATCTGGTCCTCATATCTCATCCTGTCCTGGTAACTTATCACTTTTAAGTAAAGATAGCCTTTCTAACACCTCCTCCTTCTCAATTATCAATTCCACAAGTATAACAGTTATCTCGTCACTCACCTCAGCCTAAGTAGCATCTTCTTATTCTGTAAAGACAGATGCAAATACTTGTTTAATACCACCACCATTTTCCCTGCCTCCACATGCAAGTACCCTTTTTATCCTTAATTGGTCCTACTCTTTCTTTTACCACACTTTATTATTTATATGTTTATAGAAGATCTTGGGATTCCCTTGTTTGTTAACTACCAGTCTCTTTTCATTCTCTCCTTGTTCTTCTCATTAGTTAGTTCATTTCCCCACTGGCCCTTCTATATTTCACCTGATTCTCTATTGTATTTCTATCTGGCATCTATCGTATGCATACTTCCTTTTCACCTTCACCTCCAAATCTCGCCATGCAGGGTGCTTTGGATTTATTTGTCGTATCTTTCCCCTTAAAAGAATCCCCTCACATTGCCTGCAATACTTTTGCTTTGAAGGTGACCCATTGTTCAGCAACTTTCTTTTCTGCCAATATTTGTTCCAACTCACTTGGCTCAGATACATTCTCATCCTACCGAAATTCGCTTTCCCCCAATTAATTATGCTTCCTCTGGAGTGGCCTAACTAAACCTTATGATACAATGGTTACTGTTCCATAAATGCTCTCTCACTGATATTTCAACAACTTGGGACTTCCCCAGAACCAGGTCCAGCAGTGCCTGCCCGCTTGTTGGACTGGAGACATACTGCTGCAGAAAATTATCTTGAACACACTCCCGGAACTCTTGTCCCTTTCCACTAATCGTAACCCAGTCGAGATTTGAATAATTGAAGTCTCACATTATAATTACTCTATAATTCTCTCTCCTCTCTGTAATTCTTTGCAAATTTATTTCTCTACATCCCTTCTATCAGTTGGCCGGACTATATGCCACACTGATCAATCTTATTGTACCTTTTTCATTTCTTACTTCTTGACACCTCTGGAACATCCTCTTTCTCCAGTAATCCCACCTTTAATCAATACTGCCATTCCCCCAAATTTCTTCTTTTCCTGCCTTTCCTTGTATCCGGGAATATTTAATGGCCAGTCCTGTCCTTCTTTAAGTCACGTCTGTGTTATAGCAATAATATCACAGTTCCATTTGTTAACCTGTGTCTGTAGGTCACCAGTCTTATTAACCAAAATCTGTGCATTCACATAAATTTTCATTAACTGTAATTTTGGCTCTTTAACGTTACTCTCACCCCATCTAATGACTTACTGTAGCCTACTCTAGTTCTATCAAACTCTCCAAGTATTCTATTTACTTTGATGCTGCTCTCTGATATATCCTCCTGATCAGTTAATACTCCTTTACTTCCCACTGACAGTTTTCCTCCTCTCTTCTGAATTTCCTTTCAGTTCCCAACCCTCTGCCAATCTAATTTAAACCCTGCCCAACAGGACTAGCAAATGTCCCTGCAAGGGTATTAGTCCCAGTCCTGTTAAGGTGTAACCCATCCTTCCTGTACAGGTCACACCTGGCCCAGAACTAGTCCTTCTGCCAGCTCCATCGCCAGCAGGTTCTAACGCCCTCCCTCCTGCTCAGTTTCTCCAGCCACATGTTGAGCTGCTCAATCTTCCTATTCCTATGCTCACTAGCACATGGCACTGTAATCCATGGGAGTAATCCTGAAATAACTGCTCCTGAAGTCCTGCTTTTTCATTCCCTTCCATATTCCTGGAATCTGCTTTTGGAACTTCATCACCTATCTATGTCATTGGTCCCAATGTGGACCACAACCTCAGGCTGTGCCCCCTCCCCCAAAATAATGTCCTGCAGCCGGTCAGAGACATTCTTGACCCTGGTACCAGGGAGGCAACAGACCATCCCGGACTCACAGAAAGGTCTGTCTGCTCCCCTAATTATGGATCACCTACCACTATAGCACTTACACTCTTCCGCCTCTCCTCCTGTGCAGCTGAGCCACCCATGGTGCCATAATCTTGGCCCTTGCTACAGACCTCTGAGGAACCATATTGCTCACCATTATCCAAAATGGTAAAGCGGTCTGAGAGAAAGATAGTCTCAGGGGTATTCCTGTACTATCTGACTGCTTCCCTGAGATATTATGGTGGCCACTCATTCCTTCTCTGCTTGTGTACTTCTTAGCTGCAGTGTAACCACTTTTTCTAAACATGCTACTGACTCTTTCCATTAGATTCTACCTTATATGTCACTCCCGGCTAACCTCTACTCTATAGCCAATCCATCTAAAAGCCTCAATTCCCACTTGAAACTCACTCCCAAGTAACCATTATTTTATAGCTAATCACTGAACCCCTCAAATAGTTTCCAGTAACTCTCTGTGATGACCGTGGTTCATTACCTTTCAGGGTTTTGCATTTCCTTCAATGATATGGTTTTACTTCTGCTATTATATTACCCTTTCTTTGTTTTTCTGCAGGCTTGTCATTCTGCCAGCTCCATCGGCAGCAGGTTTTGGTGAGCGGGTATGTAAACAGCAGCAGTACCTCCTATATCCCACAATGTACACAAACAGGGGATTACAAAGCTGTGCAGTGTGACACTGACCCTGGACAATGCTGGTGTGTCGACAGCGTTGGGATGGAGATTTATGGCACACGGCAAGCCAAGCGCCCAGTTCAATGTAAGTCTTCGTATTTTCCCTCAAATCAAAGAGTCAAAGATTTTTAAATAAAAACAGAAAGTCTCAGAAAAACTCATCAAGTCTGGCTGCATCTGCAGAGTGAGAAACAGAGTCAATGGGCAGGATTCTCCGTTTGGGAGACTATGGGTGGGATTCTTTGTCCCAGGATGCCCAGATAGCATTCCCCGATGGCGTACCAACGGGGGCAGGTAAATTAATGCAACTGGGTCTTAATAACACATTTGTATCCATTTAGTGGGATAAAGAGAGGCAAGTACATTCCAAGCACTAAGTGCATTCCAATCACTCAAGTATGTGATTGCACTGTACTTACCTCTCTTTGTGGTGGTCAATGTTTGTAAACATTGGGGTTTCACCACTTAGGCCACTGAACAGTGAAGGATGAATTTTCACTGCCTGGCCCAATGTGTGTTAAAGCCATTAATAGCTGTGTGAAGCGGTGCCCCTCAAATTATTTAGTCAGTTGTATCTCTCTAACAGAGAGAGGCCCACAGTCTTTAATGGACTATGGCTAATTACCCGAGTAGAAAGAGCTTTGTTGTGAAACTAACCCACGAGATACTCACCCCTCTTAATTGAACTAATATGACTAACATGGTGGCAGAACATTCGGAAATCCCAGAAATCTTTCTAACAGTGTGTCAGAAAATCAGGGCAATTTTATAGGCCGATTTAGATGCCATTGGCAAGGCTCTGAATTGAGAGGGAAGTTTTCCAGAATTACTCACATTAAACTAATGTGGCAGGGGGATGGGAACCAGATTAGGAAGTTAGAGGTCAGAAAAGAGGCAGCAACTAAAGCCAGTAAGGTACTAGTTAATAAACTCAATGTGACTAAGGGGAAGAGTAGACAGGGAAGAGATGATGAACACAAATGGACAGATGGTCTGAGGTGCATTTGTTTTAATGCGAGAAGTGTAGCAGGTAAGGCAGATGAATTTAGGGCTTGGATTCGTACCTGCGAATATGATGTTATTGGTATTACTGAGACTTGGTTGAGGTAAGGACAAGACTGGCAACTAAATATCCCAGGGTATAAATGCTTCAGGAGGGATAGAGAGGGAGGTAAAAAGGGTGGAGGAGTTGCATTACTGGTTAGAGATGATATCACAGCTGTGATTAAGAAGGGTACGATGGAGGATTCGAACACTGAGGCAATATGGATAGAGCTAAGAAATAGGAAGGGTGCAGTAACATTGTTGGGACTTTACTACAGGCCTCCCAAAAGCAAGCGTGAAGTAGAGGTACAAATATGTAGACAGATTACAGAAAAATGTAGGAGCAATAGGGTGATCATGATAGGAGATTTTAACTTCCCCAACATTGAATGGGACTCTTGTAGTGTTGGAGGCGTAGATGGAGCAGAGTTTGTAAGGAGCATCCAGGAGAGTTTTTTTTAGAGCAGTATGTAAATTGTCCAACTTGGGAAGGGGCCATACTGGACCTGGTATTGGGAAATGATCCCGGCCAGGTGGTTGACGTTTCAGTCGGTGATTATTTTGGGAATTGCGATCGCAATTCCGTAAGTTTTAGAATACTCATGGACAAAGACGAGAGTGGTCCTAAAGGAAGAGTGCTAAATTGGGGAAAGGCCAAGTATAATAAAATTCGGCAGGAGCTAGGGAGTGTGGATTGGAAGCAGCTCTTTAAGGGTAAATCCACATTTGAAATGTGGGAGTCTTTTAAGGAAAGGTTGATTAGAGTGCAGGATAGACATGTCCCTGTGAAAATGAGGGATAGAAATGGCAAGATTAGGGAACCATGGATGACGGGTGGAATTGTGAGACTAGCTAAGATGAAAAAGGAAGCATACATAAGATCTAGGCAACTTAAAACTGATGAAGCTTTGGAGGAATATCGGGAAAGTAGGACAAATCTCAACCGCGCAATAAAGAGGGCTAAAAGGGGTCATGAAATATCTTTGGCTAACAGGATTAAGGAAAATCCCAAAGCCTTTTATTTGTTATATAAGGAGCAAGAGGGTAACTAGAGAAATGATTGGCCTACTCAAAGACAAAAGAGGAAATTTATGCGTGGAGTCAGAGGAAATGGGTGAGATTCTTAATGAGTACTTTGCATCAGTATGCACCAAGGAGAGGGACACGACAAATGTTGAGGCTGGGGATGGATGTTTAAATACTCTAGGTCAAGTCGGCATAAGGAAGGGGGAAGTTTTGGGTATTCTAAAAGGCATTAAGGTGGACAAGTCCCCAGGTCCGGATGGGGTTTATCCCAGGTTACTGAGGGAAGCGAGGGACAAAATAACAGGGGCCTTAACAGACATCTTTGCAGCAATCTTGAGCACGGGTGAGGTCCCAGAGGACTGGAGAATTGCTAATGTTGTCCCCTTGTTTAAGAAGGGTAGCAGGGATAATCCAGGGAATTATAGGCCTGTCAGCTTGACGCCAGTGGTAGGCAAACTGTTGGAGAAGATACTGAGGGATAGGATCTATTCACATTTGGAAGAAAATAGACTTATCAGTGATAGGCAGCATGGTTTTGTGCAGGGAAGGTCATGTCTTACAAACCTAATAGAATTCTTTGAGAAGTGAGAAAGTTAATTGATGAGGGAAGGGCTGTAGATGTCATATACATGGACTTCAGTAAGGCGTTTGATAAAGTTTCCCATGGCAGGTTAATGGAAAAAGTGAAGTTGTATGGGGTTCAGGGTGTACTAGCTAGATGGATAAAGAACTGGCTGGCCAACAGGAGACAGAGAGTAGTGGTGGAAGGGAGTGTCTCAAAATGGAGAAAGGTGACTAGTGGTGTTCCACAGGGATCCGTGCTCGGACCACTGTTGTTTGTGATATGCATAAATGATCTGGAGGAAGGTATAGATGGTCTGATTAGCAAGTTTGCAGATGATACTAATATTAGTGGAGTTCCAGATAGCGAGGAGGACTGTCAGAGAATACAGCAACATATAGATAGATTGGAGAGTTGGCAGAGAAATGGCAGATGGAGTTCAATCCAGGCAAATGCGAGGTGATGCATTTTGGAAGATCTAATTCAAGAGTGGACTATACGGTCAATGGAAGAGTCCTGGGAAAATTGATGTACAGAGATCTGGGAGTTCAGGTCCATTGTACCCTGAAGGTGGCAACGCAGGTTGATAGAGTGGTCAAGAAGGCATACAACATGCTTGCCTTCATCGGACGGGGTATTGAGTACAAGAGTCGGCAGGTCATGTTACAGTTGTATATGACTTTGGTTAGGCCACATTTGGAATACTGCGTGCAGTTCTGGTCACCACATTACCAGAAGGATGTGGACGCTTTAGAGAGGGTGCAGAGGAGGTTCACCAGGATGTTGCCTGGTATGGAGGGTGCTAGCTATGAAGAAAGGATGAGTAGATTAAGATTGTTTTTGTTGGAAAGATGGTGGTTGAGGGGGGACCTGATTGAGGTCTACACAATTATGAGAGGTATGGACAGGGTGGATAGCAACAAACTTTTTCAAGAGTGGGGGTGTCAATTACAAGGGGTCACGATTTCAAGGTGAGAGGGGGAAAGTTTAAGGGAGATGTGCGTGGGAAGTTTTTTACGCAGAGGGTGGTGGGTGCCTGGAACGCTTTGCCAGCGGAGGTGGTAGAGGCGGGCACGATAGCATCATTTAAGATGCATCTAGACCGATATATGAACGGGCGGGGAACAGAGGGAAGTAGATCCTTAGAAAATAGGAGACAGGTTGAGATAAAGGATCTGGATCGACGCAGGCTGGGAGGGCCGAAGGGCCTGTTCCTGTGCTGTAATTTTTCTTGTTCTTTGTTCTACTGAGATTAAACTTTTATTTTCTTACTCACATTATTTTGTATAAAGGTCCTGCAAGCTGTGAGATTCAAGATCGGTGGGTTCTCCATGGTGCTGGGGTGAAGACACCACCCCAGTGTTCTAAAGACGGAAATTTTTTACCTGTCCAGTGCAGGTTTGTCAATACAACCGATATGATGGTCTTTGACTTAGTCAATAACTTTAACAGGTAAGAGAGAGGATATAGAGCTTAAGTGATTTTAAATTGCCGGATTGGAAGCCAGTGTAGCTCAGAGAGCACATAGGTGATCTGTGAATGAGACTTGGTCCAAGTTGAGAAATTGGCAAGATGAGCCCAACTTTACAGAGGGTGTAACGGGGGAAGCCTACTGAGAGTATTCTCCGCTGTCGGGATCCTCCATTTTGCCGGCAGCCTGGGGGTTTCCCGACGGCATTGGGCTGCCCCACGATGGGAAACCCCATTGACTGGTTGGTAAAACGGAGAATCCCGACGACATGCCGCACCAGTAATTTGGTGTGGCGGGAGAGAGAAACCCACCCCCTGTATTTAATAAGGTCTCATGCTACCCTGTAACACTGGCAAATTGAACAACAAAATTTTGAAAAGATAATAATTTTCTTACTTAAGTAAAATAAATCATCATTTAGAAGTACGCACTGAAAACAGCATGGCAGAGCTAAAATTATAGCTGCTGTTATTCATCCCTCCACGAGGGGGTGATGCACAATTAATTTTGGAAGATCACAAGGCAAGAAACAAAAGCAGGAGTAGACCACATGGTCCATCGAGCCTGCTCCACCATTTAATAGGATCATGGCTGATCTTGATTTTCAAGCACAAAAACAAAAGACCAAACTCAAAACCTGTCACATGGACAAGGTGTAAGCTGAAAGAGGGCGTACACATTGGTGGGGTCCGCTGTGCTATAAGCCTATCTGACGTTAATGCCCATTTCAGATTGCTATAAAACTCTACCAGCGTAAAGGAGCAGATTGCATAACGAGAAAAGTGGGTGTAGATGTGTACTTTAAGGGTACTGCACTTTTGCAAACAAAATTGTAGGAAAATAAATTGAAACTTTGAACTGGAAAATTTGCCCCCTCCTATCTTAATCCATGCAGTTAGGGTACCATCGGCAAAGTGCTTTTGCAAAGACATGAGCTGAGTTGTTCGACCTGGGGGTGGGGGTGGTATTTGGTGAGGGTGGGGTGAGAGGCGGCATGGGGCATTACAACTAAACCAACTCTCTATGATCAGATGTTCAATTTTAACAATTTCCAGCATCGGCCACATGATGGCAGTCTAGGCACTTCTTAAAACTTCCTTCTGACCAAGGTTTTGGTCATCAGCACTTAAAAGTTCATTATGTTGCTCAGTGTCAAATCTTGTTTGATAATGCTCCTGTGTAGTACCTTTTTGATGTTTCATTACATTAAAGGCTTTGCAAATACAAGTTGATATTGTGGTTGTTTTGCGTTCCCCAGTGATCCTGAGCGCTGCCCTTGCTGAAATCAGTAAGAAGTCTTACAACACCAGGTTAAAGTCCAACAGGTTTGTTTCAAACACGAGCTTTCGGAGCGCAGCTCCTTCCTCAGGTAGGAGGATCAGGTCCTCAGGTACCTGAGGAAGGAGCTGCGCTCCGAAAGCTCGTGTTTGAAACAAACCTGTTGGACTTTAACCTGGTGTTGTAAGACTTCTTACTGTGCTCACCCCAGTCCAACGCCGGCCTCTCCACATCTTTGCTGAAATCAGCTCGGGCCTTTCGAATGAAGAATCGCGCCTCGCTGTGGATTTATTGCTGACCCATGGGCAGCTTGGAGACAGTACTCCTGAAATAACTGTCCAACCACACTGTGGGTTAAGGAGTCTCCCCAGTCCTTTGATAAAATAATTAGCCGTAGTCCATAAAGTACCATTGAGCATTATTTGGATTTGGATTGGATTTATTTATTGTCACGTGTTCCGAGGTTCAGTGAAAATTATTGTTCTGCGTACCGCTCAATCAGATCATTCCGTACATGAAAAGAAGATACATACTAGGGCAAGCATAAAATACACAATGTAAATAGGCATCGGGTGAAGCATACAGGAGTATACTATTAATCAGGTCGGTCCATAAGAGGATCATTTAGGAGTCTGGTAACAGCGGGGAAGAAGCTATTTTTGAATCTGTTAGTGCGTGTTCACAGACTTTTGTATCTCCTGTCTGATAGAAGAAGTTGGAAGAGTGAGTAAGAGGTCTTTGATTATGCTGCCTACTTTCCCAAGGCAGCGGGAGGTGTAGACAGAGTGGATGGATGGGAGGCGGGTGTGTGCGATGGACTGGGCGGTGTTCACGATTCTCTGTAGTTTCCTCCAGTCTTGGGCCAAGCAGTTGCCATATCAGACTCTGATGCAGCCAGATAGGATGCTTTCTATGATGCATCTGTAAAAGTTGGTGAGAGTCAGTGTGGACATGCCGAATTTCCTTAGTTTCCTGAGGAAGTATAGGTGCTGTTATGCTTTTGACGTGGGTGAACCAGGACAGAATTTTGGTGATGTGCACACCTAGGAATTTGAAGTTGTCAACCATCTCCACCTCAGCCCCGTTTAATGCAGACAAGGGCGTGTACAGTGCTTTACTTCCTAAAGTTAATGACCAACTCTTTAGTTTTAGAGAGGCAAATGGTAAAATATATGTGGCTTAACGAGAATCACTCCACAAGCTAGGGGAAAGTCGAGGAGGCAGGCCTCCATAAACTTGTGCCATTGGTGTCATTCTGCATCACATTCTATCAATCTCGCCAACTCTACAACCCCTATAGAGAACTTTACTAGACAAAAAACACATTTCTCGTAGTAACAAATGAGTTCCTCATTAATGAGGACGGTGAGGAATTATGAATCATCATTTCACCTGGGTCTTGCTTAACTGCCTCGGGAACCTGGGAGAGGAATATCTCGGTTTTTCAAGAATTGATTGCTGAGTTGTTTCTCCATCACAGAGATTGTGTGGTCAGTGGGTTGGTGAACAGTGTATGGATGTATTTATTGTGTCGGCTTGAAATGCCCTTGCTCTTTTCTGGCCCTGGTTTTCATGTGTTTGTGGTGTCAGCCTTTGGCTCATTGGTAGCATTCTCACCTAATTACATAATCTAGACTGACACATGAGTGAGACAGAGAGAGAAGTTAAATGTTAAACTGAAGTTTATCTGTCCTCCCTATTTGAACTGTTTGAAGAAGTGAGAGAGACCATCTGGTGAATGGGCAGCATTTATTTCTCAATCAATAATTAACACAGATGATCTAATCGCTATTAGTTGTGGGGTCATGCTGTGCCACAATTTTACTGCTCCAATTTCCATATTGCAAGAGTGACTGCACTTCAAAGGTTTTTGGTTGCAAAATGCCGTGGGGCAATTAAGGCGATAAATGCAAATTCTTTCTTTGCTCTATCTTGGCATCGTCTCACAGCTTGGAGCTACTTCGCTCACATGGGTCAAGGGGTAGAGACCATGGACATAATTTTCCTCACAGGTTTCAGGACCCCCATGTCAGAGTTCAATGTGGGTGAGATCCCTGCACTGTGTGGGGAACAGTTACCCTGCAGTGATTTTCCCCAAATTGGTCAATTAGTTGTTGGAGGTGGGTGGGGGGGGGGGGGGGGGGGAAGTGGGGTTCACCATTCAATTAAGGGTGGTGGGTGAGCTCCCGAACATGGAGGGACAGTAGGAGGCCTTCCAGTACTGGAGAAGCAGAGGGCTGTATTTTCAGATAAGAGCGAGAGAGGGTGTCTCAAGATGGAGGATACCTCGCTCCAACCTTTTTAATTAGCCTTTAAATACCCTCAATTGCCTACCTGCTACGTATGGACAGACATGCCCTCTCCATTGCGCTTCTGGGAAAATGGCCTGGGGTGGGACAGAGCTGGAAAACCAGCATGCTGGCCGGCAACGCAAACCTTCTCCACTCCCACGTATAAGAGTAGGTTCGGGTGAGGATGGGATTGAGCTTTGTCCAAATGCCAGAAAGCCTGACAACAGTTCAGAAAGAAAATAAACGTTGGTTTCTATAGCGCTTTTCACCATCTCACGATGCCTTCCCAGCCAAGGAAGCACTTTTGAAGCAGCATCAGAGTTGTAATGTGGGAAATATGGCAGCCACATTACACATAACATGCTCCCATAATTAGATAACTTGTTTCAGTAATGCCAGTAAAGGAATAATTAATTGCCACAGCACCAGGGAGAACCTGAATCTCAAATCTGTTAGGTCACGTGTTTAGGTATCAATTTACTGCCAAGATCACAAAATGTATTCCAGCCATATTTAATATTTTTGGGAGGACAGAATGGGAGGGAGGTGCACTTGAATAAATAATGATTGGAACCGATTAAAATATTTGTTTTTCATTAAACATTGCACAGTAGATCCAAATTAAAAAGGTCCTGTTTATTTATTGGTTCTGAGTATGATTTGCCAGAACAAGCACATGATGTTCTCAAAACAACAAATCTAAAAATAAAGCAGTGCTAATTTGTGAATAACGTTTTTATTCTCAGTTTATTTTTAGTTAAATGGGATTTGAGACATTACTTGTTCACTTTCCCTCCCAGATTCCCAGGTGCATTCCACACATTCAGTGCCTTCAGGAGGAATTTTGTTGATGTTTCTGCTTACTGTTATTGTGCTGACAGCTTGGGACGGGAGCTTCAGGGTACAGGTGAGTGATCATGATTCACTGGAAGGTTCTTAAAACGTGGCATTAATATTCTTTTCCTTATTTTCCCCTCAAATCATTCTCTGCTGGTCTACAGCTATACTGTCATGGCAGCTGTCAGGTACCACGAGACACTTCTAAATATGTAAGCCTAATCAGTGAAGACTGTTTGACCATTGTTGGGATGAGGAAGCATCTGTCAGCCTACACTCACATGTCCACACTTTGCACCTTGGGTCACGGACAGTGGTCAAGATTGGGAACTCTGGCTGAAATCTACCCCTCTCACCTCTTCTTCCAGGGGCCCAAAGGAAAACTGTAATACCCAATTACAATTGACTAAGCAGAGACAGAGATCTGTATTTTTAACCAAAACTGGCACTTGGTGGATTGGAGAGGGTAGCACACCATATTGCTCAGTGTCAGGCTTTACTGATGCTTCAGGGCAGCAAGAAGAGATGGCTGTACCTTTTGTTCTTTCACAGGATGTGGACACCCCTAGCTAGGCCAGCATTTATTGGCCCCATCCCTAGTTGCCCTGAAGAGGCCATGAAGAAATGCCTTCTCGAATCACAGCAGTTCATGTAGTGGGACCCAGCGACAGTGAAGGAATGACAATACTGTTTTGAGTCAGGAGAATGAGTGGCTTGGAGGGCAGGTTAGAAGGTGGAGGTATTTCCATGCAACAGATCCCCTTGTCTCTCTAGGTGGTAGAGATTGCAGGGAGGCATAGTGGTACTGTCGCTGGACTAGTAATCCAGAGAACCGGGGTAATGCTCTGGGGGCCCCGGTTCGAATCCTGCCACGGCAGATAGTGAATTTTGAAATCAATTTAAACAAAATCTGAAATGAAAGTCTAAAATTGACCACAAAACCTTTGCTGATTATTGTAAAGACCCATCTGGTTCACTAATGTCCTTCAGGAAATCTGTCATCCGTACCTGGTCTGGCCTACATGTATTCACTCTTCAAATGGCCGCTGAAACAGAAACATAGAACATAGGAGCAGGAGGAGGGCATACAACCCTTTGAGTCTGCTACACCATTCATTATGATCATGGCGGACCATCCAACTCAATAGCCTGATCTTGCCTCACCCCTCCCCCCCCCCCCCCCCCCCCCCCCCATCTCCCTTGATCCCCTTCACCCTATCTATATCTATATCTAACTACTTTTTGTAAACATACAATGAATTCAGTTCCAGGGCAAATAGGAATAGGCAATAAATGCTAGCCCAGCCAGCCGCATCCCATGAATGAACAGAAAAAAGGTTTGGAAGGTGTATCCTCAAAGATAATCTATAGATTTTCCAACTTCAGCACCCAATTTTATTTTCATATTCTGCATTGACTTAACGCATTCCAGTAAAATGACTGCTGCAGCTATCTCCTATCAACGTGCCTGGACAATTTCTTTGGTCGTATCTTCAGTTTCCAGGGCTTCAAGGCTCACCTTGAGTTTGGCCAGTTATAATTGTAAAGATGCCCGACTCAAACGTCTTGGGGATGTTTCCATCAGTTAATCTATAAAAACCCAAGTCATTGCGGTTTCTTTAAGTTTTTGTAGTCTAGCGGGAACTAGCATCAAAAACGAGACTGGAACCCATTACTTTCTTATTCCAAGGTGTGAGTACTGCCTACTGAACCAGGATTGACAAAATTATGCAATGTGTATTCTGAAGTTAATCCTCTTGATATTGTATTACAGCAGAATGCTCTGTAGAAAGTGTATTCGCCCTCCTCTTTAGTGCAATACATTGACATTAGAGAGTTAAATGGGAGCGTAATATCCTTGCAATGGGGGCCCATATGGTACAGGGCTCCTAATGCAAAGGATAACTAGGGCTGCAGGTGAGACACATAACATAGAGTGAGGACACTACTAAAATGTGGTAACAAAGAAAAAGGAAGCAGGAAATGAAAGTAAACAACAAAAGAAATAAAGATAACAGAAATGATCAGAGACAAAGTTATAACATGTAGAGCATAAAGGTAAAATAATTACTAAAAATAAAGAAATAGTGATCTGGATCTTCCACCGAGTGGCAATCATCGTTAGATTAATACTCGACTCAAACTTTTCATTTCTCAAACCTGTTATACATTTCTTTCTGGATCTTCTGGGTCTGGATTCTCCAGAGTTCATTAAAGAATCCCATTGCAGTAATGTTGGGGGGGGGGGGGGGGGGGGGGGGGGGGGGGATGGAGGAGGTGGTGGGACATGGTCCCTTTTTAAAGCACGAGCTGCTGTATTGTAAGTTTAAATGTCCAGTTGAATGGATGAATGAGTGAATGGGTATTGTAATAGGATGGGTAGGGAGATGAAGTAAGTGGGTAGGGTTGGCGAGGTAAGTAAGTGGGTAGGACAGCAGGTGGTTTGGTGGGCAAATGAGTGGGTAGCTGGCTAGTCGGATTGGTTGGTCAGGGTGAGTAGTCAGGGTGGGGGCCGGTCAGACTGGATTGAGGGTGTAGTTAGGGAATTGAGGGTGTTTGTTGGGGAGTTCAAGGGAGGAGTCAGGGGCATCATCTTCAGTGATTGGGGAGTCAGTTTTGTAGGTACCTCGGAGTTAGGCTGAATTTGAATCTGTTGAATATTGCCTGGGTAACTAATGAGGTAAATACCACAGACCTGTCCGAAGCCTCTGACCCTTGTTCAGAGGTAAAGACTTTTGCAAAGAATCTGGGAAACTGGGGAATTGTCCAACAGAGCTTCAAATTCCCTGGGTAAATCCGATGGAGGACAGCGTGAGGGGACTTCCACAGAGTCCCGGTGTGCATCTTGGGTTGTATGTCCGGTTTCCAATAATCCAGAGACCAGATTATCTGGGTCAATAAAGAAAAAAAACATCTAAACTGCTGGTAATGCAATGTATCCAATGTGCAAAATGAAATTGATAAATTGGAGGCAATAATTTGTAGGGAGGAGGATGCAGATATCAAAGGGATTACTGAAAATAGCCTTGTAGGGAACAGAACTGGCAGCTGAACACTTACACATTTAGAAAGGGAAGAGAAAGGGTGGATGGGTGGAGCAGTGGAGTAGCTATATTAGGAAGAAGAAGGCTTATGTAAAGGTGAGACGTGAAGGTTCAGTTAGGGCGCTCAAGAGTTACAAGTTAGCTAGGAAGGACCGAAAGAGAGAGCTAAGAAGAGCCAGGAGGGGCATGAGAAGTCTTTGACAGGTGGGATCAAGGATAACCCTAAAGGTTTCTATAGGTATGTCAGGAATAAAAGAATGACTAGGGTAAGAGTAAGGCCAGTCAAGGACAGGAGTGGGAAGTTGTGCGTGGAGTCCGAGGAGATAGGAGAGGTGCTAAATGATATTTTTCGTCAGTATTCACACAGGAAAAATACAATGTTGTCGAGGAGAATACTAAGATACAGGCTACTAGACTAGAAGGGCTTGAGGTTCATAAGGAGGAGGTGTTAGCAATTCTGGAAAGTGTGAAAATAGATAAGTCCCCTGGGCCGGATGGGATTTATCCTCGGATTCTCTGGGAAGCAAGTGAGGAGATTGCTGAGCCTTTGGCTTTGATCTTTATGTCGTCATTGTTTACAGGAATAGTGCCAGAAGACTGGAGGATAGCAAATGTTGTCCCCTTGTTCAAGAAGGGGAGTAGAGGCAACCCCGGTAACTATAGACCAGTGAGCCTTACTTCTGTTGTGGGTAAAGTCTTGGAAAGGTTTATAAGAGATAGGATTTATAATCATTTAGAAAGGAATAATTTGATTAGGGATAGTCAATACGGTTTTGTGAAGGTTAGGTCGTGCCTCACAAACCTTATTGAGTTCTTTGAGAAGGTGACCAAACAAATGGACGAGGGTAAAGCAGTTGATGTGGTGCATATGGATTTCAGTAAAGTGTTTGATAAGGTTCCCCATGGTAGGCTATTGCAGAAAATATGGAGGCATGGGATTCAGGGTGATTCACCAGTTTGGATCAGAAATTGGCTCACTGTAAGAAGACAGAGGATGGTGGTTGATGGGAAATGTTCAGCCTGGAGTTCAGTTACTAGTGGTGTACCATAAGGATCTGTTTTGGGGCCACTGCTGTTTGTCATTTTTATAAATGATCTGGAGGAGGGCATAGAAGGATGGGTGAATAAATTTGCACTAAAGTCGGTGGAGTTGTGGACAGTGCGGAAGGATGTTGCAGGTTACAGAGGGACATAGATAAGCTGCAGAGCTGGGCTCAGAGGTGTAAAATGGAGTTTAATGCAGAAAAGTGTGAGGTAATTCATTTTGGAAGGAGTAACAGGAAGACAGAGTACTGGGCTAATGATAAGATTCTTGGTAGTGTGGATGAGCAGAGAGATCTCAGTGTCCATGTACATAGATCCCTGAAAGTTGCCACCCAGGTTGAGAGGGTTGTTAAGAAGGCGTACGGTGTGTTAGCTTTTATTGGCAGAGGGATTGAGTTTCGGAGCCATGAGGTCATGTTGCAGCTGTACAAAACTCTGGTGCGGCCGCATTTGGAGTATTGCGTGCAGTTCTGGTCGCCGCATTACAGGAAGGATGTGGAAGCATTGGAAAGGGTGCAGAGGAGATTTACCACAATGTTGCCTGGTATGGAGGGAAGATCTTATGAGGAAAGGCTAAGGGACCTAAGGCTGTTATCGTTGGAGAGAAGAAGGTTAAGAGATGACTTAATTGAGCATGCAAGATGATCAGAGGATTAGATAGGGTGGACAGTGAGAGCCTTTTTCCTTGGATGGTGATGGCTAGCACGAGGGGACATAGCTTTAAATTGAGGGGAGATAGATATAGGACAGATGTCAGAGGTAAGTTCTTTACTCAGAGAGTAGTAAGGGCGTGGAATGCCCTGCCTGCAACAGTAGTGGACTCACCAACATTAAAGGCATTTAAATGGTCATTGGATAAACATATGGATGATAAGGGAATGGTGTAGATGGGCTGTAGAGTGTTTTCACAGGTCGGCGCAACTTCGAGGGCCGAAGGGCCTGTACTGTGCTGTAATGTTCTATGTTCTATTAGTTGTAACATAAAGGCAAAAGGAAAAAAAATCAAAAGGATGGCCTTATAGGAACAGAGCCGCAGGAGTAGGCCATTCAGCCCCTCAAGCCTGCTCCACCATTCAACTAGATAATGGCTGATCATCTACATCATATCTTTTGATGTCATTAATATGTAGAAATATATTGATCTTTGTCTTAAATACGCTCAATGACTGAGCTTCTACAACCCTCTGGAATACAGAATTCCAAAGATACATAAACGTCTGAGTGAAGAAATTCCTTAATCCTGAGACTGTGACCCTTGGCTCCAGACACCCCAGCCAGGGGAAACAATCTTTCTGTTTCTACTCTGCCCAGTCCTTTCAGAATTTTGTGAGTTTCACCTCTCATTCCTCGAAACCCTAGAGTATACCGGCCCAGTCTCCTCAATCCCTCTTCATAGGACTGTCCCGCCATCCCAGGAATCACTCTGGTGAATATCCGCTGCACTCCCTCATTGGCAAGTATATCCTTCCTGAAGGTAAGGAGACCAAAACTGTACACTGTATTCCAGGTGTGGTCTCACTGAGGTTCTATATAATTGAAGAAAGACATTTTTAGACTTGTAATCAAATTGTCTTGCAATAAAGCCCAACATATAATTTGCCTCCCTATTTGTTTACTGTACCCACATTATCTTTCAGTGACTTATGAACAAGGACTCTCAGACCCTTTTGGACATCAACACTTCCCAATCTCTCACCATTTAACACTCTGCACCTTCATTCCTTCAATCAAAGTGGATGCCTTTACACTTATCCACATGTTCCATCTGCTATGTTATTGCCTACTTCAAGTCCCTTTGAAGCCTCTTTTCATCATCCTCACAATGCGCCTTCCTAATTTGTTTTTTTCTATCCACAAACTTGGAAATACTACACTTGGTCCCCATGTCCAAATCCTTGATATAGATTGTGAACAGCTGGGGCCAAAGTACTGATCCTTAGGGTACCCAACCAGTAACAGCCTGCCAACCTGAGAATGACTCACCTATTCCTATTCTCTGTTGTCTGTCTGTTATGGATTGAGTTACATTATAAGAGGGAATCCACCACCCTGATAGGGATATCCATTGAATCTCTACAGTGCAGAAGGAGACCATTTAACCCATTGAGTCTGCACCGATCCTCAGAAAGAGAACTGTACCTAGGCCTACTCCCATGCCATATCCCAGTAACCCCGGAACCCTATGTAACCTGTACACCTTTGGACATGAAGGGGCAATTTTGGCCAATCCACCTAATCTGCATATTTTACACCACATAGTCACAGGGAATCAGAGGAAGAATATCACTGATACTGGAATCTGTACTACAAGTGATTTAAAAAAATATATCTAGAGACAGACATTAAGAGATAGAATGAATCTAGAAAGGCTAAGTCAAGCTTAACTAAGTTGATTAGAATGTTTTGAAGAGGTAATGGAACAAATGAACCAAGGTAATGCAGTGATGCCATGTATTTGGATTTGAAGAATGCCTCCCAGATGTTACTGCACTGTAAGCTTATGACTGAAGCTTTGGGTATATAGAGCTAGTGGACAAATAGCGGAATGGATAGCAAGCTGACTAAGGTATAGAAAGCAAAGGGTACGGGGTGAGGGGTAGTTATTCAGATTGGAGGATGGTCGAAAGTGCCGGGATCATGACATACATTCATAATTTAGGCTTCGGAATAAGTGATTCAGCATCAGAAATTGCAGATGATACCATTCATCTACTTGTGACACTAAAGATTATTATTATTAAAAAAGAACCCATGGTAGCATTTCAAAGAAGAATAGGGGCATTATCACCAGTATTTTCTGACCAATATTTATCAACATGGCAAAAATAGATGATCTGGTCATTATCACACTGCTGCTTGTCAGAATTTGCTGTGTGCAATTTGGTTCCCACATTTTCTGCACACAACAATGACTACATGATTTGTTGGTGGGAGATCCTGTCTAATTTAATTGAGTTTTTTGAGAAGGTAACAAAATATTTAGATGAGGGTAATGCGGTTGATGTGGTTTACATGGACTTCAGTAAGGCCTTTGATAAAGATAAAAAACGGCGAGCAGCGATTCGTGTCGTGGGGCGGCCGTGGGGGGGGGGGGGGGGGGGTGGGGGGGATAGCGGGAGGGCGGGAAAAATGTCGGGAAGGCCCTCCCGCTATTCTCCGACCCGTCATGGGCAGCGGAGAATCGCGCCCCTGATCACTCAGTTAAAGTGAATATTGTGCTTTGTAGCTATTCACCCTGCCTGGTCTTATTTCCCTTCTTTATTTGTCAGGTTTGGAGTTGTTATTGGATGAAATCTATGACACGATCTTTGCTAACTCACAACTTGGGTACTCGTTTACGGACACTGGCATCTATCGGATTTTGCAGCGGCGATTCCTTGCTGTGCGCCTGCTGATCACCGGCAGATTCAGATGTAAGTGCTTACGGATAACATTAGCCATTAATGTTTTACTGGATTATTGCGCCTCGTTTGCTGAAGGGTTTCCACCCTCTGCCCTTGTTTTAATCGATGGCACCTTCCTGGCTGTCGAGTTGTCAAAACATTTCTGGGCGAACTCTATCCATTCTCTCGTGGATATGGAGTTACAATGGATATTCATAATTTGATGTTAAATTTTTAACTGGTGTCATGTTTGCTTCCCTCAGAGCCACAGTACTTTGCGGGAAAAGTGTAATCTGAAGACATGTTTGCAGCTTGATAGTGCCTCAGATCTCGCATAATTATCCTTGTTTTTCCTGCTGGGTATTGACTTGGCTTTCTCCTTGAACGTCTGCAGTCCATTCGCTGATGACACTCCCACAACAGGGCATTTCAAGACATTGATAGATTGGCCAAGTGGTGTTAACGTGTGAATTGGAAGGGATAGTGTTCCCATGATTTTTCTCGACATACAGAGGGAAGTGTTCTGCAACAATTTTTTCTTTCATGTGATGTGCCTATAGCCCCTACTAGTCCTTGAACTGAGTAATTTGCTCGGTCATGTCAGAGTCCTCTACATTAGCATGTGGCCTGGAGTCACATGCAGGCCAGACCAGGTAAGGACATTAGTGAACCCATCAGTTTACCAAAGGGAATAGTGAACCATGTACCACCATTGCCGATAGTTTCACGGTCTTCATTAATGAGACTAGTTTTGTATTCTACAGCTCTTTCAAAGAGTCGGTGTAGATTCAATGGGGCAAATGGATTCCTTCTGCACTGTAGGGATTCTATTATTCTATTATTAATTAAATTTAAATTCCACCAGTTGCCAGGGTGGGATTTGAATCCATGTCCCCAGAGCATTAGCCTGGGCCTCTGGATTAGAGGCCTCTGGCCTCTGGATTACCAGTCCAGTGACACTACCATTACACCATCCTGTCTCCCCTCATTCAGCAAGTTGATGTATACTGTAACAAAATTACACTCGAGATGAAAGCTGAGTCTAATACATAGATAATAATAATAATAATTGCTTATTGACACAAGTAGGCTTCAATGAAGTTACTGTGAAAAGTCCCTAGTCGCCACATCCCGGCGCCTGTACGGGGAGGCCGGTACGGGAATTGAACCCGTGCTGCTGACATTATTCTGCATTACAAACCAGCTATTTAGCCCACCGTGCTAAACCAGCTCCGAAGATACATAGAAGATAGGAGCAGGAGGAGGCCCTTTGGGCCTTCGAGCCTGCTTTGCCATTTATCATGCCCATGGCTGATCATCCAAATCAATAGCCCAATCCTGTTTTCTCGCCATATCCTTTCATCCCATTCTCCCAAGTGCTATATCTAGCCACCTCTTGAATATATTCAATGTTTTAGCATCAACTACTTCCTGTGGTAATGAATTCCACAGGCTCACCACTCTTTGGGTGCAGAAATGTCTCTTAATCTCTGTCCGAAATGCTTTACACTGAATCCTCAGACTGTGACCCCTGGTTCTGGACACACCCATCATTGGTAACGTCTTCCCTGCATCTACCCTGCCTAGACCTGTTAGAATTTTATAAGTCTGTCTGAGATCACCCCTGATTCTTCTGAACTCCAGTGAGAACAATCAAACCAAGTCAATCTCTCCTCATATGGCAGTCCCGCCATCCCTGGAATCAGTCTGGTAAACCTTCGCTGCATTCCCTCGAGAACAAGAACATCCTTCCTCAGAAAAGGAGACTAAAACTGCTCACAATATTTTAGGTGCAGCCTCACCAAGTCCCTGTATAATGGCAGCAACACATCCCTGCTTCTATACTCGAAACCTCTCGCAATGAAGGCCAACATACTATTAGCCTTCTTTACCGCCTGCTGCACCTGCATGCTTACCTTCAGCGGCTGGTGCACAAGGACACCCAGGTCCTGCTGCACACTCACCTCTCCCAATTTACAATCATTGAGGCAGTAATCTGCCTTCCTGTTTTTGCTTCCAAAATGAATAACCTCACACTTATCCAAATTTTACTGCATCTTCCATTGATTTGCCCACTCGCCCAACCTGTCCAGTTCATGCTGTAGGATCCTTGCATTCTCGTCACAGTTTACCCTCCCACCCAACTTGGTACCTGCCTGCCAATTTGAAAAGGACCCATTAATTCCTACTCTTTGTTTTCTCTCTGCCAACCAATTTTCTATCCACCTCAATAAACTTCCCCCAATCCCATGCCCTTTAATTTTGCACAATAATCTCTTATGTGGGATTTTGTCAAACGCCTTCTGAAAATCCAAATATACCACATCAACTGGCTCCCCCTTGTCAACTGCACTGGTTACATCTTTAAAGAATTCCAACAGATTTGTCAAGCATGATTTCCCCTTCATAAATCCACACTGACTCTGACTGATCATGGCACTGCTTTTTAAATATTCCACTATAAAGTCCTTGATAATGGATTCAAGAATTTTCCCCACTGCCGATGTTAGGCTTACTGATCTACAATTCCCTGCTTTCACTCTACCTCCCTTTTTGAATATCGGAGTGACGTGAGCTACCCTCCAATCTGCAGGGACTGCTCTAGAGTCTATAGAATCCCGGAAGATGACCACCAATGCATCCACTATTTCCAGACACTCTGGGATGTAGATTCTCAGGCCCTGGGGATTTATCTGCCTTCAACCCCATCAGTTTTCCCAGCACCATTTCTCTACTAATGTTGATCTCCCTCAGTTTCTCCATCTCACTAAACCTTTCATTCTCCAACATTTCTGGTATCTGATTTGTGTCCTCTTTTGTGAAGACAGAACCAAAGTATAATAGCAGGGGTAAATAAATTGCTCTGCCATGGATGTTTCTTTCTGCCTTACAAGTGGCGAGGGGTATTGGGGCAGAAATTCATTTTCAAGCAGCACCACACAAGCCTATCAATGAAGAAAACCATGTGCACTCTGTAAGTAGCAATCCACATTGCTGCCGGCCGCCAGGAATCACAGTAAATCTGACTGGTACTGCTTGAAGTGGCAGTAAGCAAATGAATTTCGATCCCATTGTTGGTGTGAACTCTTAACCATTTTGTTGTTTATGATGTGGTTACAAGGATGGATGCCAGTTCAACGTCCATTTCTCTACCTCCTTAACCGCGCATTTACAGTGAATTCACATTTCCCTGTTTCAGTTCCTCATTAACATTAAACTGCAGCCTGCACAGAAGGAAGTTCCCACACTACTGGCACCAGAAGGAACACTACCTGCATATGCAAACAATTTTAGGAAGACCCTGGATGCCTTTCCTTCAGTCTTTACCAACATGCCAGAATTGCACTTCTGGTACAGATAGACCCCTTACCCCAGAATTGGACAATGAAGTTCAATTACGCAGCAGCTCCATGAAGAGAAAGGCAGGTCAGATTTATACCCGTCAGTTAAAGTTCAGGAAGAAATTCACATAACAATGTGTGCTACATACTTCCCATGTCATATCTGGATGGCAGAACACAATTCTTTCTTTGTAGCTTCCAAACTTTTTGCACAGTGTTCCTACTTCTTTATCTCCCTTTGTTTTTTTCTGCACTGCATCAAACTGTTCTTCCGCTGGCACCACCCCACTCCACCGCTAACCTTTCCCCAACGTCACATGCACGCTGTACACCATACTGTACACTTAGGTGCCTATTTCATGATTATTAATTAGGGCAGTCAGTGAATTTGGAGTAAAGTCACTGAGGATGCTGGAAATCTGAACTAAAAATAGAAAATGCTGGAAAAATTCAGCAATCTAGCAACACCAAACATTTTGATGGACTCAAAAAGTTAACTCTGTTTCCCCTCTCCACAGATGCTGCCAGACCTGCTGAATATTCCCAGCATTTTCTGTTTTTATTTCAATGAATTTGAATTTTGATGCTGGTTTCCTGAAATTAAAAGCTTTCCTTCTCCAGCAGCAACATCTTTGATCTTTTAAATCACAAATGAAGTATTTATTATTTGTGTCAAGTTCAAAGCATTTTGTGCAAGATTTAATTAGTTATGAGTTTGAATTTGACATTCCACTACGGGACATAAGACCTCATTCAGAAGAATGTTCCAACTCAGTTTTTATATAATTGTTGCCAAGTCAATAGTTTTTGTTGGACGGACATCCAAATCTAATATTTTTGGATCATTTTGTATGTACTTGCCCAAATATATTTTGGAGTCATAGTTCATTTTTTTACTGTATCGCTGACAATTTTTGAAGGCATTATCTAACTATCTTTATCAAACCTTTGAAGGAGTATAGTCAGGTCAGATAATTTGCACAGATGACAGGGGAAAGAAAGGAGTGACTACATTAAGATATTCTTCCAAACTATTTCTACAAACTATTTAAACAAAGGTGTGCAGGTTCGGAGGATTGGCCATGCTAAATTGCCCCTTAGTGTCCAAAAGGATAGGTCGGGTTACTGGGTTACGGGGGTAGGGTGGAGGCGTGGGCTTAAGTAGGGTGCTCTTTCCAAGGGCTGTGCAGACTCGATGGACCGAATGGCCTCCTTCTGCACTGTAAATTCTATGATTCTATGATTATGTTATAATACTTAAGACGCTAGTGAAACATAAAATTACTATAAATATATGTGATATATATAGAATAAAGATGGGGTGGCATAGTGGTGCTGTGGTTAGCACTGCTGCCCTACAGCACCAGAGACCCGGGTTCAGTTCTGGCCTTGGGCATTGTCTGTGCGGAGTTTGCACTTTCTCCCTGTGTCTGTGTGGGTTTCCTCCAGGTGCTCCATATTTCTCTCACAGTCCAGAGATGTGCAGGTGAGGCATATTGGCCATGCTAAATTGCCACTTAGTATCCAGGATGTACAGGTTAGGTGGGGTCATACAATTATGGGGATAGGGTGGGAGAGTGGGCCGAGGTAGCGTTCTCTTTCAGAGAGTCGGTGCAGACTTGATGGACCAAATAGTGGATGGTGTCGGGCTTTAAATGTGGGGTCGGAGGGAGCACAGCTCCCAGCTCCACATCTGGATCGATATGGGGCCGTCCTGATATCTCGGGTCTTCCATTTTGGAAAGTTGAGATGACATTTACAGCCCAAATTCCTGGGCTTTATTCTGTAACCTTCCAAAGACAGAATCATGTCAGGGTACATGGTCAAATCATAGCTGACATAAACTCAAAGATGCTAAGAAATTGGAAATAGCAGGTGTATACTATTCAGCTCTTTGAGATGGTTCTTGGTCATTTCCTGAGCATGTTATGAATTGTACCTAGATGTATAGACAAGTGGAACCCTCTCTGGGATATGTAGAGTGAGGATTCACCTACAAGAGTAGTCTGACATTTCAAAAATATCAAGGCAAAAAATAAACGAGTAAAAAGACATTAAACATATTATTTTGTCACTGGTATATTAACATTCAGGATTTAACTCTCAGTTTTACCCTTTTTTACAGGCCCAACAAAATGTGAAGTCGAGAGGTTTACAGCTTCCTCATTTGGTAGTGTCGTCACTCCCTTATGTGACGATAATGGAAACTATCTGCCTGCCCAGTGTCAGACAGGGGGTCAGTGTTGGTGCACAGATTCCAATGGACAAGAGATCTTTGGAACAAGGCAGCAAGGAAAGGCACCTGATTGTGGTGAGTATCTGCTGATTGTTTCATCTTTCACTACTCAACACATAGTATAATACGCAGATGATATAATTTGCATAGATCTAATGGTGCAGAATTTCCTTACCAAAGCACAAGTGCCAATGGAAATGCACTTGCCTTTGAGTCAGAAGATGGAGTGGGAGATTAAAATCTCACTCCAGAGACTTGAGCACTTCTTTAGTGTAGTACTGAGGAGTGCTGCACTATCAGAGGTGCATCCTTTTGGATGAGATGCTAAACTGAGGCCATCTGCCAAACAGGTGGATGTAGCAGTTCCTCTGGCACCATTTGAAGTTGGGAAGGTTTTCCTCTAGTGCCCTGACTATTAATTATGTCTCAATCAAATCAAAAATTAGCTGGTTCAAGAATGGCTTTGCTATTTGTGAAGGAGGGATGGATTTGACTTGAGGAAAGAGAGCAACGCCTCTAGCTTAGGTAGGCTTTGGCTATGCCTCTGAGAATGGAAGACAATGGCAAACCACCATTGACAAAGACTGCCAAGGAAACAGTTCAGTATGAAACATTAACAGGCAGTGAACTAAGGACTTGCCTTTGGGCAGAACACACATGCAATGGAATTGCTTTATTACCACATGATGTCCTATATGTCCTCCAAGCCCCTAAGGGTCCTTTTTAATACTACTTTAAATGATTATTATTATACAGTAGATTTGTATTCTGGCGAAGCCTGATCATATGGTAGCTCCTTGATGTTGTTATGCATAAACAACACAAACAAATACATTCAGCTTCTGAATAAGTAATTCAGGTGATAATTATTAATTCAGACTAGGCAACATTGAACCTACTAAATTATCGCTAATGGTAGATTTTGCAAAAGGAAACTAGAAGTTTGCCCGTTCTCCCCGTATCTGCGTGGGTTTCCTCTGGGTGCTCCTGCATCCTCTCACAGCCCAAAGATGTGCAGGTTAAATGGATTGGCCATGAATAATGCGCAGGGTTACAGGGATAGGGCAGGGGAGTGGGGCTTGGTAGAGTGCTCCTTTGGAGGATTGGTGTGGACTCGATGGGCCAAACGGCCTCCTTCTGAACTGCCGGGTTTCTATGGATTCCTCCATTCTATATATCGAACAATATTTGGTCCCAATTGCAATGGCAGTTCTTCAACAATTTACCCAAGTTAAGATAAATATCCAATCCAAGAAAATCACATACGATCACAGTCTTACTTGTGCTAAATACTAGAAAAATAACAGGAAATATGGGCGGGATTCTCTGCCCCGCCATGCCACATTTCTGCCCCGACCTGCTGGCGGGATTCTCCATTACGCTGGCCGGTCAATGGGGTTTCCCATTGTGGGGCAGCCCCACGCCGTCGGGAAACCCCCGGGCGCCGGCAAAACGGAGAATCACGCCGGCGGAGAATCCCGCCCTATATCTTCACACATAGCTGGAATGGTTTGTTGGGAAAGTGGTTCAGATTGTTTCAGAAAAAGAGTTGGATTGGATGGACGTGGTAATGTTGTGCTTCAATTATTGGACTTATTGTAACCAGTGTCCTGTGAGTCCAAATGCCACCTTGGCAACTCAAATTCAGTTTTGGGGTGTTTGTGAATGTTGTCCACATCAGTTTCCAGAAGGCCAGAAGATAAATTTCTGCACAAATAATTACAAGCAATAATTAAAATGGGAGGTAATCTTTTGACATAGGTTGATAATTGGTTGGGAGGGAGGAGGCAGATGCATTGATTTTCCTACAGTTGTAATGACTCCAGAACCATTTAAAAATGTCAGGCAAGACTCGGTTCTGGGATTCCTGAACCCACTCCTGATGTCCCAAATTTTCACTGATGCGGGATCAGGGTACAGGTAAACATAGCCATGTTTTCAGGTGCCACTCAGATAGGAGGCAGGAAGTTTCAGAAGAATGTCAGTAAATTACATGAGTGCACAAGCCTGTGGTAAATGGAACTCAAGTGAGGAAATGTGAGATCATAGAATCCTGACAGTGCAGAAGGGGGCCAGGCCATTCAGTCCATCGAGTCTGCACTGACTCATGTGTTGGGAACAGGACTTCCTCCCACTGAAAAATTCAGCCCCATAGCTCTCTCCCTATACCAAGCAAATGTTTCCTTTTCAAATATATTCTCAGTTCCCTTTTTAAAATTACTATTAAATCTATTTAGGTCTCGCATTCAGATAATGATTTTCAGATTATAATTTCCATCATAAAAAATGTTATAGTTGGAGTGACATAATGGTTGTGTTGTAATTCACCGACTGACCACAAGGAGTCTCACTACTATATAAGTGAATGTTAAAGTCAGCTGACCTCAGACTGGCTGGAGGGCGATTGTTTGTACATGATTTCATTGTTATTAATCCATTGGTTTGTATATAATGTACCCAAAGTTAATGTCAAGAAATTGTTTATAGCTTTAGCTACAAGTGTTCTTGTAATAAATCAGGCCATCCGACAAGAACATTACAATACTCATCTTTCCATCCCCTACCCCCATTCTTTTGACAAATGTTGTAACCGTATATTCTGGTTACTGATAGTTGGAAATAGTTTCTTCTTATTTATAAAAATCCTCAATCTTTGAAACACATTCATTAAAAATATCTCTTATCTAACTTCTACTGTGAAACTCGTATATCATAGAAGATCATAGAATTCTTACAGTGCAGAAAGAGATCATTCGGCCCATTGAGTCTGCACTGACCCTTTGAAAGAGCACCCAACCTAGGCCCAATCCCCCGCCATGTTCCTGCAACTCCACATTAAGGGACAATTTAGCATGGCTAATCCACCTAATGTACACATTTTTGGACTATGGGAGGAAACCGGAGCACCCGGATGAAACCCATGCAGACACCAGGAGAATGTACAAACACCACACAGACAGTCACCCGAGGTTGGAATTGTACCTGGTCGGAATTTTCACCCAGGTACAAAGATGTGTAGGTCAGGGGAATTGGGCATGCTAAATTGCGCCTGGCACTGTGAGGCTGCAGTGCTAACTACTATGTACCATGCTGTATGTGGAGATGCCAGCATTGGACTGGGGTGAGCACAGTAAGAAGTCTTACAACACCAGGTTAAAGTCCAACAGGTTTGTTTCAAACACTAGCTTTCAGAGCACTGCTCCTTCCTCAGGTCCTCATTCACCCGAGGAAGGAGCAGTGCTCCGAAAGCTAGTGTTTGAAACAAACCTGTTGGACTTTAACCTGGTGTTGTAAGACTTCCTACTGTACCATGCTGTATGTTTGTGTTCTGGCCACTTCGACACAGCAGCAGTAAATTTTCAGATCATCACAGTTATATTAACAGTGCTTAACTGCCCGACACTAAGCTGTGAAAATCTCTGCAACAAGACAGGAACAACATACAGTACTCACCCTGTGCCTTCTGAGAACACACACAACTGAAAACACATTCCAGGCTCCCAAAAAAACAACTTCCAATTAAACTGTGACAGCCAAACAAGGCAGCTTAAGTATAAAAAAATGAGTAGAAGTCTGAGCTTTGGGTTTGAGTGCAGAATTCTTGGTGCAACTTTTGCCACTCCATATGCCAGTCACTGAATTTGTTGAAAAAGTATGCGTAGGGACCATTGATTTTCTGCTATGGGCTACTTGCTGACCCTCCTGAGAACTTGCAACTTCATAATTTTTGTCTGAAAAAGTGATCAACTCTTTGCATGTGTTTCTAGACCCCAAAGAGAATGTTTTTCATTTTGCGAGCACTTGCATGAATATAAAGAAACACTTTACAATATTACCATTGAACGATTTGAGTTGAGTTATTTTGAGCAAAGGCAGAATTTTGCAGAAGTTGTTTAGAAAATTTGCAGAAGTTGTTTAGAAAATAACAATGTAAACATGGAAAAATTATTTTCCATTGGTCGGGAAACAAGAAAAATGGAAAATAATCATAAAACTGTAAGCGCTTTTGCAAGTGTACAAAAAGGAAAATGCTAAATAAGAACAGGATCCTTTATAAGTAAAGTCACCATAGTCCCAGGTGACCATAGGCTGCGTTCCCCTTTGGGAAAGGAGATGATTGATTTAACCTGAGATCACCACACCTCAGGCTAGGGGCAGGGTTGAGAAGGCAGGGCCTTCATGAATAACCTCAGCTGGACAGGAATTGAGCCTGTGCTGTTGACCTCGCTCTGCATCACAAACCAGCTGTCCAGCCAACTGAGCTAAACCGCCCCATGTTTTAAATCTCTTAAATATTAATGTCCAGATAGACTTGGGTGTATTTGTGCAAGAAAAAAAGCAAGTTAGCATAGAGGCAAAGCAAGCATTTGGGAAAGCAAATTGCATGTTGTCCTTTATTGAAGGAGATTCGAAAATAATAATAGGAGTTCTTGCTACATTTGAGACCATACCGAGGTTAGTATGCAGTTTTGGTCTTCACACTCAAGTAGGGTATACTTGTCTTGGGCTGGTATAGTGAATGTTTGCTAGATTCTTTCCTGGGCTGAGTTATATTCTTGCTCGAGTTTAGAAAAATTAGAGGTAATTTAGTTGAAACATTCAGGTTTCTGAAGGGGCTTGACAAAATGACAATGGAAAGTTTCTTCCTGGCTGAGGAAACCAGAACAAGATAAAGGGTCTATCATTTAGGATTGTGATGAGAAGAAATTTCTCACCCAACGGGTTTTAAATCATTGGAAGGGTGTGGATGCTTCATCGTTGAATGTATATATTGCTGAGATAGACAGGTTTTATTTTGGCAGGGAATTAAGGCTTACAGGCAGGAAAGTGGAGTTGAGGTGGAGGCTCAGCCTTGATCACGTTGAATGGAGCAGGTTCGAGGGATCATATAGTCTGTTTTGTATTTAAAGACTGCTTTGCTTCTTCAGTGTCTATCTCAGGTAGAGGTTTGTACTGAACCGATTGTAAGATGGCAGCTTACAGAGATTCTCTCATGGCAAAGGTCACATGACTACCGCAAGCACGATAGGACATGTATCCATAGAATCGCTAAAATGCAGAAGGAGACCATTTGGCCCATCGAGTCAGCACTGACCATCCGAAAGAGCACCCTACCTAAGCCCACTCCCCTGCCCTAACCCTGCAACCGCATCTAACCTGCAGATCTTTGTACAGTAGTACTGTTGCATTTTAACACCCAAACATAGTCAACGTTAGCCCTATTTCTTCCTTGTTCACAAGTTAATTAGAGCTAGGCTTTTCAAGAGCGAGACTACTTACTCACAAAAATAGTGGTAGAACTTTGGAACTCAATCCCTCAAAGGGTTTTGAGTAGCAGGTCAATTGGGGCTCTTATGTCTCAGATAGATAGATGTTTATTATCTTTTCAAAAAAGAAATTTAGAGTATCCAATTCATTTTTTCCAATTAAGGGGCAATTTAGGGTGGACAATCCACCTACTCTGCACACCTTTGGGGTGTGAATTCCATGCAAACGCGGCAAGAATGTGCAAATTCCACACGGACAGTGGCCCAGGGCCGGGATTGAACCTGGGACCTAGGCGCTGTGAGGCAGCAGTGCTAACCACTGCACCACCGTGCTGCCCTGGATGTTTCTTATCTCAGCATAAGAGGAGATATAGCGTAAAAATGGGTAAATGGGGTTCTAATCTAATTGAATAATGGAGCAAGTTCAAGGGACTGAATGGCCTTACGCCTGTGGTTAAATCTTCCAATGGTTTAACTCTTTTAATTCCAGGGAGTGGTGGAAATGATTGTATATCGGAGAGAAAACGCAAGCTGTCACGACTTTTCTATGGACCTGTTGGTCACTTCAGTCAAAAGAATGTCTTTGCTGCACCAACATCTCTGAGCCCAACATTGGAAAAGATTGGTGATTCTTTGAGCCATTGCAGCCCCGAACTGAAGCAGTTGTTTATAAAATCTGGAATCTTGGTTTTCATCCCTCAGTTTACTCCTCTGAACATTGGTCAGGTCGACCTAGACGTGATTCTTAGTGAGTTTGTGCAAGGAACGTTACTCTCCAAGGAGTTAGCACTCACTGCTCTTCAATTTTCTATGTCCCCCAAATCCTTTGTTGAAAATTTGTTTGGAGGCAAATTTCTGAAAAACCTGGGCCAGTTCAATTTCACTGGGAGTCTCGGGAACAGGGGAACGTTTGATTTCAGTCAGTTCTTCCAGCAGATTGGCTTAACAGGAATGTACAGCGGAGGGAACTTTGTAGAACTTGCCAAATTGTTTTCCCCCATTGAAGACTCCTACTTCTCCAAAGAAACATCAGAATTCGCCAAGGACACCTTCAACTTGAACCAGACAATTGAAGACAATTTTGGGCGACCAGTAAACCTCCAGGAGAACCAGAATATTGTAAAGTTAGTACTATCTCTATTCGAACGTCGGAATATCCTTACAGCGTTGCATGAAATCATCACCTGGTTTGGTGCAGATGACGCTAACTTAGCTGAAACAGTCCGACTGGTTTTAAGAAGTACCAGAGTTGGTACCTGTGACCGTCAGACTTCGAACCTCTTTGTTCCAAGGTGCACTGGCGATGGAAGGTATGAAGAAGTTCAGTGCCAAGGCACAGACTGCTGGTGTGTGGACAGTCAAGGGATGGAAGTTTCAAAATCAAGAGTCCAGGGTCAAAGGCCACAATGTCCTACCAAATGTGAACAAGAACGCAAGAGTTCAATAGACTTTAAAAGACGCCAACCAGCAGGATCTGATGTGTTCATTCCTTCATGTGGAGATGATGGCAGTTTTCAGTCCATGCAATGTGATGGGGTGAACTGCATTTGTGTGGATTTGCAGGGCAGGGAGATACCTGCAATAAGGAAACCAGCTGGAGGAGGCATTCAGTGTAAGTTCTGACTTATTTTATGTTGAATATTTTTTTGTTTTACATTGGATTATGTAGGATATACAGCACAGATAAAGGCCATTCACCTTGTCCAGCTCATGCCAACATTTATGGTTGCTCAAGCCTCCTCCTCCTATCTTTCCTCATCTAACTCAATCAGCATAATATTCAAGTCCCTTATCACTCATGTGTTTCTTTAGCCATCCTTGAAATGTATCTATACTATTCATTTCAACCACTCCCTATGATAGTGAGTTCCACATCTCATCACTGTTTTGGATATAGGAGTTTCTTTTGAATTCTCCATTTGATTTCTTAGTAACTATACTGTATTGCTGGCCTCTAGTTTTGCTCGTCCCACAGATGGAATCTCTGTGTCTGCTCCATCAAAATCTTTCATAATTTTAAAGACTTCTACTGCGCCAGCCTTTAGCTTTGTACGTTCAGGAGAAAATAGGCTATGTCAGTTCACCCTTTCCTGATAGATTAGCCCTGTGGACCAGTTTTGCCCCTTTCCATAACTGTTTTAAAATTAATAGAACCATGGTCACTGGTCCCAAAGTGGTCCCCCACCATCACCTCAATCATTTGCCCTGCCCTATTTCCCCAGTGTGGGTCAGGTTTTGCCCTTTCCCGAGTAGGACCCTCCACGTACTGCCTGAGGAAACCTTCCCGAACACACTGAACAAATTTCACCCCATCTGAGCCCTTAACACTCTGGCTCTCCCAGTCTATGTTAGGAAAAATAAAATCCCCTACTATGACAACCTTATTACTCCTGCGAGTCTCCCCAATCTCCCCGCATATTTGTTCTTCTAATTACCATTGACTATTTGGGGGCCTGTAGTACAACCCCTATAAGGTCACCATCCCCTTCTTATTTCTTAGTTGCATCCACAAAGCCTCGCTGGATGATCCCTTGGTTATTTCATCGGATGACTGCTATGATGCTCCCCTTTATCAAAAATGCAACTCCCCCTCCTGTCTTTCCTCCACCTCTGTCTCGCCTAAATCACCTGTACCCTGGAACATTAAGCCGCCAGTCCTGTCCCACGTACCTTAGCCATGTTTCAATTATGGCTATAATATCCCAGTCCCACATACCTATCCATGCCCTGAGTTTATCCACCTGACTTGTCAGCCCTCTTGCATTGAAATAGATGAAATTTAATCCAGCATGTTTCCCCGCTCCCTGCCATGCTCCTGCCTATCATGTCTATTCAGCTTGCCTTTGCTGAGTACTGCATCTCCTTTCAGCCCCTCTGCTTCCCTGCTGCTGAGGATCCCACCCTCTTGCCAATCTAGTTTAAACCCTCCCTTGTAGCACGAGCAAATCTTCCCTCCAGGATATTGATCCCCCTCCAGCTCAGATGCAACCCGTCCCTCTTAAACAGGTCACCTCTGCCCCAGAAAAAATCCCAATAATCTAAGAATCCGAATCCCTGCCCCCTGCACCAATTCTTAGCCACGCATTCATAAGAACATAAGAACATAAGAACATAAGAACTAGGAGCAGGAGTAGGCCATCTGGCCCCTCGAGCCTGCTCCGCCATTCAATTAGATCATGGCTGATCTTTTGTGGACTCAGCTCCACTTTCCGGCCCGAACACCATAACCCTTAATCCCTTTATTCTTCAAAAAACTATCTATCTTTACCTTAAAAACATGTAATGAAGGAGCCTCAACTGCTTCACTGGGCAAGGAATTCCATAGATTCACAACCCTTTGGGTGAAGAAGTTCCTCCTAAACTCAGTCCTAAATCTACTTCCCCTTATTTTGAGGCTATGCCCCCTAGTTCTGCTGTCACCCGCCAGTGGAAACAACCTGCCCGCATCTATCCTATCTATTCCCTTCATAATTTTAAATGTTTCTATAAGATCCCCCCTCATCCTTCTAAATTCCAACGAGTACAGTCCCAGTCTACTCAACCTCTCCTCATAATCCAACCCCTTCAGCTCTGGGATTAACCTAGTGAATCTCCTCTGCATACCCTCCAGCGCCAGTACGTCCTTTCTCAAGTAAGGAGACCAAAACTGAACACAATACTCCAGGTGTGGCCGCACTAACACCTTATACAATTGCAACATAACCTCCCTAGTCTTAAACTCCATCCCTCTAGCAATGAAGGACAAAATTCCATTTGCCTTCTTAATCACCTGTTGCACTTGTAAACCAACCTTCTGTGACTCATGCACTAGTACACCCAAGTCTCTCTGAACAGCGGCATGCTTTAATATTTTATCGTTTAAATAATAATCCCGTTTGCTGTTATTCCTACCAAAATGGATAACCTCACATTTGTCAACATTGTATTCCATCTGCCAGACCCGAGCCCATTCACTTAACCTATCCAAATCCCTCTGCAGACTTCCAGTATCCTCTGCACTTTTCGCTTTACCACTCATCTTAGTGTCATCTGCAAACTTGGACACATTGCCCTTGGTCCCCAACTCCAAATCATCAATGTAAATTGTGAACAATTGTGGGCCCAACACGGATCCCTGAGGGACACCACTAGCTACTGATTGCCAACCAGAGAAACACCCATTTATCCCAACTCTGTGCTTTCTATTAATTAACCAATCCTCTATCCATGCTACTACTTTACCCTTAATGCCATGCATCTTTATCTTATGCAGCAACCTTTTGTGTGGCACCTTGTCAAAGGCTTTCTGGAAATCCAGATATACCACATCCATCGGCTCCCCGTTATCTACTGCACTGGTAATGTCCTCAAAAAATTCCACTAAATTAGTTAGGCACGACCTGCCTTTTACGAACCCATGCTGCGTCTGCCCAATGGGACAATTTCTATCCAGGTGCCTCGCAATTTCTTCCTTGATGATAGATTCCAGCATCTTCCCTATTACCGAAGTTAAACTGTGGGGCAGCCCCACGCCGTCGGGAAACCCCCGGGCGCCGGCAAAACGGAGAATCACGCCGGCGGAGAATCCCGCCCTATATCTTCACACATAGCTGGAATGGTTTGTTGGGAAAGTGGTTCAGATTGTTTCAGATATCCTTTTCTCTTTCCAGGTCCCAGTTCTTGCCAGTTGTCCGCAGCTGAGAGTTTCATAAAGACAGTTGAAATACTGCTGTCAGATCGAAGCTCATTCGTGGGACCTGCAGTCTACACAGCTCAGTGCCAAGACAATGGAGACTGGCGCCAAGTCCAGTGTGATGGCCCACCACAACAAGCTATTGAATTTTATCAACAGTGGATTTCTCAAAATAATGGAGGCCAGGAGCTGCCATTCACTGCCGTCTTAAATGAGATCAGTGGATACCGCGAGTCATCTCCCGCTTCCAGGAGTTTTGAGGTGTTTGTCAAGGAACTCTATGACAAGGAGCATCAGCATGTCTTCTCCGTGTTCTCTAGATACCCAACATTTGATTCTATTTCTGATGATGATTTTGCAGCTATTGTCACATCTGAACCGGGCACCAATATCTTGCTGAACCCCTATGTGTTTTGGAAATTGCTGTTTGGCACCATAATGCACTATCCTGGTTCATATTCTGATTTCAGTGTGAAACTAGATAACATGGAACTGCGGAGGTGCTGGTGCGTTGACGACAAAGGACAAGAGCTGCGAGGGACTAAAACTGAAATAAGTCGATTTCCACAATGTAAGCAATATTCCAGTTAGAATTTATTTCAAGTGCACTTGTTCATTCCTTCTGTCACTCTTCTCTTCTTAATTCCTCTGTCAATCCTTTCTTTCCTGTCTCCATCACCCATATTTTTCTTCACTCTTCTATTGACCATCTATGACTCTCCTTCCCTGTCCCTTAACTTAACCTCCATTGTTTGCTCTTCCATACCATTTTTATCCTTTCTATCCTTCTTTCTGTCAATATATTCTTCTCACTTTTCTTCTCATCCCCATCCCTCTTGTGCGATCACTAGTCTTCATAAGTGCGAAATTGGTCTTTGCTAGGAGCCCAAGATGGGTCATCATGAATCAAGAGCCACCATTTTACACCGTGCCAGATTTTACAAAATCAAACATCATTTAAAACTGGCTATTGTCTTGCGCCATCACACATCTACTGCAGCTCACCTGCAATCGCTCTGTGATGTCGACCATCCAACTATGCCTGGTTGTGACTGACCCCTTCTACAGCTGCCTTTGCCCTCCAGAATAATCGCTGTAGCATTTTCTTTTCGGGACGTCGCTATTTATGTTCTTTTTTTCTCTTGTAATTCAATCACCTCTTCATTTGATTTATAATCTGTGTATGGAATTTTAAGCATTCGTCTTAACATTCCCATTTCGCAGGTCTCTACTTTCTTCGTCAGATCTTTACTGATTGTCCAGGTTTCTGGGCCATGCAGGGAAGTAGATGGAATATAGCATTTTTTTCCTTGTTACAACCTTGCGTTTTCTTGTGAACACGTTCTTCACCTTCACAAAATTATTTTTGACTATTACTATCCTTCTTCTGACTTCAGCATCGATCATTTCTGCTATTGTTGTTCAACAGACAAACGTATCTACTTATTCCAATGTGACACCATCCATTTAAATCTTCACTCATGTTCCCTTTGATATGTTACTTCTAATTACCATTATTTTTGTCTTTTTTGTGTCCATACTCCATCCATATTCTAAGCTGATTCACGATGAGCGCATTTACTCTACCTTGTAAGTTCCAATTGGCTCAAGCATTTAGCTCCTTACAGGAGTTCCAAATTTCCACTATTCTTCATTCAAAAAAACGTTTCTTCTGATTACTCTTGCGAAATTCCAAGCTCTAATTTTCATATTGTGACCCCTTGTTCTGGATTTCCCTCCCATATGATGTTTTATCTGCATCCATCTTTGAAAATGTATTTATCTCTCTAATGCCCTTGATTATATCTCCCCAACACCTTCTAATCTCAAGAATGTGCAAACCAAGATTATGCAACCTGGCCTCATAGTTAAATTGTCTAAGTCCTGGTGAGAGAGTATAAGAAGAGACTGGCAGCGAACATAAAAGAAGATTTCAAAAGTCTTCTATCGACATAAAATAGTAAAAAAGGTTCATTTAAGATGGTAAGATGAGGAGTGGGGCTAATTAGGGACCAAAAATGATTCATGTTGGAGACTGGGGGCATGGCTGAGGTACTAAATGAATCATTTGTATCTGTTCTTACCAAGGAATAAGATGCTGTCCAAATCACAGAAAAGGAGGAGATAGATCAGACACTTAACAGGTTTAGAATTGGTAAGCAGAGGTATTAGCTGGGCTCTTTGTACTTACAGTTGATAAGGCACCAGGACTGGATGAGATGCATCCAAGAGTACTGAATGAAGTAAGACTGCAATTGCGAAAGCATGGGCCATAATTTTCTAACCTTCCTTGACTCAGGGGTGTGCCAGAGGACTGTAGAATTGCAAATGTTATACTCTTCTTAAAAAGAGGGAGTAAAGATAAGCTCAACAACTACAGGCCAGTCAGTTTAACGCCAGTAATGGGAAAGATTTTTGAAATTATATTTTGGGACAAAATTGATATTTGCTTGGAAAGGTTCAGGTTGATTAAGGAAAAACAGCATGGATTTAGTAAGGGGAAATCATGTTAAACTAATTTACTTGAGTTTCTCAATGAAGCAACAGAGTGATCGAATAAAGGTAATGCTGTTGATGTAGTATACATGGATGTCCAAAAGGAATTTACTAAAGTGCCACACAACTGGTTAGTAAGAAGATATAGAGCTCATGAACTAAAGGGAACAGTAGTAGCATGGATATAACATTGGTTGACTTACAGAGGCAGATGCCAGAGTTTTATGCTGCCCCATCCCAGTGGATTTTGAGGCTGTGGTGAGTGTATGGGTTCCCACATGCCCTGATCCAGACACAATTTTACAGTGGGGCAGACAGGGCGTCGGATAGGAAGCCCACTCTTGCCCCTATTTCCCGGCCTCGCCTCAAATGTTTAGGCAAGCATTTTGAACAACTGAAGTATAACATCCTCAATTTTGCATTCAAATCTCCTTGAGATAAAGGGCTTTCTTGCTTTGCTCGTATTCCCTCCTGGCTGGCACACATGCTTCAGCTCAACAGGGAGGCAGAATCATTTTCACTGTGGATTTCAGCAGAGTGAAAATCCTCTGCAATTGTCAGACAATGCGAGATGATACAAATGAAAGAGGGTATTGAGATGTAGGCCTCAGTTGAGACTATTTCCCCAAATTTACAATACTTTCCCCTATTTATGAACTGAATGTTGAAACTTCATTGATGATGGCAGTTCATGACCTGTTTGCAGGCACCTGCCGACTTTGCACTTTAGCTTCTCAAGAGTGGCCTTGAGAAAGTTTCACATCGTATACCTACCCCTTGACGTTCACCCGCTCCCGGAACTAATGCATCAGTTATCCACTTGGTGCCTCCCTCCACCACGACATGAATCAGATCAGATGTTTGTGGTGGGGAATCGCATCTATTGTCTGTGGTTTGGTAAATCGCAATTGATAGCATCTTGTTTGACTTTGGGGATCCCAAAGCACTTTACAGCTTTTTCTTTAAAGCACTTACTTTAATGAGACACTTTTGAAAAGTAGTCTCTGTTGCAATTTAGGCAACGTGGCAGCCAATTTGCAAACAGCAAGTTCCCATCAACAGCATCCAGGGCTGGTTTAGCACAGGGCTAAATCGCTAGCTTTGAAAGCAGACCAAGGCAGGCCAGCAGCAAGGTTCAATTCCCGTACCAACCTCCCCGAACAGGCGCCAAAATGTGGCGACTGGGGGCTTTCACAGTAACTTCATTTGAAGCCTGCTTGTGACAAGCCATTTTCATTTCATGAAACAAGTGATCATATCATTCACTTTCTAGGTGTTTCTTGAGGGATATATATGGGTCAAGGTATGGGAGAGCTATCCCCTCATCTTTTTCAGATTCAACCCTCTTCTATGTTCACCTGATAGGGTAGACATGCATGGCCTCGGTTTTATGTTTAATTTGACAGTAATGCAATAGTTTTAAAAGTAGTAAGGGAAACATTATCCCCATATATATTAAACCCTGAGCTCAAACCATCAAAAGATGATTGGCTGGTGAGTCATCACGTTACTGTTTGTGGAATGTTTCTGGCTGAGAATGGCCATATATTCCAGTCTAGCTTCAAAAAGTGCTTTATTGGATATGGAACATTTTGAGATATACTGATGTGATTAAACTGAATTTTATTATGTGAGGTCTTTGTTACTTTTTTCACTGGCCAAGCTTTAATGGAATAAAATGTTTCCACAAGAATATTATTTTTACTCCTCTATTCCTGCTAAATCATGAGGGGGCTAAACAGAGTGGAGGGAGAGAAACTGTTCCCGCTCATAAAATTATCAAGAACGAGAGGGCCCAGATTTAAAGTGACTTGTCAAAGAGGCAAATGCGACATGAGAAAAACTTTTTCACACAGTGAGTGGCTCAGGTCTGGAATGCACTGCCTGGAAGTGTGGTGGAGGCAGATTCAATCGAGGCATTCAAGAGGGCATTGATGATTATTTGAATAGAAACAATGTGCAGGGGTACTGGGCAAAGTCAGGAGAATGGCACTATGTCAGACGCTCGTTTGAAGGGCCAGTACTGTCTCCTTCTGCACCATCTTCCAGCACTCTCTGTTCTTATTTCAGAATTTAAGCCTCCACAGTATTTTGCTTTTATTTAACCTTGAGCCTTTCTGGGTTAGACAAGTTTGAAAATATTTTAAATTTAATATGAACCAATTAAATGGTGTAGAATTTGGACCTTTTCTTTAGGATTGATGGTATCAGTGTATTATGTTAAAACAATGACCACTTCGGTCCTCCATGATGCACCATTTGTACCCTGATGATGTACACTAGAAAAATAAGGATTAGTTTTGTTCTGCTTCGCTCAGCATTCACTCCTGTTCCTGATTTGGGAATATTTGATGGACAACATAGGCTGTATTTTCTCAGCGGATATTAGAGGAAGCATTACTCTGTATGTGGTGCCCATTGTCCCTGGCCTGGATGTAGCTAATGGAAGACTGAACCTGCCAATTATTCCACTCTTTTTAAAATAAATTTAGAGAGCCCAATTCATTTTTTCCAATTAAGGGGCAATTTAGCGTGGCCAATCCACCTAGCCTGCACATCTTTGGGTTGTGGGGACGAAACCCACACAGACATGGGGAGGATGTGCAAACTCCACATGGACAGTGACCCAGAGCCGGGATCGAACCTGGGACCTCAGCGCCATGAGGCAGCAGGGGTAACCCACTGCGCCACCGTGCTGCCCTAATTATTCCACTCTTAAAACAATCCCTTACCTCTAAGTATGAATTTTACCAAAATATGGAGGTGTTGCATATATATGTGGCAACTTCCATTGAACTGTGGAGAAATAAGAAATCGGTATTTCCTGCATACTGTACACAGTAAACATTAGTTATTTGAATTTCTGTTCAGTTTATAGCTGATGTGTTATGGTTGTGTTGTGTATGATCATTGTGTTACATTTACATAATGTGCCATCCTTGTGTGTTACGTTCTAGGTCCAGGACCCTGTGATCGGGCTACTCAGCAAGTCTTTCAGTTCATTGGTCAGGCAGAGGAACTGATTTTGGCCTCAAACAATTCCAATATTTCCTTTACTCAGGGTTTCTTATTAGCTAGTGGAATACAACTGACTGAGAACGAACTGCTTCAGCCTTCTGGAATGTTCCAAAGTGGCCCTTCCTTTTCTGAAATTTTGTTGAGTGGATCTGACTATGCTGTTCGATTGGCTGTCCAATCCAGTGAGTAAATTGATTTAATGTCTGTATGTATATGTTATTGCGCTGACCTTTATGAGTAAATCTGTATTATCATCCCGATCCTGTGATCAGATCTGTTAATTGTACAAATTTAGTGAGTCAAGTCTGGAACACTATCCCATCCCACACCAATTCCCACTCACACAATATTCCTGCCCTTGCTGACCTACATGGATTCATGGTTTCCAAATAACTCCAATTAAAACTTCTCATCCTGATGCTTAAATCCTTTTGTAGCTTCACCACTCCCTCCATCCCTCTGTGGCCTCCTCCAGCTATAGAGAGCTAAGTCATTTTGGAGTGGAAATGTGTGGTTGTATTCCCTAAAGGACTGTGGATCTGGGTTAATCAACGTTTTCAAGATTGATCTTTTTGTTAGGTTAAGAGATACGGAGCAAAGACAATGAGAATCAGCAACATATCAGATACGAGTTAACTGAATGGTTGACCACGCCTGAGAAGCTCAATGATCCACTTCTATGACAAACAACCTTACAGCCTTATCTACTTGCCTCCCAGATCTATGTGTCTCTCCAGCTTGTGTGCATCTCTTCTTTTTTCTCACCACCGGAGGCTATGCCTTTACCCGACTCAGCTTACCCTCTGGATTTTTCACCCTTAACCCCTTTGCCTCGCCACCTATTCAAGACCCTCCTTAAAACTTACCTTTTGACCATCATCCCTAGTATCGCCTTCTCTAACTCAGCATTGGGGTTTGTTTAGCTCAGTTGGTGAGATGGCGAGGGTGCAGTGCAGAATGATACCCAATGACATGGGCTCAATTCTTATATTGGTAGTGGTAGTTCATGGAGGACAGTCTCCTTACCTCACCCCATGCTTGACACAAAATGATGCCTCTCAAGCTATGTAACCACTTGGTTCTCTCTCGGGGAAAGATGGCTCTGCTTCCTCCTTGACTTTGGCTAATTGCCTCAACTTTATCAACTTGGAATAAAGTTGATCCAACATTCACTGATTTCCCAAGAAAGGAAACAATTAGGCTTTAATTTTGCTTTGGCACCATCCAGCCACATTTGCCATTATTTACAGTTGGCCCTGTGCATTTAGGTTTCAATGCTGTTCGTGGCAAGTTAGTGTAAGTGTGAGATGATAATAAAGCAGTGAGGGAAATCCAGACATCTGGGATTGAGTGAAAAAGGGCAAACAATTGTGTACATTCTGAAGCAATCATATTGAAGGGTTACATAATGCATGAGAAAGAAGAGTATTTAGAATTGATGAGTTCATTGCCAAATGAGTTACCAGACAAATAAATGCGGAGAAAAATTAGGGCTTTAATTTTCCAGTTTTTTGTGATTTACTTTACCTGCCAGTAGCACACCCCTGCTCACGGGTTTCCCAGTGGTAGGGGGTGGCTTCAATGTGAAATCCAATTGACGAGTGGCAAGAAGAGAGATCCCCGCTGTCAGCGAACTGCATGCTGCTGAGACTCTGAATGAACCTGCCCCACCAGCAACTTAGGCTGTGGCAACCCGTGGCACTTCCCCAATGGAACTCACCACCAGCGTTGTCCCCTGGTATTACCCGAGTATGACCCTCTCCCCCATAGGGTCTGTACTTGTCTGTGTGTCTGTGCCGGGTTGTTTGTCAGGCGTACGTTGTGGGGACCCTGTCGTGATTCATGTTGGTGTGCTTAACACCAATGTGAATGGACAGCCTAACATGGGGAAGGTAGGGTGGTGGGGAGGGGGGTTGGGGAGAGGGGGGATAAACATGCATAAATGCCTGATATGCATATTCAATAAGATGTAAATGGAGATTCTGACTTTTAAGTCGGGATTCCTGTTACCTCATTGGTGGAGGACGGGGACAATTGGTCTGGGAAATCCTGCCGGCGTAAAGCCATTTTGGGTCTCTCCCACTCGATTCTCTGCCCCCTTCACCATTCTCATCCCCTGAGAATGGTGGTGGAAAATGCCCCCCTATAACATTCCTGCATAAATAATGGCGGTGCCAATAGTCTTGCTGTTCTTTAAGCAGCTAATTTATGGGTCACTATGATAAAGATGTAAGAACCATGCATCATGAGAAAACTACCAGCAGTTAACAAAATCTCATCAATAAAAGCAAATCGGGAGTTTTAGATACCGGAAGCAGGGCAGATAACTGATTAGTGACAGCCAGGTGACTTTTGCATGCTACGCTTTGGAGAATTGTGTTGTTAACCAGCTCAGTGTTTTCTGTGTTAAAGTCACTTGCGTGTCAAGATCTTGTTCCATGTTCTACCTGAGTTTGCTAATGAGATACTTCCAAACAGCCCTGCATTTCAACAGGAGAAATCAATTGATCAAGAAAGGGATTCTTGGTGAGTTGACTGTAAAAGGTTACAACCCCTACATTCCTCAATGCGATGGCCTTGGAAACTGGAAACCAACTCAATGCTATGAGAGCACTGGTGAGTGCAGTGATTTAACTTGAACATATCACCCACAGTATAGAAAACTAAGACATTTCACTAGGGAGCCAGAGGGTGGTAGAAAATGATAGAATTGCATCACAACACTAACTTGTTTTTCTGTAATTCCCCTTGAAGGGGAGCATCTGAAAGTATAGATGTGAGGCAGGATTTTGCATAGACAATGGAAAAGGCAAGAGGGAGATGGGAGTGATTAAATGGGGCACCAACAAAATGTTTGTTCAGAAAGGCTCCTGAAGGAAGAAAGAGCGGTGCCAAGACACAATGCTTTTATGAAAGAGTTCCAAAGACTGTTAGATCATTAGAGGTCAGGCACAATGGGTTAATCAACGTATGAGACAGAAAGATAAGTTAATGTACCGACACCACATGAACTGCAGCAGCTCAAGAAGGCGGCTCACCACCACATTTTCAAGGGCATATCGGGGTGGGCAATAAATGCTGGTCTTGTCAGCGATGCCAACATCCCATGAATTAAGTAAAACAATGATCTTTCAGGTATTGCTCTGTGCATGCAGCAGTTGCTGCTTTCATCATTTACACTAAAAGTATGAGAAAACTTGTCATTAAACGTGAGGGAAGCTGGATAGTATAGTCAGTTAGCATAATAAAATTTCACTTCTAGGAATTCAGTGTTAGTTGAGCTTGGACTGGTGAGCTGGCTTAAAAGGGAGCAGCAACAATGTGAAGAAGGGAAAATATAACAACCTCCATTATCTCATTTGTCAGTTTCTCAATTCCAATTATTCTGTAAGCACACACCATTTGAAACCTTGATGGGATTCTATTTTGTCATTCATCATTCTCTGGTGCAATGGTTAGCACCAGGGAACCAGGTTCAATTCTGGCCTTGGGTGACTGTGTGAAGTTTGCACGTTCTCCCCAGTGTCTGTGTGGGTTTCCTCCGGGTGCTCCGGTTTCTTCCCACAGCCCACAGATGTGCAAGTTAGATGGATTGGCCATGCTAAATTGCCCCTTTGTGTCTAAACGATGTGCAGGTTAGGTAGGGTTATGGGGATAGGGTGGGGCGTGGACCTAGGTAGGGTGCTCTTTCGGAGGGTCGGTGCAGACTCGATGGGCTGAATGGCCACCTTCTGCACTGTAGGGATTCTATGGACTGGACCCTTTTTTTCTTCAATACTGAAATTCTATTTTGTTCACTACAGGTCACTGTTGGTGTGTGGATGAGATCGGAAGTTATGTTCATGGTTCACTGGTTCATCGCTTGACCCAGATACCTCAATGTAAGTTGGAAGTTGTACAAAATCCTGCTGCGCATATCCTAACACACCCAGTCCCATTCACCCATCACCCCAGGGATGCATTAGATCCTCCACAGGCAATGCATCAAATTTAGAATTCTCATCCTTGCGTTAAAATCCCACAAAAAAAACTAAAACAGATATCTCAGACCCCCATAATTAGCAAAAGAAATGTTGAAAAGAGGGTTAGGTAGATGGTTTTAAAAGATTTTACTGCTCTCTATCTGTAACTTCCTCCAGCCCTGCAACCCTCTAGAAACTATGCATTCCTCCAATTCTTGCTTGTTGCACCTTCTCTAGTTTCCTTTTTCCATCAATAATATCCGTGCCTTTATCTGCCAGGATACTAAGCTCTCGACTTCTATCCCTAAACCTCTGCCTCTCCATCTCTTCGTCTTTTAAGATGCTTCTTATATCCTACCTCTTTGACCAAGCCTAAGTTAAATACAGTACTGTCACATCATGTGGCTTGGTGTCAAATGTTATTTGCTACCTGCTCATGGGAAGTATCTTGTCATGCCTTACAAGTGTTATATATATACAAGCTGTTGTTCAACTGAGCAGGTGGCAAGGGTGCCCACCAAAGTTGGTAGCGTTCTTCTTCACAAATGCATATTGAATCCTGAGACCTGAATGCAATTTTAAATCTGCTCCCTGAATGGGTAGCCACGTTGAATTTTACCACCTAATTCACATTGTTACTCTCCCACTGAAAACAAGCCTGCAGTTAGAATCAGACCTTCCACTCCTAAATTACTTAATTGGCTGAAAAGTACTTTTGGGAATCCTGGGTTGTGAATTTCATTATATAAATGTTACCACTTTCTTTATGTTTCTACAAACTATAGTGTGGGATTTTCTGCATTCCCCGCTGCATGTTTTGCGGCAGCAGAGGCAGACCACCATTGGTGGGATCTTCCAACGGGAACGTCCGGAAAATCACACCTATTGAGTTCACTCACTCTTTCGCTCGATTTCATATCATTTATTATTCACCTTTTCATAGACTCATAGAATCCCTACAGAGCAGAAGGAGGCCATTTGGCCCATCGAGTCAGCACCGACTCTCCAAAAGAACACCCCATCTAGGCCCAATCCCCGCCCTATCCCCATGATCCCACCTAACCTTTGGACACGTCGGGGCAATTTAGCATGGCCAATCCACCTAACCTACACATCTTTGGACTGTGGGAGGAAACCGGAGCTCCAGGAGGAAACCCACGCCGACACTGGGAGAATGTCAAACTCCATACAGACAGTGTCCCAAGGCCGGTCTCTGGCGCAGTGAGGCAGCAGTGCTAACCACTGTGCCACCGTGCCATCCAATCATCAACTTAATCCTCTTTCAAAAAGATTTATGGAATTTTTCAACATTTTCTTTTTTCTTTGAATTAGGGTGGTCAGAGAAATCTGTTTTAGTTTTTGCTGAAGCCTTCCCATGCTGAAGGCACTGAGCTCTCACTGGGGTTATGTAACGCGTGTCAATACGCTATTCCACTACGGGGGGCATCACAACAGAGTCCAATACTTTCTTTACCTGACTTCTCCCGAACTTGAAGGGAGAAGTATACAGAGTCACAGAATTGTCACGCTGTAGAAAGAGATCAATGGCCCATCATGTCTGCACTGGCCTTCCAAATGTTCACCTCACCTAATTCCATTTTTCCACCTTCTCCCTGTAATCCTGTGCATTCTCTTTGTTCAGATAACAGTGTAATTCCTCTTTGAATGCTTCAATTTAACCTGCCTCCACCACACTCTCAGGCAGCGTATCCACACCTTAACCACTTGCTGTGTAAAAAAATCTTCCTGCATAAACTATTGTTTCTTTCACTGATTACTTTAAACCTGTGTCCTCACATTCTTGATCCTTTCACAAGTGGGAATACTTTGTCCGTACCTATACTAATGTGGCCGAGGACAGCCAATTGAGCATGGTTTAGAGATAACATTTGCGTCCTTCCTAATCTATAGGACTCAGCTGCTAACGTAACACCAACTCATTGACCTGTTGAGGAAGCCCACTCACTTTAAAAAAATGTCTGTTTTCTTTATTTTCCTTAGACTCAGGTCTTCAAGAGTCACATACTGCGCAAATGATAGGGAGATTGTAAAATTGGTAACGGAGCTGTGACCAACAGTGTCTCCGTGACATCTCCCTTTCTCTCTCCGACTCAGATTACTAACTCATCACAAAGAGAGTTGCCTCTGCATATCCGTAACTTACTTGGCTTGGGTTTCATCTCTCTCAATTCTGAATTCTGGAGTCACATTGGAGTGGGGATAGTTGATGTATATGACAATAACTATCCATTAAAATGTTGCAGTTAGTGTTTCACTCTTCCTTTTGCAGGTCAGACGCCATGCCAACGCTCTCAGACCAATGCAGCTCTGGCTGGATGGAAGCATCTGGGCCTCCAGCTTAATACCACTACCAGAGATTTATTCTCTCCAAATTGTACTGAGGTAATTTTGAAACAGAATATTGAGGTACCCTACCACCATCGTTGCCATTTTATTGACGACTCATTTTCAAAGAAGAAATTTATCCATTAGGATTCCCCTTAAAGTTGGAGTAATTCCCTTACAAACCATATTAAAAGCCATCATGTCATTCTGGCTCCAATTAAAAAGAGCGATTTACCTTTAGGCATCTCTCTGAAGGAAATAGTCTCATCATTAAGGCCCCTTTTAACAGGAGGTCATCACAATCTCTTTAAAAGAGAGGAAAAGAACCCCATTCAGACACCCTTCTGGAGGAAGGAGGCTCACCATTGTGTCCCCTTTGAAAGAGAGTGCTTCTCATCATTTCTGAATCATAGTTTGCTTTGAAGTTTAAATCTTAGCTGGCCATATAAAATACCATCAATTATAACACACAGCACTTAATGGAGTTTAATTTGTTCAGCCAGCTCTGAAATCAAACCAGCTGTGGACTTCAAACAGTTCAGATACTAAAATGCAACTTCATAGCAACACTACCAAAAATACTAGGAACATTATTGACAAACCAGAATAATGTTCAGACATCTGCATCAGATAAGATGGTGAGGTGACAGAATGAGCTAAATTGATGGATACTTACCATTAATTTAGCAATAGTTCCGGGTGATTGCATTACGGCCGACATCATTAATTAGCAATGCACAAACCGAGTAAATCACAGATCAAAGGGAATTTATTAGAAATCCCAGAGAGACTTCTTGCTAACACCATTTTAAACAGACCAATATCAAGTTTTGATCTGACTCACCATTGCCTTTTAAAAGTGCTTCGCAAGAGAACAAGTTCTTATTGTTGTTTTGTTCACCTTCAGTCGTCCCTCTTTTAAAGAGGCAGTGTCAGCATCGACAATCTTTATTAGAGGCAGATTGACCATGAGGATCTGATAAAGAGATAGCAATAAAACATCATTTCGGGGGAGACATAATTGCCAGTGCCCCTTTTAGAAATATACGCTCACCATTAGGATCTTCTTTTAGAAAAAATATGTACAGGCAGGAAGGTGGGTTGAAGTGTGTCTACTTCAATGCAAGGAGCATCCGGAATAATGTAGGTGAACTTGGAGGGTGGATTGGTACTTGGGACTATGATGTTTTGGCCATTATGGAGACATGGTTAGAACAGGGACAGGAATGGTTGTTGGATGTTCTGGAGTATAGATGTTCCAGTAAGAGTAGGGAAGGTGGTAAAAGAGGTGGAGGAGTAGCATTGTTAATCAAGGATAGTTTAACGGCTGCAGAAAGGCAGTTCGGGGGATCTCCCGGGAAAAATCGGGAGGGCCATCGTGAACTCGGCCAAGTTTCACGATGGCCTCGGAGGCCGCTCCTCGCCCCCTATTCTCCCCTCCCAGCGGGGCTAGGAGCAGCGCTCCGTAACCCTCGGCCGCGGGGGCGTCACTCCAAGAATGACGCGGCCGGCACGCCTAATAATGTCAGCCGCGCATGCGCAGGTTGGCCGGCTCCAACCCGCGCATGCGCGGCTGATGTCATGACGCTGATGGCATGAACCCGCGCATACGCGGTGGCCTTCTTTCCCATCAGCTGCCCCGCAAGATGTGGCGGCTTGACCTTGCGGGGCGGCGGAGGGGAAATAGTGCGTCCGATCGGGGGCCTGTCCCCTCCCGAGCACAGTCGTGGTGCTCTTTCCTTCCTAGGCCACCTACAAGCCCCAAACGGGTTTCTCACTCCCGTTTCACGATGGCAGCGACCAGGTGTGTTTGCCGCCGTCGTGAAACGGCCGTGAATGGCAGGCCGCTCGGCCCATCCGGATCCTGAATGCAGATTACAGGGTCAACGGCAGGGTTCTTAGGAATGTGGAGGAACAAAGAGATCTTGGGCTTCATGTCCACAGATCTCTGAAGGTTGCCACTCAAGTGGATGGAGCCATGAAGAAGGCCTATAGTGTGTTAGCATTTATTAACAGGGGGCTTGAGTTTAAGAGCCGTGGGGTTATGCTGCAACTGTACATGACCTTGGTGAGACCACATTTGGAGTAGTGTGTGCAGTTCTGGTCACCTCATTATAGGAAGGATGTGGAAGCATTGGAAAGGGTGCAAAGGAGATTTACCAGGGTGCAGCCTGCATTGGAGGGTAGGTCTTATGAAGAAAGTTTGAGGAAGCTAGGGCTTTTCTCATTGGAGTGAAGGAGGATGAGAGGCGACTTAATAGAGGTTTCGAAGATGATGAGGGGGATAGATAGAGTAGATGTTCAGAGACTATTTCCTCGGGTGGATGTAGCTGTTACAAGGGGGCATAACTATAAGGTTCGGAGTGGGAGATATAGGAGGGATGTCCTAGGTAGGTTCTTTACTCAGAGACTGGTTAGTGTGGAATGGACTGCCTGTTGTGATAGTGGAGTCGGACACTTTAGGAACTTGATAGTTTAGGGATAGCTTGATCTTGGTTTCGGACAAAGCTCGGCACAACATCGAGGGATGAAAGGCCTGTTCTGTGCTGTACTGTTCTATGTTCTATTATTCTGGATGATTCTGGAACAGTCCCGGCGGATTGGAGGGTGGCAAATGCAACCCCACTATTTAAGAAAGGAGGCCGGGAGAAAACAGTGAATTACAGACTGGTTAGCCTGACATCAGTCCTAGGGAAAATACGAGAGTCTATTATAAAGAGTGTGATAACAAGACCCCGAGAAAATATCAATAGGAATAGATAAAATCAATATGGATTCATAAAAGGGAAATCATGTTTGACAAACCTACTGGTGTTTTTTGAGGATGTAACTATTAGAATAGATAAGGGTGAACCAGTGGCTGTGGTGTATTTGATTTTCAGAAAGCTTTTGACAAAGTCCCACATAAGAGGCTAGTGTGCAAAATTAAAACGCATGGGATTGGAGGTAATATATTGCATGAATTGAGAATTGATTAGCAGACAAGAAACAAAACGTCGGAATAAATGGATCCTTTTCAAAGTGGCAGGCAGTGACTAATGGGGTTCCACAGGGATCAGTCCTTGAACCCCAGCTATTCACAATATGCATCAACGATTTTAATGAGAGAACTTTTGTAAAGCTACAAAAGTGTCCACACCAAGTATTTCAGAGAAACTTAATTTATTCGCAATAATTATTATATACAACACACGGTAGATCCCAACTGGGGCTGCCATGCTGATGCCTAACTGGCTGGCTTTATATGCCATACAACCATTCACTGTTCATAGGTCCCCCACCCCCTTAATGTGGGAGCTTATATTTGATTTAATTTGATTTGATTTATTGCCACGTGTACTGAAGTACAGTGAAAAGTATTTTCCTGCGGCCGAGGGAACGTACACAGTACTCTACACAGTAGACAAAGAGAATAATCAACAGAGAACATTGACAAATGGTACATCGACAAACAGTGATTGGGTATGGTGCGGAACAAAGGCCCAAACAAAGCAAATACATGAGCAAGAGCTCATAGTTTTCTTACAGGGAATAGTGTTCTTACAGGGAACAGGTCAGTCTGAGGGGGAGTCATTGAGAAGTCTTGTAGCTGTGGGGAAGAAGCTGTTCCTCTGTCTGAATGTGCGGGTCTTCAGACTTCTGTACCTGCTGCCTGATAGAAGGGTCTGGAAGAAGGCAATGCCTGGGTGGGAGGGGTCTCTGATAATGCTGTCTGCCTTCCTGAGGTAGCGGGAGGTGTATACAGAATCAATGTGGGGGTGGCAAGCGTTGTGATGTGCTGGGCTGAGTTTACCACACTCTGCAGTATTTTGCGATCTTGGACCGAGCAGTTGCCATACCAAGCTGTGATGCAGCCGGATAGGATGCTCTCTATCACACATCAGTAGAAGTTTGTGGGAGTCGATGCAGACAGCTGAATTTCTTTAGCTTCCGTAGGAAGTAGAGACGTTGTTGGGCTTTCTTGACTGTTGCAACAACGTGAGTGGACCAGGACAGACTGTTGGTGATGGCGACCCCCAGGAACTTAAAGCTATTGACCATCTCCACTTCGGAGCCATTGATGCAGATGGGAGTGTGTGTCGTGCTGCACTTCCTGAAGTCAATGATCAGCCCCTTGGTCTTTCTGACATTTAGAGAGAGGTTGTTTTCGGTACACCATGCAACCAAGTGATTTATCCCCCTCCTGTAGTCTGATTCGTCGTTGTTTGAGATACGGCCCACCACAGTCGTATCATCCGCAAACTTATAGATTGAGTTCGAGTTAAATCTTGCCACACAGTCATGTGTGTATAGGGAGTACAGTAGAGGACTGAGCACACATCCTTGCGGGGCCCTGGTGTTGAGGACTATTGTGGAGGAGGTGCTGTTGCCTGTCTAGACAGTTTGCAGTCTGTTGGTGAGGAAATCAAGGATTCAGCTGCACAGGGAAGGGTCAAGTCCAAGATTGCGGAGTTTGGTTATTAGTCTTGTCGGGATAATGGTGTTGAAGGCGGAGCTGTAGTCGATGAACAAAAGTCTTACATAGGTGTCCTTGTTGTCAAGGTGTTCGAGTGTTGATTGTAGAGCGAGAAAGATAGCATCTGCTGTGGACCAGTTGCAGTGATAGGCAAATTGCAGTGGATCGAGACCATCTGGGAGGCTGGCAGTGATCCATCTCATGACTAGCCGCTCGAAGCATTTCATGATAACAGACGTCAGGGCCACCGGTCGGTAGTCGTTGAGGGAGGCTATCTTGTTCTTCTTTGTTACTGGTATTATGGTGGTCTTTTTGAAGGAGGTGGGGACTTCAGAGCGGAGGAGTGAGGTGTTGAAGATACCTGTGATATCTACACTCATTAGCTGGTCTGCGCAGGCTCTGAGTACTCGCCCAGGGACTCCGTCGGGGCCCGTTGCTTTCCGTGGATTCACTTTCAAGAAGGCAGCTCTTACCTCTGAGGCTGTAAGAGTGGGTATGGATGTGTCCAGGTCTGTTGGGACAGGTGGCACTGATCCATTGGCTGACTGCTCAAAGCGGGCAGAGAACTTGTTCAGATCATCGGGTAGGGATGCTGCAGTATTCGACAAGGTTCATGGGGAATTAATCGTTCCCATCCCATAAGATACTTGCGGGTTATAATAGGAACCAAATGTAATATTTCCAAGTTGAACATGAAATTTGGTGGGATTGTGAGTGGTGAGAAGCATGTTAAGAGGCTTCAGAGTGATTTAGACAAGTTGAGTCAGTGGACAAACACTTGGGTATGCAGTATAACTTGGATAAATGTGAATTTATCCACTTTGGATAGAGAAACAGAATGATTAAGTATTATTTAAATGGTGATGGATTGAAAAATGTTTACATACAGAAGGACTTGGATGTCCTAGTGCACCAGCCACTGAAGGCAAGCGTGCAGGTACTGCAAGCAATTAGGAAGGCAAATGGTATGTACATATCTTATAATCTCTACAGTGCAGAAGGAGTCCATTCGGCCCATTGAGTCTGCATCGAGTATCTGAAAGAACAACCCACCGATACCCAATCCCCGCCACACCACCTAACCGTTGGACACTAAGGGGCAATTTAGCATGTCCAATAAACGTAATCAGCACATTTTTGGACTGTGGGAGGAAACTGGAGCACCTGGAGGACACGCACGCAGATAGGGGGAGAAAGTACAAAGTTCCCACAGACGGTCACCCGAGATCAGAATCAAACCAAGTTCCCTGGCGCTGTGAGGCAGCAGTGTTGGCCTTCATTGTAAGAGGACTTCAGTGCAGGAGCAAGGATATCTTACTGCAGCTGTACACAGCCTTCGTGAGACAACACTTGGAGTATTGTGTTCAGTTTTGGTCTCCTTATCTAAGAAAGGATATACTTGCCGTAGATGAAGTGCAGCAAAGGGTTGACTGGGCCTGTATTCACTGGAATTTAGAAGAATGCGAGAGGATCTGATTGAAATGTATGAAATTCTGACAAGGCTGGACATATTGAATGCAGGGATATTTTTTCATTCTGGCTGGAGTTTCTGGAACAAGGGGTCACAGTCTCAGGATATGGGGTAGGCCAATTAGGACTGAGACGAGGAGAACCACCGTCACTCAGAGGGTGATGAACCTCTGCAGTTCTCTAGCAGATGAGGCTGTGGGGGCCAAATTACTGACTATATTTAAGAAGGAATTAGATAGATTTCTAGTCTTTAAAGGTGTTAAGGGGAATGGGGAGCGTGCAGGAGTAAGGTGTTGAGACAGAGGATCAGCCATAATCATATTGAATGTCTGAGCAGGCCCGAAGGACTGAATAGCCTAGTCTTGCTCCTATTTTCTATGTTTCTATACTTCATCACAATCTTCTTTCATGAGCAGACATCAACAGAAGCTAGAGTATGGAGTAAATATCCACCGTTACTACCTAGGTGTTAGGCATTACCTCAGTGGAGTGCAAAGAGAAGAATCCATCAGAGAGTCATGTGCCTGTTATAGGACCTTCTTGCCTGTTTGTGTTGAAGTGGGATCCCTGGGAATTCTACTGGGAGGTATTTTGATTGGCCCTCCTGTAAAGAAGGCCAATCAGCCAGCTTCGGTACCTGTGTGATATGTTCCCTTTATCAATTTGTTGCCAATTAGGGACAACTTTTGCTGCAACTCAGGTCTACTAGAAATTTGGTTGAAGCTATCCACTGCTCTTTTCATGTACAGCCCACAAAGTCAGCAGAGACTTTCGCCCCTTTAGTCTAGGCTGCACCAAGATCCTGGGCTTCAAACGTGGCCCATCAACTAACACACCACCGATCAAATATACATTTCTGGTGTATTTGTAACCCTCACAAAACTACATTTTCTGAACTAAAAGATCTGGATGAAGGACCTCTGAACACTTAGTTGAATCATTCAAGAAATTAACGAGATAAAATAGGGAATATATTTTGTTCAAACAGTTAACAAAATGTAAATTTTTCCAAAAGTAGATTTTGAACATTATACCCTGTCTCAGCTCCTACATTTGTCACTCTTACACAATGATGTTTATGTCCTGTTTTGCAGACTGGAGAATACAATATCTTGCAATGGTCCGACTCGAGAGATGGTGAAGCTTGGTGCGTTGACCCAGCGACAGGGAAAGCTTTTCAACTGGCTGGAACAGACTCAGATGGGCAGCCACAGTGTGAGTACAGCCACTAGATCTGAGCAGAGTGAGGGTGTGTGAGGTTAGGGAAATTCAAGAATGGAATTTCCAGATGTAGTCGGGATGCTGATTTTTAATTTGGTGTGAGACTCCTTCCAATTTCTAGGTCTCATGTCATTGTCAAACAGGATAACGTTTCCTTGCAATCTCAGGTAATGTCATTTTGAGCTGCACTCTGGGAAGTGCATCTCGAATCATAGGGCAGGATATACTGGCTTTGCGGTGGCAGGCTGAAAGATGGGAGGTTGAGAAAATAGCATGAGCAAATTAAAATGATTGCACGCCCCAGTAAGGGCAGAGTTCCAGGACCACTGGCATTTTGCCAGTGGGGGTGTGGACTTCCTGCCACTGAAGGCTGCCTCCTTGCCTGGCCCTCTGATTTCAAACTGATTTTCACAGCTTGGTCTGAGCAGTTTATGCTGAGATACAATCTCAACCCCTGATCTACATCACCTGCACCTACCTCTCCTGATGGGGCTGTCCAGATACCAGGATTGCCGGCTCTTTAATTGGGCCTGAAGCATCCATGTCCCACTTGCCATCCTTAAATGGACAGTGAGCATGAAGTAGGCCAATTAGGAGGCCGCTGCTGGAGTACAGGTTGCGGACCCCCATCATGGTTCTTTATTTTTTTCAATTCTTTCATGAGATTTGGGGGTGGCTGGCAAGGCCAGCCTTTCTTGCCCATCCCTAACTATCCGAGAACTGATTGGCTTTTTCATTTTGGAGCAAAGTTGAGAATCAACCGCAGTGTTGTTGATCTGGAGCCACATGTCGGCTGTACCAGGTAAGGATGGTAGATTTCCTTTCCTAAAGGACATTATTTACCCGGATGGGTTTCATGCTGCTAGAAGATTTTTGGCTTACTTTTTATATGAACCGCCATATTATTTTCATATTCTTTCTTTGGTTGTTTTATTTCCTATTTCAGTTTCTCTCTCAACTTATTATATTTGGGCTGCTTCTTACTTGAAGAATTCACCTGACATGTTTCATGCACTCTCTTTTTTGTTTCATCATATTCTTTACCTCCCATGTCATCCAAGAAGCTCTGACTTTGGCCCCCCTTCTTTTCTCTCTGGTTGGAATATACCTCACCTGCATCTAAAATATCTCTTCCTTAAAGATCACCCATTGTTCATTTACAGTTTTCTCTTGCCACACCTTGGTTTTATTTTACCCCGGCTAGGTGGCCCCTTGCTCCTGCCATTTTCGCAGCCTCCCACCTTCTAGCCTGCCACCGTGAGGCCAGTCAAAATCCTGCCCTATAATTCTGGATGATTCATTGAAGTTAGCCCTGTTTCAATTGGAAGTTTTACTTTAGATTGTTCCTTGCGCTTTCCAATTACTAACCTGAACATTATGATACAATGATCACTCTTTCTGATGTGTTGTCACTAAATAACCTAAACACATTTTATGATCTTTCTCGCCTTAAATCCCACCCAGCCTGTGTTTGTTAGTATGGCTGAGATTGGTGTTCAAGTATCACTAGCAGTAACCGCAAGTACTTGAAACTTCTTTGCCGTGTATAATTAAACATTGTGCAATTGACAGCATACTTCAGAGAGATAGAACTGTTAATCAAACAATGTTTTCATTGACACGCAAGCGGTTCATTACTTTAATGAATGTCGAGGCTCTCACTTTCAAAATGTCTGGATGATTGACACTTTTGTTGGGCTGAAGCAAAAATTATTTTTATTAAGAAAGTGGGAAGTTAGCAATGAATAACTTTTTAAAAGTTTTTTTTTTACACATACTATTGATTGGTTAATTGGTTCTATACACTTTACACCAGGTTACACAGCATAGAAATGCCATAGCTTGACATGCAGGGCAAGAGGAGTCATAAGAAGTGGTTGGTGGCATGGGGGCATGAGAGGCAATCGTCAGTTGGGGGACATGAGGTAACCTGGATGGGGCATGAGAGTATGTGGGGTGTAGGGGGGGGGGGTGGATGAAGGTATAGAAGTGAAAGAATGTGGGGGTGAGGGCTGGAGGGAATTGCTGATTTCAATATGATTGGGACAAAGTCCCACAATACGGAGGAGGGTTTTTTAAACAGCCTGCCCCTTCAGCGGGCAGTCCGTATGGCTGCCTCTGAACAGTTTCCCTGGTCAGACTGCAACCCGCAACCTCCCTACCTTGGAATGAAAATAATGACCTTTCTGGCAGCTTTTCCTGTGTCAGGCAGATTGAGCCGAGATGTTTCCCGACTCCCGCTTCCCGCCTTGAGAATGAAACTCCAGCCCATTAAGCACAAAGGCAAGGAAGCCATGCTGAACCTATGTGAATCAGTGGTGGGACCTCAGCTGGAGACCTGTGTCCAATGCTGAGCATTGCACTTTAGGAAATTTGTCAAGAGGATGCAAAGGAGTTTTACTCGATTCGTACCGGGAATGAGGAACATCAGTTAAATGGGGAGATTAAAGAAATTTAGTTGATCTCGGCAAGGTTAGTTGCCAAATTGGAAACATACCCCATTGTATCAAGAAATACCATTGTGTCAAAAGAAAATGAGCCACGGCAATTCTGCTCCTTTTCTCTCCTGCGATGGTTCCATTGCCCTCTAAGCATTGGAATTGAAGATTGTAATAATCCCTGCAACATTAGTAATAAGCAGGTTGAACATCCAATGTGGGATTGTTTCAATTCTTTAAAAAGCTCAGGGCTTGCCAAGTTTGAAGGGGAGGAATGTAGTGGGCCATATGAGGGTGAGTGAGTGCAACCATCATTTCCTAGAAATTCCTTTATTTCCATCTGGAGTTCCTCAGGATAATTTATGAAGCTACTCACAGATTTGTTGCGATCTCCAACAATAACAATTATTAGCAACTGGGAAGGGTAGTATGTGACTGTATTCTCAGGGAGTGACACTTGAGGGACAGTTAGAAAATAATCTGTACATTTAGTTTAGTTGAACTGTTTAATTTGTTGAAATGAGTCCTTAAGTTGTTTTGAAATTGAGTTAGGAGAATGTTTGTGAAAAGGGGAGTGTTAAAAACGGTGTGGAGATCGAGTGGGGAAGTAATGTCAAACTCAATGGGTGCGATTCTCCGCAGCCGCGATGGGTGGGAGAATAGCAGGCCGTGCCGTTTTGTCCCACAACGCGGTCCGACGTGCTCCCGCTATTCTCCCCACCGGCCAAATGTCCGTGGTCGGCATACTCGCGGAAAGCCAGGGAGAGTCGCCCGATGGAGGCAGAATGGCGACTCTCCAGCACCCCCGCTATCCCCCGGCCTGGATGGGCCGAGTGGCATGCTGTTTCCGACCTGTTCATGAAGGCAGCAACCACACCTGGGGCGGGATTCTCCCCTACCCGGTGGGGCGGGGGGTTCCGGCGTAGCGGAGTGGCGCCAACCACTCCGGCGTCGGGCCTCTCCAAAGGTGCGGAATTCTCTGCACCTTTGGAGGCTAGGCCCGCGCCGGAGCAGTTGGCACCACGCCGACTGGTGCCAAAACCGGCACCAACGGCCTTTGATGCCCGCCGCCCGGCTCCGGGGCTGGCCGAAAGGCCTTCGTCGGTTCGCGCATGCGCCGGTGGGGGATTCTCTTCCGCCTCCACCGTGGTGTAGGCCGTGGCAGTGGCGGAAGAGAAAGAGTGCCCCCACGGCACTGGCCCCCCCCCCGCCGATCGGTGGGCCCCGATCGCGGGCCTGGCCACCGTGGGGGCACCCCCTGGGGTCCGATCGCCTCGCGCCCACATATCGTCGGGCCGGCGTCTCTAAGAGACGCACTCTTTCCCCTCCGCCGCCCCGCAAGATCAAGCCGCCATGTCTTGCGGGGCAGCTGAGGGAAAAGATGGCAACCGCGCATGCACGGGTTTGAGCTGCCCACCCCGCGCATGCGCGGCTGATATCATTAGGCGCCGCCGTGGCGTCATTCTTGGCACACCGGGTCTTGACGCCAGGGACAAGGCCCGGCGGCCGAGTTTCCCGGCACGGCCCTCCTATCCCCGCCGGTAGGGGAGGATAGGGGGCGAGGAGCGGCCTCCGCGGCCGTCGTGAAACTCGGCCGAGTTCACGACGGCTTTGCCGATTTTTCCGGTTGCGGAGAATTCCGCCCAATTGTTTACAGATAACGAAAGAACTTGCATTTATATTGCACCTTTTCCATCAGGATCTCAGGACATTCCCGAATCCTTTTAAAACCAATTAACTATTTCTGATTTGTAGTTACTGTTTTAATGCGGTGAAAAATGCAGTCAATTTTTACACTGCAGATTCTAAAACCTGTAGGATGCTAGACGAGATAATCTATTTTAGTGATGTTCATTAAGAACTAAATATTGGCCAAGGGGAATAAGTTCCCTAATTATCTTTGAATGGAACCATAGGAACTTCCATATCCACCAGTGAGGGCAGATGGACCTCAGTTCAATGTCTTATCCCAAAGGCAGTGCCTCTGACAGTGCACTACTCCACCAATACTCAATACTCAACTTTCAGCTCACTGTCCTGCTCTCCGGTCCACATGTCCGTCCTTGGCCTGCTGCAATGCTCAAGCTAATCCCAGTATAAACCAGAGGAACAGCACCTCATCTTCCGATTAGGTATGTTAACTCCTTCTGGACTTAACATTGAGTTCAACAACTTCAGACTGTGAACTCTCTCCTCCACCTTCACCCCATTTTTGTTTCTATCAATTTATCTTAATTTCTTCCATAGATCAGTGGCTGGATTCTCCGTTTCAGCGGCTAAGTGCCAACTCGAACGGAGAAAGCGTGGGATGTTTACGATGGGAAAATAGGCGCTGACCCCTCACTGCTTCCGGGACCAGTGAGGGGCTAGCAGCGGCGCCAGGTGAAACTCCCTGCTCCCGCACCGAAAACGGCCGAAAAATGGCCGGGTCGCTGGCCGCACATGCGCATGGCTGAAGACGAGCAGCGGTTGCGCCGTACAGCATGGCGCTGGCCGTGTGTGGACCCGCCCGCCATCCGCAACCCCACAGGCCACCCCCTGGCCATTTCCCACCAGTCCCCCCAGCCTCACGGAAGCTCCCGTCCCCCCGGTTAGCGGCCCGGATCCCGACCGAGTGTGGCGGCGCTGGACACAGTCTGCAGCTGCCATGCCGGGTTCCCGACCGCTGTGACCTCGCGTGTCCCACGCCGTCAGGAACACAGCCCACTAGGCCGGAGCATCATAGGAGGGCCTGCCGATAACGCGCCATTCCAATGGCATGCGGTGCGTGACGCAAATTACGCCATTTCTGAGGGAACAGAGCATGGCTGACCATCGACAAACTGGCGCTGGCTCCGATTTGGGCATCGGAGTCAATGTTACAATATCGGCATCGGACAATGGAGAATCCAGCCCCTGTTTTTTGCTCACCATTATTCCCCTGGCCCCACTCCACTTGGGCCAACTGTTCCTAGTTGCTCTTTGACACACACTGTTCACCTTTGTTCTGCCATTAACACATTCTAATCTCTTAATGTGTCATTATCTGCACCCTTCTTAGCCTTAATCACCCCCATTTACATTCACTTTGTCTTTTGGTCCCCAACATCTTTGTCAATCGCCACCTGTCACTGGCCCCCATTGCTCCATGGCCCCCCACAACTGTATAAATCTGATCCTATTTCCATTACTCTCCAGCTTCGACAGAGTCATTCAGACTCAAAACGTTAGCTCCCTTCTCTCTGAACAGATGCTGTCAGGCCTGCTGAGAATGTCCAGGATTTTCTGTTTTTGCTCCATCAATATTAATAATAATAATCTTTATTGTAACAAGTAGGTAATACTTTATTGTAATGCATTAACACTGTAATGAAGTTACTGTGAAAAGCCCCTTGTCGCCACATTCCGGTGCCTGTTCGGGTACACGGAGGGACAATTCAGAATGTCCAAATTATCTAACAGCACGTCTTTTGGGACTTGTGGGAGGAAACTGGAGCACCCGAAGGAAGCCCACGCAGACAGAGGGAGAACTTGCTGACTGCACAGTGATGACAAGCCGGGAATCAAACCTGGGACTCTGGCCCTGTGAAGCAACAGTGCTAACCACTATGCTACCGTGCCGCATTGAAGCAGAAGTGAGCACAGAGAATAGAGTAACTCTGTCTGCAGAGGGATGCTGGAGTATGAAATGTTTTACCACATGGGAGTGGTTTGCACAGAGCCTATTTAGATGAAGAGTAAATAAATCCTTAAAACAGATGAAGATAAAGGTTTCAGGGAGAGAGCAAGGAAATGAACTGGACTCTTGATTCTATTATCTGGGGTAAAATCTTTGGTTTGGACATGATGAATACTCCCTTCTCTATTTCAAAAAACAAGATTGACTTTTTAACATGCATTTAAACATGGAAATGGAACATCAAAATTCCATCTCATCTGGAGGACGAGCCCTTCAACAATGCAGCTATCTTCTGTTGCCCTGCTGTAACATCAACTTAGTTGTGAGCTTGAAACAACAGTCTTCCAACCTGCTGAGTCAAACTGACGCAGATGATACGAACAATCTGGCTGTTTCTTTCTTGGCGTGTGGGTGTCAGGTGATATTGGTTAAGGATTAATCAAAGAAGCTCCATTTTGGCCATACTTGGCTGTGTCATCGCTGAAGAAATTACTGGCTAATTATTGATAAAATGACCATTTCCATCCTCAGGGATGTTTTTTCTTGCCATTAAGGGATAAGGATTGTTCGTAGATAAAATTTAGTCATGGATTATTTTTCCTCAGCTTCTCTTCAGCCTGTATCGAATGAAGCTTGTGTAGCCAGCAAGAATTTTGCTCACAGAAATATGTGCAGTACAGCAGACAATAAGTCACACAGCACTCTTGATAAGCCTGTGATAAACAGTAGGAAGTGCTGTGTACAATAGCTTTGGAGCAACTTCATAGCTGTGTCGGAGCAACAGTCTATCATTAAATATAACCAACAGTTATATTTTGCCACAGTAACTCACTCATTTGGCTTGAGTGTAACAGCAGTGTCTTCTCCAACCAAGTGTCAATCGGAGTTCATTGCACTCTTAGGCTGGAGAGGCAAACAGGATCTGGCTCACGTATCTGACATGATAAAATCAATTTTTTGTACACATGTCGCAATGGTTCTTGCTGAAACATTTGGAAGTCAACAATATTTTCAGGTTGAGGTGGCAAGGGGAAGGGAGTAATTATTTATGCCCTGCAAAGTTACAACTGACAAAGTTAAGGGTTGGGGCTGTTTAGCACACTGGGCTAAATCGCTGGCTTTGAAAGCAGACCAAGGCAGGCCAGCAGCACGGTTCGATTCCCGTAACAGCCTCCCCGAACAGGCGCCGGAATGTGGCGACTAGGGGCTTTTCACAGTAACTTCATTGAAGCCTACTCGTGACAATAAGTGATTTTAGGGGCTGGTTTAGCTCACTCAGCTAAATCGCTGGCTTTTAAAGCAGACCAAGCAGGCCAGCCGCACGGTTCGATTCCCGTACCAGCCTCCCCGGACAGGCGCCGGAATGTGGTGACTAGGGGCTTTTCACAGTAACTTCATTGAAGCCTACTCGTGACAATAAGCGATTTTCATTTTTCATTTTTTCATTTCTTTTTTAACTTCATGTTCACCCTGGGGATTCCCGTGAATCTGACGTACATTAATGAATGGGCCGCTTACACATTAATGGATAATACTGCTCCTGCAGCTTATTAAACAAAGTGCAAATCAAAATATTAGCTCTGTTAGTTAGTCAAGCATGGGATATGTTGCCAAATTGAAAGGGAGCAAATGCCAAAGCAAACAGAAATTTGGGTTGTAACACTAAATCTAAGGAGGCTTTATGGACACAAAACAAATTGGCGCGATCACCACTTCGAGTACAGCAATTAGTCTTAGTCACTGTTCTTCAGAAAAGTTAGAGGTTTCAAAGAATGGCAATAAAATGAGAGCATGGTGCTGGACTATCCCCCCACGGCATGTATTCTGGTGCTGGAGGTGGCTAGCCATTGGCCTTCTGGCCCGATTCGAACCCAGATCCCTGGCACTGTGAGGCAGCAGTGATAACCACTGTGCTACAATACCATGGTAAAGGAAGAGGATGAAGGGGGTGTCAGGACGGGGGAAGGTAACCAATATAGCCCCTTTCTGATGCTCTGCAGTTTGATGTGAGGATGACATGGCCCGCAGGCACCTTGCACCCTGCCCTGCTCCAAGGCCATTAATTCTCGGTGTCTCATCGCTTGAAGGTTATGCCTCCCAGTTATCCTCTAAAGTAAATTGAGTGTCATTGTCTGTCCTGGTGGATGTGAATATAAGAGCAAGTGACAGTGTTTCTTCATGATCACTGTCTCCCCAAAATCTCATTGATTGTCAAATTCTCCAACCTCGCTAGCAGTTTTTATTTTCTGCAATGACCTTTGATGTAGAACTTTATTAAATGCTTCTTGGAAATATAAGTATAGTACATCCACCTGTTCCCCTTTATCCACAGCACATGTTCTTCCTCAAAGAACTCCAATAAGTTGCTTAAACATGATATCCCTTTCAGAAAACCATTTTGACTCTGCCTGATTACCTTGAGCTTATCCAAGTGCCGCTATAACGTATTTACACCTGAGGAAGAAGCAGCGCTCCGAAAGCTAGTGATTCAAAACAAACCTGTTGGATTTTAACCTGGTGTTGTCAGACTTCTTACTATAACTTATTTAATAGTAGCTTCTAATATTTTTCCGATGACAGATGTTCAGCTAACTGGCCTATAGTTTCCCACTTTCTGTCCAAGGGCAGATGATTAGATTCTCTCTTGTTGGAGATGGTCATTGCCTGGCACTTAGGTAGCACAAATGTTACTTGCTATTTATCAGTCTAAGCCTGAATGCTGTTCAAAGTACAAAGAACAGTACAGCACAGGAACAGACCCTTTGTTCCTCCAAGCCTGCGTCAGTCACGTGCCCTATCTCGGCCAATCGCCTGTATCCTTCTCTCCCTGGTCTGCTCATGTGTCTTTCTAGATAAGTCTCAAAGATCACTAATGTATCTGCCTCAACCACCTCACTTGGCAGAGCATTCCAGGGCGCCATCACCCTCTGTATAAAAAACATCCCCTGCACATCTCCACTGAACCTATCCCCCTCACCTTGAACTTGCGCCCCCTTGTAATTGTCATTTCTGTACTGGGAAAAACCTCCAACTGTTCACCCTACCTATACCCCTCATAGTTTTAGAAACCTCTATTAGGTCGCCCCCTCAGCCTCCGTCTTTCTAGGGAGAACAATCCCAGTTTATTCAATCTCTCCTCATAGCTAATACACTCCATACCAGACAACATCCTGGTAATCATCATAACCAATCCTATTAGTGAACTCTTAAATGAACTAATACAAACTCAAACCAATGTTCTCCTCCTTTCCCAACCACTAGGTCCAAGCAGATGTGAAATCCTGAAAAACCAAGTTATGCACCAGGAAGTGGGGATTGGGTACATCCCAGTTTGTGAAGAGTTTGAAGCTTCCTTCTCAGCCGTACAGTGTGATCAGGACAAAGGGAGATGCTGGTGTGTCTTTACAAATGGGGAAGAAATCCCTGAAACACAAATCAACACAACAAATGGATTAAAACCTGCTTGCAAACGTAAGTCGCCTGGATCTCCTGGAGAGGTGGAGAGAATCCAGTGATGGTGTGATAGTAATATAATAGAGAATATCTGATGGGCCTATGATGATGGTGGAAAGTAGCTAATGAAGCTGTCATCTTCAGTCAGATGGGTGGGACGTCATATAGCTGGTTCCATTCTTAACTATGTATTGGCAGTCCAAGGATCACCTGCAATGGGTTTCTTCTTCCACTCCAGCATTTACCTCTGGTGGCTCTGATGGATCAACTCCCTTCAATTTCTTATCTCCAAGCTGCTCCTCGGTGACATCAACAGAAAATACATTGACCCATAACTTCCTGGTTCCTCAGCTCTGCATATAGGAATCCTCCCCCTTCTGAACTGATCCCTCCTCTCCTGCACTGACCACCCTCTCTCTCCCGGGCTGACACCACCCCTTCTCCCAGACTGACCCTCAGTCTCTCCCAGACCCTCCTCTGGTTCCACCTCTCTCCCTTCTGGACTACCCCCCCCCCCCCCCCCCCCCCCCACCTCAGTCCGAATCTCCCCTCCCTCCACCTTCCAGTCTGCCCCTCCTCTCGGCTCTCCTAGAGTGACCCCTAGCCCTCACCGGATTGCCCCCCCCTTCAGTCAATTTCCCCCCACAGTTTCCAGACCACTTAACTTTTAACTATCCCTTAAACATCTCCATTACGGCAACTAGTAAAGGGAGCATTTCGTACTTGTCTGCGCCCCAGTTAATCCGTGCCGATGTAGCCTGGGGTGTGCTTCACTGCTCCTGTCACACCCAGCCTGAGTGAGGAAGGGGTTTGCAATCCTAGCACGGGTAAGTCCGTCGGAAGTTATGGGCCAATGTCAATTCCCGCATTCAGATACCCAGATTAACCTCTCCCAACTCTTCCCTTGTCTATAAATTGTTAGACTGATTGCCCAACATCCGGTATTGGTGGGTGGAAATTTCCTTCAATTACACTTTGGTCTCCATCACAAGCCCCTCACCCTGGTCTCAGATTCCATCTCTCAATCGAGCAATTGTCTGAGGCTGAATCACACCGTTCACAACCTTGATGTCATATTTAACCCTGAGATAAGTTTCCAACCACATGTCCACACCATCACTAATACCACCCATTTTCAGCTCTGGAGCATTTCCCTGCTTTAACTCATCTGCTGCTGAAACCCTCGTCCATGCCTCTGTTACTTCTAGACTTGCCGATTCCAATGCATTCCTGATTGATCTTCCACATTTTACCCTCTGTAAATAAGAGGCCACCCAAAACTCTGCTGTCTTTTTTTTTTTATAAATGTTTTTATTCAGTTTTCGTATTTTATATTGAACAAATTACAAATTGTTAGGAGAGAGAAACAAAAAAAAAAAACAAACAAAAACAAACACGCAAAAATTAACATACATATTTACAGGTAAGCATCTTCGTAGTAGTAACTGCGCCCCCCCCCCCCCCCCCCCTCAACATGTTTATTTAGCTTGGTTTTGGGCCTTAGCTAGCCATCGACCCCCCGTAACGAACCTGTAGCCCCCCCCCCCCCCCGCTACCTTCCTCCGACTATTCTTCCTCTTGTACATTGGCCACAAATAGGTCCCGGAACAGTTGCATGAATGGCTCCCACGTTCTGTGGAAGCCGTCGTCCGACCCTCGGATGGCAAATTTGATTTTCTCCATTTGGAGAGATTCCGAGAGGTCGGACAGCCAGTCCGCAGCTCTGGGCGGTGCTGCTGACCGCCAGCCAAACAGGATTCTACGGCGGGCGATCAGGGAGGCAAAGGCAAGGGCATCCGCCCTCCTCCCCAGGAATAGATCTGGCTGTTCTGAAACCCCGAAGACCGCCACTATCGGGCATGGCTCCACCCTCACTCCCACCACTTTGGACATTACCTCGAAGAAGGCTGTCCAGTACTCCACGAGTCTGGGGCAAGACCAGAACATGTGGGCGTGGTTGGCCGGGCCTCTTTGGCACCGTTCACATCTGTCTTCCACCTCCGGGAAGAACCTACTCATACGGGTTCTTGTTAAGTGGGCTCTATGTACCACTTTTAGTTGCGTCAGGCTGAGCCTTGCGCACGTGGAGGTGGAGTTGACCCTATGCAGTGCCAAACTCTGCTGTCTTTGACATAACTTGCACCAAACCCTCATCCTTGTTTTCAAATTTCTTCATGGTCGTGTCCCTCCTTAACTCTGTAGTTTCCTCCAACCTTACAAAGCTGTGAGAAATCGCCGCTCTTTTATTCCTGACTTCTTGAGTATCCCTAATTTTAATTGCTCCACAACCGGTGGCCATGCCTTCAGCTCTGGAATTCTCTCTGTACCTCTCTTTGTTCGTTTAAGATATTCCTTAAAACCTACCCCTTGGACCAAGCTTTTGGTCATCTGCCCCCGTTTTCCTTCATTATCAAAATGGCTGTTTCCTGCATGCATCTGTTGTGTTTTCTCACGTGGCTGCAGACCTGTATGGCTTTACACAGTGCAGGCAAGGATGAATGATCTGATTTTGTTGGGGCTGCTCAGAATAAAACATGGGGAAAGAAGGATACTGTTCTGAACTGTTTTTGTTTTTTGGGTCCTTTTGTCCTTAGCCGCCAGAATTTTTTGATGTTCAAGTCATTTTCAAATGTTTTTGATCGACGTTTTTCTGGCCTAAAACACTACCGTTTTGACGCCGGAATTGGGACATAGTCCAATAATGGAGAATCCAGCCCGGAATATTTGTGTAGAATTCTATGAGCGATCGACGCATCTATCAGAATAACTTCAACATGTATCTCCATGGAACAGCACCATCATTTGTGATGTACCATCAATTCGACTCAAGACACAATTAGGATCCGAACTGTGGTTTTAATCAGCTAGTTGTTAGCCCGGTGGTCGACTACAGAGAATGGCCGACCGCCGGGAACTCTGGGTACTTATATCCCACCTCGGAGGCGGGGACTACGTGCCTCTCGACCAATTGGACAGCAGTCACATGACTAGTCCCAACCAATCGGACGAGAGGCACATGACCAGCCAGAGCCAATGGGAAGCCAGTGCTCTGCACCAATGGCAGTGCTCATATCCATACCACCACAATTTGTGAGAAATGGGGAGAACTCACGGAGAAAATCTACTTAATCTTTCACTGATGGAAATAGATATGCGATTATTTTTTGAATGAGGGGTCTAATTATGAGTGGTTGCCAAACTCACACTGTTTTGTTTCCCCAGGCCCTCAGTGTGCACTACCCTTCGATGCCCTTGCTGTATCAGATGGCATTGTTTTATGTAAGGATTTTCCCACTGGACAGTCTCTGCAGCGTTGCCAGCTAAAATGTCGTCAAGGCTATCATAGTGCATTTAATGGGGGAAGGTTTGTATGTAATGTACAGAATGGAATGTGGATGACAGAATTCCCACACCCAGCGGCCTGCCAGAGTAAGTACCATTAGTTTTACTTCAAAAGTCTATAACATGTGAAATCAGTGAACAAATGAAAGCCTTTCATTTCCACAGGCCCACTCCTTTCAAGCACTAGCTACAACAGTGCTCCAAACTACTTTCCAATGTGACCCTATTTTAACACCTGAAAATTAATGTGACCACAAATGCCAGAAAAAACAAATCAGCAACAAAGCAGCATAGTAACATTGAGGATATAATTGATAAAGTTCATATATTATATGTATCATATAAATATGAACATTTGTTCTTTTTAAAGCGCATTGTAAACATGCCATTACTTTATGTGGGTTTCAGCCAAACCCTCCATATTGCCTGATGACAGAACACACCCACCCACACACACACACATACACCAATCTTCATCCCAATCCCCATCTCCCCACTAACTCACTCTGAGCCCCTCTTCTCAAACCCTTACTCAGTCACTCAGTCACTCGACCCTCTTCCCAAATCCCCTCTGCTCCTCTTGCTTACTTATCAGCCTTTCCCCCCGTACCTCGTCCTGATTTAGTTGCCAGTGTCTGTGAAGCACGTGGCTATTCCAGGGTAAAGAGACCGTTCAAGTCAAGGTTGAAGTCACTACTCACCTTCCCAGCTCAGCATCATGAGCACTTGGTTCAGTGTCATGAGGAGTTCCATCTTCCAGTTGCAGAGTGTTCCTGGAGATCCATCTTCTTTAGGGGATTGATCTTTTTCTTCAACATTGGGTACACAATGTTATGCGTCTTCAGAGAATCATAGAATCTCTACAATGCAGAAGGAGGCCATTCGGCCCATCGAGTCTGTACCAACCCTCTGAAAGAGCACCCTACCCAAGCCAACTCCCCAGTAACCCCACCTAACCTGCACATCTTTGGACACTTAGGGACAATTTTATTTTTTCTTTAAAAATTAAAAGAAAATACATTTAGTGTACCCAATTCATTGTTTTTCCAATTAAGGGGCAATTTAGCATGTTCAATCCACCTACCTTGCACATCTTTGGGTTGTGGGGGCAAAACCTTCGCAACACAGGAGAATATGCAAATTCCACACGGACAGTGACCCAGAGCCGGGATCGAACTTGGGACCTCGGCACTGCGAGGCAGCAGGGCTAACCCACTGCGCCACCATGCTGCCCTAGGGGCAATTTTATCACGGCCAATCCACCGAACATGCACATCTTTGGACTATGGGAGGAAACTGGAGCATCCGGAAGAAAACCCCGCGGACACGAGGAGAAAGACAAACTTCACACAGACACTCACGCAAGGCAGGAATTGAACTTGTGTCCCTGGTGTTGTGAGGCAGCAGTGCTAAGCACTACGCCGCCTTTTTCAATATGACATCCAGATGTGAAGGTGGGACCCGCCTCTTCATTCCCACCCCACCATGGAATACAGCGCAAAGCCCCCAGGTGCGTGATTATTGAGGTCGGGGCCAGAAAATATGACGTTGTTTCCCCCCCAAGCCTCCGCAGTGCGAAACATTCCATGTTCCTGTCCTGCCACGGGACTTAGTCCCAGATGGGAGAATTTCACCCTAGATTTCACTGGGTAATATAATTCCCAGGTGACTCAATGTTTCACGGGGCATGGGGAGGGGAAAATTAACCAAAATCTTTGATACCACAGAATTACTCTTCCAGTCAACTGGTCATGGAGCAAAATTGAGAGTCATAAATAAAATCTGAAATGATGGTGATATAAAGCACACAAGAAACTTCTCAATACAGTGAATAGCAAGGCTGTAGAATTCATTTCCAGAGTTAGTTGAGGCAGAACTTTGTCAATAATTGCAATTAGATTATGTAGGTGAATGGAGGAACAGGGCTTGAAGGGGTAAAAGGGCAAGCCAATTAAATAGAACTCTTTGCTTACATAGAAGGTAAATGCTAATAGGGACTAATTTGGTCAAATGGTTTGTTTCCATCTTGTAACTTCTGTGTATTTCTATTTCTATGTCGAAATTAATCTCCCTGGTTGTTGGAACTGTGACTCCAATAATGCAACTTATTTAATTTGAGACTTTTGGTACAGTGTCCCTCAGTGTCAATGAGAAGAATCAAATACAATACTCCAGTATTATCTTGATGGGTGTTCTGCAGTAAGAGCATGTGGTTTAGAAGACTGATTTTAGAAACATCCTTTATGAAAGTTGTGTTTTACCTCACAGAAATCAACCTATTCCAAGTGGCTAAGGCCCAAAGACAGTTTCGACTCGGGCTACCTTCTGGAAAAGCATGCAGCAATGATTATTCAGGATTACTGAAGGCATTTAATACCTTCATTGCTGATGATCTGCGAGCCAGAGGATTATGTCACATTCAGGTGCTTATATAAAAATATTATTTTGCTTTTCAATTTTCTCCTTTCTTCTCAAGATGTTGCTTTGCGTGTGGTATTACATAGACCTTGGCAGCTCTTTTGGCATCTTGCATAGGAACCCTATAGTGTTATTAACTTACTCTTTGACATCTGAACTTAGCTTGCCCAATGCCTGAACTTTAATATTTTGCAGCACAGGTCCCTGGATAATGATCAGCAGCTAAACTCTGATCTGTTTTACCCCTTTCCTCGACCAAAGCTAGGAACTTGTAGATGCTTTACTATCAAATAGAAGAGCTGGGCTTGTATAACCCAGAAGACCATAAGACATAGGAGCTGGCGTGGGGACATAGCCCCATTTTTGGAGAATCCAGTCCCTTGTCTGTGCTGTCTCGATCTTGAGAATGATAACAAAAGGATGTACATTGTTTTTACACAAGCGGAGGCACTAAAGGGAGGCAATAAGTAAAACTGGAAATGGAAGATTTCACAGATAGTGTAGTAGATGATGTTCTCTCAAAGTTAACATTGAGGCACATTAAGAGTGAATAAGGGGATTCCTTATTCTGCATTTACCATGTGCTATGTGTGAACTTGTACATTGGGACAGATCAGCTTTATTCTCTATTTAACCTGTGCCGGAGGTGACCTGGATAGTCCTGGATACGGGGTCCCCAAACTGGAAAGGAATTCCATTTCTAGTGCTGGCGGTCTTCATCCTCTTAAAGCACCAGCTCATCTTTCAAAAATAAAAAAAAAAGCTCGTCAAAACAACTCCAAGGAGAAATTGGGAGCACTGAATATCCCTGTTGTTTTTTTTTTAGGTGACTGTTCCCGGCGAAATATTGTTGATCCCAGCCTGTGATGACTCTGCTGTATCAGTTGGATGCTTGAGCACAGACAGTTTAGGAGTGAACGTTACTTGGAAGGTTCAGCTGAAGGAGATCCCAGCATCCATTCTTCCTGACCTGCATGACATAGGTAAGCTGCATTGCTTCAAAATTTGGGCATCAAATCACACTTATCGGGGAAACATCAATGAACAATTTTAATATGCTACTTGAAAATGATTTTGAACATCCAAGAAAATAAGGTAAAGGATTGAGCAATTGGGAGACTTGAACTTTCCAAGGAAGAGCTGTGATGGTGATTATAAATATAACTGTGCAGCTCACTTTAAGGGTGGAATTCTCCCCAGAAAATGGCACGGTTTCTGGATCTGATTGAAAAGAGAAACACCCAGGTTTCCCTCCAGATCTTCTGACACTTTGTTTAAAAAAAAACAGGGGTGTGTGCTTACCACCGTCGTTCTGGCAGGGTGAGGCCTCATAGAGTCAGCAAACCGGCTCGACAGAGATCGGGCCGACATTTTTAAAGGGTGCCCCGGCCTCAAAGTGGATGTAAAGCCCCCCCCCCCGCCACCCATCCCGCACCACCATTGCCAGTATCGGAGCTTCAGAGACACCCACCCACCACCATTGCCAGCATCCCCACTTAGTGGGCACTCCCATGGACGCCCTGCCCCCTGGTCCCTGGCCTTGCCCCTGACTTGCCAACCGGGTAGTGCCAGGGTCCTAGCCATGTCCCTGACTACCTGGGAGGCTACACTGGCCCCACACCCCTGGCATGGGCATCTCGACTGCTGGTGAGCAGTACTGATTCCTGCTGGCATGACATCATGGCCGGGATTCTCCCCTACCCAAGTCTCCGCACCTTTAGGGGCCAAGCCCTCACATTGAGGGGCTAGGCCCAGGTCGGAGTGGTTCCCGCTCCACCGGCTGGCGTGAACGGCCTTTGGCGCCACGCCAGCCGGGGCCGAAAGGACTTCGCTGGCCGGCGTAAGTCCGCGCATGCGCCGGAGCGTCAGTGGCGGGATTCTCAGGAACGGAGAATTCCGCCGCATATATTCTGCACCGGACTTGCAGTTCCTGATAGGGTAGAATAGAAAGAATTTTATTCTTTATCGTATCCAAACTGAGTGTAAATTATGGGAGAATATTTGAGTTTTGTTCTGCACTTTACCCATGCCACACCTATCCTGAAAATACTCTGTAAAGAATCTCAAAATGAGAAAAGTGTTTTATTCCTCATTGCCCAGATCTTCCAATGCTCAACACAACAAAGAGAAAGAAATTCAGATACTTGCAAAAGCTCCCAATTGTTTGGGGTCTCATATCTGGTGATGTTGATAGAAAGTGTTCCTGAGGACCTGCAGTATGTAACAACTTTAGGGCCTGGATCTTTCAGCCATGGTGAAATAAGGGTCCTTGCCATTAACCACAAAAAAAGACTTGTTGATAAAGTTAGTGCTGTCTGTGGCGAGAGCTCCACCTTTCTTGTTGCCGTGCAATTAATATAGCATTGTATAATGGGGATTCCTGGTGGGTATTGTGGTGTCATTAAATTGTCCAATCAGCCAGTCACATGAAAGAATTCTCACAGACAGGCATTCAGAAAATAAAAGGCACTAAAATCAAAATATTTGATACAATGAAGGTAAAAGCTGAGGGGCGGAATTCCCAGGGCCGGCGCAATCCCGCACCCACTGTGTCCCGAATTCTCCGCCCCCCGAGATTCGGCAGGGGCGGAAATTGTGCCGCGCCGGTCGGCGGGGCCCCCGCGGCGAATCTCCGGCCCGCGATGGGCTGAAGTCCCGCCGCTGACTGGCCTTTCTCGCCGGCGTGGTTTAAACCACCTCTGGTACCGGTGGGATTGGTGCCGCGGGCGAGCTCCGAGGTCCTGTGGGGGGGCGCGGGGCGATCTGACCCCGGGGGGTTCCCCCACAGTGACCTGGCCCGTGATTGGGGCCCACCGATCAGCGGGCGGGCCTGGGCTGTGGGGGCACTCTTTTTCTTCCCCCCCACCATGGCCTTCATCATGGCAGGGGCGGAAGAGACCCCCTCCCCTGTGCATGCGCCGGTATGGCATCAGCAGCCACTGACGCTCCAGCGCACGCGCGGACTTCCGCCGGCTGGCGAAGGCCTTTTGGCCCCGGCTGGCGGGGCGCCAAAGGCCATTCGCGGCGGCCGGTGGGGCAGAAACCACTCCGGTGCGGGCCTAGCCCCTAAAGGTGCGGAGAATTCTGTACCTTTGGAGAGGCCCAACGCCGGAGTGGTTCACGCCACTCCATCCCGTCGGGACCCCCCGCCTCGCCAGGTAGGGGAGAATCCCGGCCGAGATATCATGAAAGACCTTGAAATAAATAATTAAGAAATTATTTAAAAATATAGTCAACATTTAACAACACTGATCAAATGAAAACATATTTTTTCTGGTGCAGTTCTGTTGTCCAGCGATACCTATTGGGTTGAGACCACTTTCAAAAACCCATTTACACTTGATTGAGCAAGGTGCCACAGGGAGCATCTTTTGTTTGGAGGTTACTTCTCTCTGGATCAATGCATTTCAAATTTTACCGAATATAAATAGAATTAAAATGAAGGTATTTCATTTTAAAACTAGGAATATGACAAAGAGAAAAGAAATGGGATGCCTTCCGAAGCCACCAGACAATTTCTGTCAGCCTTCTGGGAGGCCTCTTTTTCAAAGCGTGCAGCCTTGGGAAGGAGGATAGCCACTCAAAGCCATCCCCTTACATTCCCTCTTCCACTACTGCACCACGCCCCCCGCTTCCCCTTGGCCTACATCCCCGTCCTCACTCACCTCAGTCCAAGGATCTGTCCAAGGGCAGCACGGTAGCACAGTGGGTAGTGCTGTTGCTTCACAGCTCCATGGTCCCAGGTTCAATTCTTGGCTTGGGTCACTGTCTGTGTGGAGTCTGCATGTTCTCCCAGTGTCTGTGTGCATTTCCTCCATGTGCTCCGGTTTCCTCCCACAAGTCCCGAAAGACATGCTGTTAGGTGAATCGGACATTCTGAATTTTCCCTGTGTACCCGAACAGGCACTGGAATGTGGCGACTAGGGGCATTTCACAGTAACTTCATTGCAGTGTTAATGTAAGGCTAGTTGTGACAATAAAGATTATTATTATGATCTCTGGTGAAGACACTGGAGAACTACCGACAGCAGCCATCGCTCCATCTGACTTCCTGGCAGCTCTTGGTGGGTTGGATTTCCACCCCCAGGATCGCTGAATCACTGGAAAGGTCCGATGCTGGTCATTTAAGCGCCTGACTGACGTGACACGGGTCTTCCACCAGTTCTGCAATTGGTGGGCTAGCCCCCCCCCCCCCCCCCCCCATGTCAGTTACATTAAATTCTGCCCCTTCTGTTGTGGAAGTGCTCAGCTGTGCTGTTATATTGTGTCAGCTAATTTTCTTCATGTGTTACCCAAGACATATATTACCCCAGACCTTTCTGTCTGAACCTGTTCCTGATCTCATTGAACATCAACACATGTGTACTCACTAACAGGAACAAATAGAAAGCCATCTGTAATAGATAACATTTCCCCAGTTCTATCCTGAGCAACCCTACTGCTGTCACATTAACTCAACACAGATGGGAAATTGATCTCCCTAGTCTGGATAACTCGGTCCACATCATAGGATTTTACAACACGGGAAGAACATCATGAGTGTGCTCACTCTTTGGAAGAGTTAACTACTTTTTCCCACTCTCGTGCTCTTTCCCAATAACCTGGCGGCAAATTTTCTATCTCAGGTACATTTCCTATTCCTTTTCAAGTTACTATTAAATCTGTTTCTACCATCAGTGTATTCAATATAACAGCTTGCAACATATGCAAGAAAAACATCTTTCCATCTCCATTGTGTCCCCTCTGGTTCTTTTGCCAATTTCCTTCAATCTGTGTCCTCCACACTTAGTGACCAACCTGTCAGTTGGAACCTTCACTTTAAGAGGCTACACTACATTAACTTTTTATTTTGATCACATCTCGCAGCAAGGCAACATTCAAGACATTATTCTAAAGTACATCAGCAAAGCAGGCATTAAAAGCAATCAAAGATTTCAATCTCCTCAATTAGATGTATCGTTTGTTGTTTCTGATGATAATCAGTGAATCTAAATATTCGCCTTGCTCGAAGTGGTAAACACACTGCTGCGGTCCCAGACCGTGAGTTGTTGCAATCTGGAATGGATGGGAACTGGTTCAAGTTTTAACTTCTAACAGGAAATTGGATATGTAGTGGGGAAGGAAAAATGTGCAGGGTCATTGGGAAAGAACAGGGGATTAATTGGATTTGGCCTTTCAAAGGCACAGGCACAATATATAAAGATTCTCCTTCTGTACTGTATGACAATTATGATTATAGCAAAGACTTTTGTAAATATTGACAATGTCGTTTTTATTAATATACAGAAAATGCTCTGTTGGGGGAGGGGCTGTTCCAACGTTTCAGTGAACTGATGAACAGTGGAAACTACCACCTCACCCTGGATTCCAAGCAGTTTCCAGCCGATGTCTTCACCGCTTTTCCCACAGACGAAAGCCATGACTTCTCATCCTCTGTTCACCTTGGATGCAGTAATGGCTACACAAGGATTTTGGACAGTCAGAAAGGTGGCCACGGTGTTGGTGGGTGCGGTAAGTAAGCCCTTTAAGTAATTCCTTGCACTAACTGAAATGAAACGAAGGTCGCCATAGTCCTCGAGGACCATAGGCTGCTTCTCCTCTTTTGAGAGAGGACTGACTGGTGGTGATTATACCGGAGGGTCACCAGACCTTAGACGAGGGGCAAGGTTGAGATGGCGGGGCCTTTATGAATAACCTCAGCCTGTACAGGAATTGAAACCACGCTGTTGGCGTTGTTCTGCATCACAAAGCTGCTGTCCAGCCATCTGACGCAGGAAGGTTTTGCATGCAACCCTGAAAATCCATAAATGGTGAGCTGACTTTCCATAAGGTAACATAAGCTCTTTCAACTTTCAACCTATACCTCCTAGTTTTATAATTAGGGCATTGTTAAACACATTGAGCCTTAACTCAGTGATAGCATTCTTGGTCTCTGAGTTAGGAGTTGCCTGTTGAAGCCCCAGTCCTGAGACCCGAACACATAATTAAGGCTGGCAATGCAGCCTAATACTATGGGAGTGCTATACTGTTGAAGCTGTTTATAAGACCAACATTTTTCCTTTCATGTCGATGTAACAGATCCTATTGCCTCATTCCAAGAGCAATTACTTCTGGCATTCTAGCCAACATTTAACCCTTAGTCCACACTTAAAACAGATTGGTAATTGTTTTGTTGTTGTTTGTCGTACTATGCTGTACACATATTGGCTGCCATAGGTTCCCTACATTGCAACACTCTGTACTTCATAGAGTACTTCATTTTCCATGAAAGCTGCTCTATAAATAAACATTTTCTTTCTTATCGAGATTCAGTTCGTCTATTTCCTTCAGAACCTTAAAGACTTGAATATTATCTCCTCTTCCCTGACATCGCCTCTCCAGAGTAAACAGTCCCAGGCTCTTCAACGTCACATATTGGCTCAAGGTAGAATTATAGGAGTCTGGAGAGTTTCAATCAGTTCTAAGAAACAAAACTACCCCTGTATTAGATCTAAGTTTCAGGATGTTGGCTGAAGGATAGTTGGTGTGAGAGAATTGTTACACTGATTCAGTATATGGGATGCTCTTCCCAAATTGGAACTTACATTAACTTTGCTTATAATTGATTTTGCTGCTGATGCTGGATTTTATTTTTCTTTATTCTTTCATGGGATGTGGGTGTGGAGGGCAAGGCAAGTATGTGTTGCCCATTCCTAATTGCCCTCGAACTGCAAAGCATTTTAAGAGTCAACCACATTGCTGGATCTAGAGTCACATGCAGGCCAGACCAGGCAAGGACGGCAGATTTCCATCCCTAAAGGACATTAATGAACCAGATGGGTATTTACGACAATGGGTTCATGGTCATTTTTGACTTTTAATTCCAGATTTTTTTATTGAATTAATGTCACTAGATTGTAATCCAGATATCTAGGCTAATCCTCTGAGGGAGATAGATTTGAATATGCCAGCTGTTAGAATTTAAATTCAGTTAAAAACTCTGGAATTTAAAGCTACCCTCAGTAATGGTGACCATGACAACCATCATCAATTGTTGTAAATTTGTTCAAAGAAAGGAAATCTGCCATCCTTACCCAGTCTGGCCGACATGATTACAGCAAAGACTTTTGTAAATATTGACATAGACTCCAAACCTTCAGCAATGTGGTTAACTCTTAACTGCCCTCTGAAATGGCAGAGCACACCACTCAGTACAGGGGAAATTAAGGGTAGGCCTTGCCAGTGATGCTCACGTGCCATGAAAGAACAAAGAAAAAATATGAATTAAGTGCTGTTTCAGTACTTGATGTCTTTTTAGTAGCCAGGTACAGCCACTTTTCTGATGTAGGATTATTGCTCCAACTGAGACTACCCCAGACTTATTCTCAATGGAACCCTTACAGCCAGAATAAAATCCCGGCGATTCTCCGGCCCATGATGGGCTGAAGTCCCGCTGTTGTTATGCCGGTCCTGCCAGCATGAATTAACTAAGGTATTTACCGGCGTGACCAGGCGGGCTCCGGGGTCCTTGGGGGGGGGGGTCATGGGCCGATCTGGCCCCTGGGGGTGCCCCACGGTGGCCTGACCTGCGATCGGGGCCCAATGATCCGCGAGCGGGCCTGTGCCGTGGGGGCACTCTTTTCCTTCCGCGTCGGGCATCAGTCTCCGCAATGGCTGGCGTGGAGGTGACCCCCCCCCCCAAGCATGCATTGGGATGACGTCAGCAGCCGCTGACGCTCCCGCACATGTGTGGACATGTCTAGCCCCTAAAGGTAAGGGCTTGGCCCCTAAAGGTGCGGAGGATTCCGCACCTTTGGGCGGCCCGACGCCGGAGCGGTTCACGCCACTCCATCCCGCCGGGACCCTCCGCCCCGCCGGGTAGGGGAGAATTCAGCCCATGATTCCAGACCCACAGTAATGTGGTTGATTCTTAAATGCCCTCGGTGATGATCAATAAATGCTGCCCCAGCCAGCGATGCCCACATCCTATGAACGAATAAAAAAAAGATGATAGTGCAACACTGCGGTAGAACAGTAGTCTGTCAGATGAAACATCAAACCGTTCTGGCCCCTCAAGTGGAAACCATCCTGACTTGGATCTATATTGCTCGGTCAAAATCCTGAACTTCCCTCCCTAACAGCACTATGGGTGTACCTGCCCCACATGGACTTCAAAGTTTTAAGAAGGTGGCTCATCACCACATTCTTGAGGGCAATTAAGGATGAGGGATAAATTGCATGGCCAGCGATACCCACATCTCATGAATAAACAATGAAAAACTAGAAGATCCCACAAAATCATAGAATTGTTTAATGCAGAAAGTGGCTATTTGGCCTCTTGTGTCTGCACCGATTCTCTGAAAGAGCAATTCCCATTCTCCTGCCTTCTCTCCATAACCTTACACATTCTTTATTTACAGTTTACAGTTTAACTCCCTTTGGAATGCTTCAATTGAACCGGCCTCCGCCACACTTTCAGGCAGAGCATTCTGACCTTAACAACTTGCTGCATGAAAAAGATTTTTCTGTTGCTTCTTTTGGCAATTATTTTAAATTGTGCCCTCTCATTGTCAATCCTTTCACAAGTGGGAACTGTTTCTCCCTATCTATTCTCTTCAGACTCCCCATGAATTTGAGTATGTCCATCAAACCTCCTCTCAGCCTTCTTCTTCCCAAGGAAAATGGGTCTAATTTTTCCAATCTATTTTCACAATTAAAGATCTTCAAACCTGGAAGCATTCTTGGGAATCTTTTCTGCACTCTCTCCAATACCTTCAAATTCTTCCTAAAGTCAAGCACCCAGAACTGGATGCAATACTCCAGATGATGCCAAACTAGTGTCTTATACAAGTTCAACATAACCTCTTTGCTCTACTGCTCTATGAGCCTATTAATAAAGCCTGGGATACTGTATGCTATATTAACAACTCTCTCAAGCTGTCCTGCCACTTTTAATGACGTGCTCCTGCACCCCATTTTGAATCGTACCATTTATTTTATACTGTCTCTTTATGTTCTTCCTACCATAATGGATCACTTCACAATTCTCTGCAATGAACTCCACCTTCCACCTGTTTACTCATTCCACCAACTTTTCTATGTCCTTTTTAAATTGGGCCCTATCCTTCTCACAGTTTGCAATATTCCAAGTTTTGCACCATCCACAAACTTTGAAGTTGGTCCCGATACACCAAGGTCGAGGTCATTAATATACATCAGGAAAAGCAGGGGTCTGACAGCATCTGACAGATGACTCTTTGTCATCCAGACTCAAAACATTAGCTCCCTTCTCTCTCCAAAGGTGCTTTCAGTTCTGCTGGATTGTCCAATATTTCTTTTTTTTATGTCAGATTCCAGTGTCCGCAGCAATTTGCTTTTATCATCCCTGCAGGAGTTCCCCTTGGTAGTGGCCTGAACCCAACCACCTTCAGCTCATTCATCAATGACTTTCCCTCCATCACATGGTCAGAAGTGGGGAGTTTCGCTGATCATTTCACAGTGCCCAGTGCCATTTGCAAATCCTCAGCTATTGAAGCCACATGCAACAAAATTTGAGCTGCTCAGTGGCAAAAAACATTCAGGCTACTTAAGTGTCAGGCAATGACTGTCTCCCACAGAGAGATTCGATTTTTCCTCTTGACATTCAATTATCATAGGTGGATCCCTACTATCTACATCCTGTGTGCTTCATTGGACCAGAAACTGAAGTGGACTAACCATATAAGCACTGTGGTTACAAGAGCAAGTCAGGGGCTGGGAATTCATACGCAAGTGACTCACCTGTCAACTCCCCAAAGTCTGTCCACCATTTACAAGGTGGAAGTCAGGAGTGCGAAGGAATGCTCTCCACATGCCTAGATGAGCCCGGCTCCAACAACATTCAAGAAGTTTGATACCATCCAGGATAAAGTAGCCTGCTTGATCAGCACTCTACTCACCACCTTACACACTCCATCCTCTACCACCAGTGCACGTTAGAAGCAGTCTACAAGATGCAAATTGTCAATGCTCCTTTGCCAGTGCCATCAAAACTGTGACCGTTGCCACCTAGAAGGATAAGGGCACTGTGAGCATGGGACACCACCACCTACAATTCCTCCTCCAAGTCATACAGCACCCTGGCTTGGAAATATATCACCATTCCGTCACTGTTGCTGGGTCAAAATCCTGGAACTCCCCTTCTCACAGCACAGTGGGAGTTCCTACATCAGCTAGGCTCCAGTGGTTAACGAAAGCAACTCACAATAAATGCTGACTTTGCCCACATCTCAAGAATAAATTTTAAGAAGTATATAATTAGCATTATCCCCCATCTATATGCTCAGTGAGATAATGTAGAGCGAGGTTTATTCTATCCATGATCGATAATCGCACCTGACCTGTCAGTGCTCAGTGAGATAGTGCAGAGGGACGTTTGATGTGTACAAGACCCTTGAGCAAAATATGTGAAAGCTGACATTCCTGACCTGGTTAAACACAAAATAACCTCCAGCAATTAATTTAACATAACATTTCTGTTGTGTGAGGCTGGTTTTCTTATTCATTCTGAAAACAGATGAATAATTGTCGTCCTTTCCTTTCATAGTTTTGTGCCCAGCTGGCAGCTTTTCTCAGGGTGGCAGCTGTATTCCGTGCCCACGTGGATTTTATCAGGAAGTCACAGGAAGCTTCAAGTGTAGCAAATGCCCAATAGGAAAAAAGACGCTGTCTCCCGGAGCTTTTTCAGCCCACCTGTGTAAGTATTTTATTTCAATTCATTTTTGAGTATATTAAAAAAAAAATTTAGAGTACTCAATTCATTTTTTCAAATTAAGCGGCAATTTACTGTGGGCAATCCACCTACCCTGAACGAACATCTTTGGGTGGCGGTGTGTGGGGGGGTGCAAAACCCAGGCAAATACTTTTAAAAAAAAATCTACAGTACCCAATTATTTTTATTTTTTCCAATTCAGGGGCAATTTAGTGTGGCCAATCCACCTGCACATCTTTGGGATGTTGGGGTGAAACCCACGCAGACATGGGGAGAATCTGCAAACTCCGCACGGACAGTGACCCAGGGCCGGGTTTTGAACCCGGGTACTCAGTGCCGCAGTCCCAGTGCGTCACGTACTGCCCTTAAACCTCAGGCAAATAAGGGGAGAATGTACAAACTCCGCATGGCAGTGACCCAGAGCCGGGATCGAACCTGGGACCTCGGCACCGTGAGGTAGCAGTGCTAACCACTGTGCCACCGTGCTGCCCCACATTTTGAGTACATTTTCGCTTTTCTAGTTCCCTGCCTTAGCATCTCTAAGTTCCCTCTGATCTCTCTCCTGTTCCATCATCTGATCTTTCCACCCTACACTTTCCATTTTGCCACCACCCCACCTTTGCCGCTAGCCTCTGATCTCTCTCCCCATCAGCCGCTGATCTCTCTCCTAGCCACTCTTACTTCAAACCGCAACCTTCGACCCAACCTTCAATCTCCCTCTCCCCCACCCTCAAACCGCCTCCAATCTTTTCCCCCTCACCCGATTTAACGTTATTTCAATCTCTCTCCCTGGCCTGGCCTTTGATATCGTTACACCTCAACCACAGCCCTGGACTCTTAGAGTACGTTTATGACAGTCAAAATATTTCACTGAAAATATCTGACAAAGAAGGAAAATCATTTTAAAAAACTGACTTTCATATAGCATCTTCTATCATGCCCCTTAGTTCTTCACATCTATTTATGTACCTGTGCTATGTAGTCACTGCTGTAATGTCAGCAAACACAGTATTGTACCCAATTTATACATATCAAAGAGCAGTTAGATCAATAACCAGACAATCTGTGTTGGTGATATCGGTTGAGGGATAAATGTTGGGAGTCATCTTTTCTGAATAATGTAAGTGTCTGTTGAGCTGCTTGATCGACATTTCTCAAGTTTCATTATTGACAAACCAGGGACCACAAGGCCTGCAGGAATTATCCTGTTGTAAGTTGCGAATGGTTTAAAAATTGGAAGCAGGATCCAGTCATCTGGTATTCTGGGCTATGGCCACACAGGGAGTGTACAATCTGCCTTCCACAGCCTTCAAAGAACAGCAGTAATTAATTCCTGAAATGGTTGTTGATCTTAGCTGTGGAAATGTGGCATGATCAGCATCGAACTGTTGAAGACACTTTCATTTATTTTTCAAGATCTTTTCTTTCCCCTGAATGTTTTTCTTTTGTGCCATCCTCTTCTCCAGAAGGCAAGAATTCATTTTGTACTTCCCTTTCAGAAATGCTGAGTGGCTTCCCCCAAGGAGCCCTTCTTTTTAGACCTTTGACTCTGAATGTTGGTATGATGCAAACTGCTGTTGGTGCCATCGTCAATTGTTCGCAACTTGTGCCCATGAATTTTCTGGATAGAGATCAAGGCCGGGATTCTCCCCTACCCGGCGGGTGGGGAGTCCTGGCGTGATGGAGTGGCATGAACCACTCCGGCGTTGGGCCGCCCCAAAGATGCGGATGTCTCTACACCTTTAGGGGCCAAGCCCTCACCTTGAGGGCTAGGCTCGCGCCGGAGTGGTTGGCGCTCCGCCGGCTGGCGGGAACGACCTTTGGCGCCATGCCAGCCGGGGCGGAAGTCCGCGCATGTGCCTGAGCGTCAGCGGCTGCTTACGTTATCCCCGCGCATGCGCAGGGGAGGGAGTCACTTCCGCCTCCGCCATAGTGAAGATCGGTGGGCCCCGATCGCGGGCCAGGCCACTGTGTGGGTCAGAGAATCCTGCCACAGGAGTGGGAATCAAGGCTGATATTTCACTTTAACCCATGGAAAGCCAGTGGCCTAAATTGAACAGGGTAGCAGCCAATTTATGGACCTGAAGCAGTTATTATGATAACCAACTTGGTAAGACAGGAACCTCCACCTAGTCTATCCACATATTCAGGCAACCTGCTCTTGACATCCAGGCATTATTTGACTGAATAAAGGTGAGATAGTCGCCATTTCCCAGATGGCCATTGGCTACTTTCTTCTTTGAGGGAGAGAGATTGATTTAACCTGAGGTACATTACACGTCAAGTGAGGGGCAAGGTTGAGAAGGCGGGCCTTCATGAATAACCTCAGCCGATACGGAAATTGAACCCGGACAATTGGCCTTTCTCTGCATCACAAACCAGCCGTCTAGCTAGCTAAGCTAAACCAGTCCCCCAAACTGAGTTTGGCATCAAAACTGGAGCCAATGGGAATCAGGGGGACTTTGAAGATATATTTGGGACAAAGGAAAATGGTTGTGATGGTTGGCGATCAATCATCCCAACTACAGGAGTTCCTCAGGGTGGAGTCGTAGGCCCAACATCTTCAGCTGCTTCATCAATGAGCTTCCATTCTTCGTAAGATCAGAAGCGATTATGCTTTCTGATGTTCACAAAACGTTAAGACTCCTTAGATACTGAAGCAGTCCGTGTCCAAATGGAGCAATATCCAGAAATGCTAGAGTCTATTATGAGTGATGTGATAACAGGACACTTAGGGTGGGAATTTCCTCACCCTCTGCATTGTGTTCTGTGGCCGTGGAGTCAGCCCCGCCATTGGATATCAACAGGTGTTCCTGTTGTTCACACCCTTAGCTGCCAGGGAACCTGCGACAGAGGGTCACTGTCGGCAGGACTGGCAGGAACGGCTGAAAAATCCCACTGATAGAAAATATAATCGGGATTAGACAAGTCAACGTGGGCCCATGAAAGGGAACTCTGTTTGACAAATCAGCGGGAGATTTTTGAGGATATCACTAGTAGAATAGATAAGGGAGAACCAGTAGATGTATACTTTCTACGTTTCTATGACCTTCCCTCCATCATAAGTTCACTGATGATTGCGCAATATTCAGCACCATTCTTGATTCATCAGATACTGAAACAGTCCATGTACAAATGCAGCAAAACCTGGACAATATCCAGGCTTGGCTGACAAGTGGCAAGTGACATTCATGCCAAACAAGTGTCAGACAAGAACCGTTTCCAAGAAGAATTTAACCATTGCCCCTTGAACTTCAATGACATTATCATCGCTGAATCCAGTAGCCTGGCATACATTAAAAGCGTGACCTTATCTGAATGTCTCCCTGTTCACTTCCTGGTAATTCCTTGTGAAAAATGGCAACTAGATCATAAATCATAGATCATAGATCGTAGAAGGAGGCTATTCGGCCCATCAAGTCTGCACCGGCCCTACCTTTTTTTTGGACAACGAGGGCAATTTAACAGTGACAGGATGCAGAGCTGGGCTGAGAAGTGGCAGATGGAGTTCAACCTTGATAAATGTGAAGTGATTCATTTTGGAAGGTCGAATTTGAATGCTGAATACAGGATTAAAGGCAGGATTCCTGGAACTGATGGAAGTGCGTGGAGCAGGACCTTGCAGTTAAAAGGGAGGTGGAGTGGATGGTATGCTTTCCATAGAGGGTGCAATGAAGGTTTTGGAAACATGGTAGGACATTTAGGACTGAGATGAGGGCAAATTTCTTCACTCAAAGGGTGGTGAATCTTTTGAATTCTCTACCCCTGAGGGCTGTGGAGGCTCAGTATTTGAGTATGTTCAAGACTGAGATCGATAGACTTCTACATGTTAAAGATATCAAGAAACATGGGGATAGTGCGGGAAAATGATTTTGAAGTAGAAGATCAGCCATGATCTAGTTGAATGGCGGAGCAACCTTAAGGGGCCAAATGGTCTACTGCTGCACTTAGGTTCCTAAATAACTACCAGGAAACAGAGGCCACAGACTTTGCTTGTCACTCCTGCTGCTCCGGACAGCACGGAGGTAAGATTTTAATTTCCTTTGCTGGTTTCCTGACAACTTCACCAGCAGGACAGGCGAAGTGTACGCTTTGCTTAGGTACAGATTAAACTGCCATCAGTCATAATACCTCAATTTGATTTTTTTCCAATGAGGCTCCTGCCAGTGTCCAACGTGAGCTTCACCTACCATCAAAACCAGAGCTTGGCCGCAACGGAGTGGGGAATATACGTAAACACATATAAAATAGGAGCAGGAGTAGGCCATTCGGCCCCTCAAGCCTACTCTGCCACTCAGTATGATCATGGCTGATCATCCAATTCAATAGCCTGTTCCCACCTTCCTCTTCATATCCTGTGATCCTTTTCATCCAAGAGCTTTATCTAACTCATTCTTGAAAACATGCAATGTTTTGCCTCAACTGCTTTCTGTGATGGCGAATTCCAGAGAGTCACCACTCTCTGGGTGGAGAAGTTTCTCCATATCTCAGTCCTAAATGGTTTACCCCATATCCTCAGACTATGAACTCTGGTTTTGGACTCCCCCACCATCGGGACACCCTTCCTGCAACTACCCTGTCTAGTCCTGTTAGAAGTTTATAGGTTTCTATGAGATCCTTCTTCTGAACTCCAACGAATATAATCCTAACCCACTCAATCTCTCCCCACATGTCGGTCCTGCCATCCCAGGGATCAGTCTGGTAAGCCTTCTCTGAACTCTCTCAATAGCAAAAACATCCTTCTGCAGATAAGGAGACCAAAACAGCACACAATATTCAATGGGTGAACTTACCAAGGCCCTGCATAATTGTACCAAGATATCCCAGCTCCTGTACTCTAATCTTCTCGCTATGAAGGCCAATATACCAATTGGCCTTCTTTACCTCCTGCTGCACCTATATGCTTACCTTCAGCGACTGGTGTATGAGGACACCCAAACCTTATTGCACATTCCCCTCTCTCAATTTATAGCCATTCAAATAATAAGCTGCTTTCCTCCTTGAAACACAAATTAAGACTTTAAAAACTTAAAGTGATAGAAGTAGTAAATACCTATGCAACTATACTCGTATTGCTCTGAGGATCACTAACTATACACAAAGGTTCACCTTCTTTCCTCCTCACTGAACTCTCTCAGTCACTAAACTTCAACTTAAGCACTCTACTGCAACCAGAGCAGCACTCCAGTGCAGAATGCTTGCTGTTTTCCTACTGATAGGAAAAAAATAAACATTCTAAGTTAAGAAACCTACTTCACACTGTCAACCAAATCCCAGTTGTTACATACATTTACCAATATGACACTAACAGGTTTGACAGAATGTGAAGCCAGTCCCTGGAATCCAAAGTGTGACCCAGAAGGACAGTTCAGAGCAGCTCAGCAAGATACCAACACTCCGATATCTTTCTGTGTCACTGCGACTGGAGAGCGATTATCTTGGAGTGAAACCAATGGAACCCTCACTGAATCAGATTGTATGGGTGAGTAGCTTTATTTTAGGTTATTCAAATCCTTTTTGTGTTGTTGCAGTGAAACACTATTAATGGGTGACGTTTATTGATTGATATTTATTGTCACAGTGAGAAGTACAGTGAAAAGTATTTTTCTGCAGCCAAGTTAATATACACAGTACGTACATTGTAGACAAAAGAATAATCAACAGAGTACATTGACAATGGTACATCAACAAATAGTGATCGGTTACAGTGCGGAACAAAGGCCAAACAAGAACAGCATAGGGTGTTGTGAATAGGAGGGAAATGATCAGTCCAAGTGAGAGTCGTTGAGGTGTCTAGTAGCTGTGGGGAAGAAGCTGTTCCTATGTCTGGATGTGCGGGTCTTCAGACTTCTGTATCTTCTGCCTGATGGAAGGGTCTGGAAGAAGGCAAAGCCTGGGTATGAGGGGACTCTGACAATGCTGTCTGCCTTTCTGAGCCATCGGGAGGTGTACACAGAATGAAAGAGAGGATGGCAAGCTTGTGTGATGGCGTTGGGCTGAGTTCACCACACTCCGCAGTTTCTTGCGACCTTGGGCTGAGCAGTTGCCATACTAAGCTGTATTACAGCCAGATAGGATGTTCTCTATGGCACATCTGTAGAAGTTCGTGAGCGTCGATATAGACATACTAATTTCTTTAGCTTCCGTAGGAATGAGTAAGAATGAGTAACAAAACAATCAGTAAGAATGAACACCAACACCTCCTCCACAATAGTCCTCAATACCGGTGCCCCGCAAGGCTGCGTACTTAGCTCCCTACTCTACTCCCTGTACACACATGACTGCGTGGCAAAACTTGGTTCCAACTCCATCTACAAGTTTGCTGATGATACGACCATAGTGGGCTGGATCTCGAATAACGACGAGTCAGAATACAGGAGGGAGATAGAGAACCTGGTGGAGTGGTGTAACGACAACAATCTCTCCCTCAATGCCAGCAAAACTAAAGAGTTGGTCATTGACTTCAGGAAGCAAAGTACTGTACACACCCCTGTCAGCATCAATGGGGCCAAGGTGGAGATGGTTAGCAGTTTCAAATTCCTAGGGGTGCACATCACCAAAAATCTGTCCTGGTCCACTCACGTCGACGCTATCACCAAGAAAGCACAACAGCGCCTATACTTCCTCAGGAAACTAAGGAAATTCGGCATGTCCACATTAACCCTTACCAACTTTTACAGATGCACCATAGAAAGCATCCTATCGGGCTGCATCACAGCCTGGTATGGTAACTGCTCGGCCCAGGACCGCAAGGAACTTCAGAGAGTCGTGAATACTGCCCAGTGCATCACACGAACCTGCCTCCCATCCATGGACTCCATCTAAACCTCCCGCTGCCGGGGAAAAGCGGGCAGCATAATCAAGGATCCCTCCCACCCGGCTAACTCATTTTTCCAACTTCTTCCATCGGGCAGGAGATACAGAAGTCTGAGAACACGCACGAACAGACTCAAAAGCAGCTTCTTCCCCACTGTCACCAGACTCCTAAATGACCCTTTTATTGACTGACCTCGTTAACACTACACCCTGTATGCTTCATCCGATGCCAATGCTTATGTAGTTACATTATATATCTTGTGTTGCCCTATTATTTTCTTGAATTTTGTTTAATTCCCTTTTCTTCCCATGTATTGAATGATCTGTTGAGCTGCTTGCAGAAAAATACTTTTCACTGTACCTTGGTACACGTGACAATAAACAAATCCAATCCAGCCCAATCCAAGTAGAGATGGTGTTGGGTTTTCTTGACTGTTGCATCAAAATGAGTGGACCAGGGCAGACTGTTGGTGATGGTGACCCCAGGAATTTAAAGCTATCAACCGTCTCTAATTTGGAGCCATTGATGTAGACGGGGACGGGGCTTGGGGGGTGGGGTGGGGGGTGGGATGGGGGGTGGGGGGTGGGGGGGGGGGGTGTCGTGCTGCGCTTTGTGAAGTCGATGATCAGTTCCTTGGTTTTTCCAGCATTTAGAGAGAGGTTGTTTTCGGTACACCATGCAACCAAGTGATCTATCTCCCTTCTGTTGTCTGATTCAGCATTGTTTGAGAAATGATCCACCACAATAGTATCATCTGCAAACTTATAGATTGAATTAGAATTGAATCTTGTCATAGAGTCGTGTGTGTATAGGGAGTGCAGTAGACGACTGAGCACACATCCTTGCGGGTCCCTGATGTTGAGGACTATTGTGGAGGAGGTATTGTTACCTATCCTGACAGATTGCGGTTTGTTGGTGAGGAAATCAAGGATCCAGCTGCACCGGGAGGGGCCAAGTCCAAGGTTGCAGAGTTTGGTTATTAGTCTTGTTGGGATGATGGTGTTAAAGGCAGAGCTGTAGTCTATGAACGCAGTCTGATGTAGGTGTCCTTGTTGTCGAGATGTTCAAGAGTTGATTGTAGGGCCAGAGAGATAGCATCTGCTGTGGATCGGTTGCCGCGGTAGGCGAACTGCAATGGATCAAGACCGTCTGGGAGGCTGCCATTGATCCATCTCATGACTAGCCGCTCGAAGCATTTCATGATAACAGACGTTAGGGCCACCGGTCGGTAGCCATTGAGGCACGCTAGCTTGTTCTTCTTTGGTATTGGTATTGTGGTGGCCTTCTTGAAGCAGGTAGGGACCTCGGAGCGGAGAAGTGAGGTGTTGAAGATATCTGCGAATACACTCACCAGCTGGTCAGCGCAGGCTCTGAGTGCTTGCCCAGGGGCTCTGTCGGGGCCCGTCGCTTTCCACGGGTTTACTTTCAAGAAGGCAGCTCGTATCTCCAAGGCTGTAATAGTGGGTATGCGTGTGTCCAAGGCTGTTTGGGTGGGTGGCACTGATATATTGGCTGACTGTTCAAAGCGGGCAGAGAACTTGTTCAGTTCATTGGGGAGGGATGCTCCAGCCCCAGAGATTCCGCCTGGCCTTGTTTTGTAGCCTATCCATAGATAAATTGATTTTCTAAGAAATAATTAATGTGGCCACATTGTAGATCCAGCCACGTCCATGTCTACTCTGTGTTTATAACAGAACATGAAAGAGCTGCTACTGACTAATTATTTGGAAGTGTCCAGAATAATAGTGCATCTGGAAATGTACACTTCCTGATACAGTAAGAAGTAAATCTTAATGTATTTAAATATGAACTTTCCCAAAACCAATGAAATCAGTTGACTTTGCTTGATGTGTGCAATGTGAGGTGCTAAGTCTTTGGATATTCCAGTTTGTGAAGCACGTTGACGGAGAGGAATGAAGCTAAATAAATATCTGGGAATGGATCTAGAGGTGTTTAGATGAATAAATAACTCGAGAGTTAGATTGGTCCAGCGTGGGCAGGATGTTACTTATCAAGACAGCAAGTCAGGGGTTGATTTGTGAAGATTTTGAGGATGGGTCAATATTCTGGTAATTTGTGTCGTATCCTTTGAGGATTGACAGTATTTAATAGGTGACAAGGTAGAAATAGATTGTAGTAGGAAGGATGAGGGATCACTTGCCTGTGGTAAAGTACAGAGAAAATTATGTAAAGTTGATGTAAAGAAACTCTCCATCAATTGGCACATACTGTGCCCTGCCTGATGATCCCTTTCAATGTATACAACCTGGATCACCCAGCAGAGCATGGCAAGGGTCAATCTCTGGGGTGAATGACCACAGCTTCTTATATTTCTTAACACGCAGTCCTTTATTTTCCTACCTGAAGTATTCCGACAGTTTGACAGTACCAATCGATCCCAGCTAATCCTGAATTCTGAAGATACGGAAATCATCAACGTTTTAACAGCACATGCCGATCGTCAGAGGCAGCTTCTGGATTGTCTCACAGGTGAGTTAAGGTCTTGTTTGCTCTGATTATCTCATTAATTCATTTAACAAGAATATTGGAATGCGAATTATAAAATGGTTAAAATACAAGAGTCAGTGACATCCTCGAACCTGACAGCAGGGAGGCACCATACGATCGTGAATCCATGACTGCACCAGAGATATGCCTCTCAGTTCCCCTAAATTCATTATCACAGTTGCGTTCCAATCTTCCTTCAGCCACACATATATCTCAGCAGCCCACAGTGCCATAGACATGGCCCAGACTGTACACCCCTGGTGAATCATAGCTTTCACCAGTTGAAAGATTCTTTTTGAGGGTTAAAACTATTTGATGGATGGCATGGTAAAAAAACATTTCAACAAACAATGTTACTATCACAAGGCACACCGCCAGAAGCACTGCAAGGGTTAAGGAAGATCTGCCACCATCTTTACAGGGTAATAAGAATGAGCATTTAATGTGGCTCTGCCGGTCACATTCTCAGATCGTTTGACATGTTTGTAGAAAATCAATTCAGTTGTGGCTATTATGATGAGGATAATTTTAACAAGGATTCATTCATTCTTTGACTTCCTATTTTAGGTCTGTTAAAATGCGATCTTCCCCCAAGTACCCCAATTTGAACCTTACTGTTTATAAACATTTAGCTTTGATTGACAGCTCCTTACCATATCAAAAGCAGTTAAGTGTTTTCTGATGAGAAAAAGAAGTGAAACACTTAACTTTTAAAATTAGGTTCTGAGTGGGAAGGCCCATAATCGCCCTTCCTATCCTGCAGCTTATTGAAGTTGTTACGTGGTTAATTAATGACATCACAAGGACTTCACCCTGCTGCCACTGGTATTAATCCTGTGGCGGGCAGGCATGTTGAAATGCAGCGTGCATGGTAGCTAAAACTGTGCGGCAAACTTGCCATCTCCAGAAGGGGGCAAATCCCTTGATGAGGCACCCAGTGCCTCATTGAGGAACTAGGCATCTGGAAGCGGAGTGGGCCCATTGAGAGCCATCTCTCTGTCCCTGCTGCTGACCCCCCTACACTCCTCTCCCAGTGACCTCCACCCCGGAATCCTCCTCACCTTCGCATTACTTATTCGTGGCCTGAGTGGCTCCACAATCCTGGGGCTCTGATATGTGTTTTTCCTGTAACAGTCAACGCATCCCTTGTGGTGCTGTTGAGCACAAGAGCTGCTGGGCTCTGATTGCCTTCAGTTCTTGGTAGGCACTACCTCTGCCCCGGGGGACTTGATTCCGGGGAAGGCCCACCACTGGCCTCATCACTGCCTGATCGGCTTGTGATTCAGTGAGCTTTCCTGAAAAGAGACAGCACCTATCTCTTATTTGCTCTCCAGCCAGCAGGCAAGACACCCCGGGCTGGATTCTCCAAAAATGGGGCTATGTCTCCACACCGGCATAAAAATGCTTCTGTTATACTCCAGACTTTCCTTAAAAAAATATACAGCTGTTTTCCTACCTGCAGGGGGCTGGCAGGACCCTGGGGTGCTTCACGCAGCTTTGGCTGCAGATATGGCTGCAGCTATGGATCCGATTCCAAGTCTGTGCATGCGCACGGCAGCGGTCTCCAGTGGCCGAGCCGAACGCGATGGCGACTCAGCTGACGGACCTGGACCACCAAACATGGTCCCAACGATCTGCCCTATGCCACTCCATCCAACTCGCCCGATCGCCGCCCCGACCGCCCATAAAGCCCTCCACCCCCCCAGTACTTGATCTCCCCGCTTCCCACTAGGGCAGCCGCAGACTGAGTCCGCAGCCACTGAACGAGAGTCCCAGCCGGCCATATGTGGTTAGAACCACGCCATCGGGGATTCAGCCGGTCGGGACCGGAGCATCGCTGGGAGAGCCTCTGGCAATGGCCCCCCAGCCATGCCGCGTAAATCACGCACGAGTGATTCTCCGGGGATTGGAGAATCGCGGGATCGGCGCCGGGCTCAATTCTCGTGTAAAAGTGGATTCTCCACCCCCACGCCAAACGCGATTTCGGCGCAGGTCTGCGGAGAATCCAGTCTCAACGACATTCCACCCATTAGGTGACTAGTGAAAGCCATGTGGACTGCAGTGTGTAGGTCTTGATATATAGATCCTTTCTACTAAGAAATAATCGGAATGGAAATCTAATTTTATTTTGAAAAACCCTATCATCGGAAAATCATCTTACACTCCACCAATGAGACAATTCCATTTTCTAAAATAGCCCCATCCTGAATGGACTCCCCTGACACTCCATTCAAGCAAAAAACTCACAGAATTGTAAAGTGCAGGAAAATGAAATGAAAATGAAAATCGCTTATTGTCACGAGTAGGCTTCAATGAAGTTACTGTGAAAAGCCCCTAGTCGCCACATTCCGGCGCCTGTCCGGGGAGGCTGGTACGGGAATTGAACCGTGCTGCTGGCCTGCTTGGTCTGCTTTAAAAGCCAGCGATTTAGCCGAGTGAGCTAAACCAGCCCCTAGCGGAGGAGGCAATTCTGCTAAAGGTGTCTGTGTCTTCCCTTTGAAGAAGCATTCAATTAATTCTATTTTCCCTTCTTTCCCCATAGCTCTGCCTTTTCTTTCTTTGAATAGAATTTACAGCCTTAAAACTGGCCATTTGGCCCAACTGGTACATCAGCACTTATGCTCCACACAAACCTCTTCCCACTCTACTAACCACCCCCCCTCTCCTCCCCACCCCCCCCCCAACCCTGAACCATGTCAGCTTGTCCTTCAATTCCTCTCCCATTTGTGTGCTTCTCTACATTTCCCTTTGAATATGTCCTTGCTGTTTGCCTCAACTATCCCAATAGCAAACACGTCCTACGCTCTATCACTCTCTGAGTAAAGACTTTTTCCCCCTGAATTTCTTATTTGGTTTCATGAGTGACTGTGTTATATGTATGACTCTTGGGCTCTTCACAAGTGGAAACAACTCTATATCTACCCTATCAAACTCCTTCACAATTTTAAAGCCCTTTATAAGGTCAAATATGTATCCGATTTGCTTTTAAAAGTTACTATTGGATCTTGCTTCCGCATTGCATTCCAGAACACAACTTGTTGTTACTCTTCATCCTTGATTCTTTGTCAGTTTGCAAACACTGCTCACTTAGACCATTACACGCAGCGGCGATGGAGATGTTTGTTCCATTAGCTTGTTTTTGATTTGGCCCCATAAGTTGTAGGTGTGATTGGAACTTATTCAAACTGGAATGCCCACTCTTCAATGTACAAAGGTTTCTGAGGTGTTTACATAGGAAAATAATAATAATTGCTTATTGTCATATGTAGGCTTCAATTAAGTTACTGTGAAAAGCCGCTAGTCGCCACGTTCTAGAGTCTGTTTGGGGAGGCCAGTACGGAAATTGAACCAGCGCTGCTGGCCTTGTTCTGCATTACAAGCCAGCTGTTTATCCCACTGTGCTAAACCAGCCATAGAAATTAGGGGCAGAAGTAGGCAATTCAGCCCTTCGAGCCTGCTCCATCATTCAATCAGATCATGGCTGATCTCTCCCTGGTCTCATATCCATCTCCTTTAACCTGTTTTTTTTAAATCAAAAATATATCTATCTCTTTCTTGAAACCATTTAATGATTCAGATTCCACCATACTATGGGGCAGTGAGTTCCACAAATTCACCATTCTCTGCGAGAAGTAGTTCCTTCTCATCTCAGTTCTAAATCTACCACCTCTCAACCTATATTTGTGACCTCTTGTGCTAGATTGCCTCACAAGGGGGCACATTTGGTCCATGTTTACTTTATCAATTCCATTTAGTATTTTATACACCGCACTCATCCTTCTAAATTTTAGCGAGTATAAGCTCAAACTGCTCAATCCCTCCTCATACGTCAACCCTTTCATCCCTGGAATCAAACTGATGAACCTCCTCTGAACTGCCTCCAATGCCACCACATCCTTCCTCAAAAAAGGAGACCAAAACTGGACACAATACTCCAGATGTGGTCTCACCAACACCCTATACAATTACAACAACACTTCTCTACTTGTATATGTTTGCTGAACATATAAACCTCCTTGTTTCCCTTATGTCTTTCTTGTTAAAATATTTAATTTTAAAAGAGTTAATATAAACCATGAATTCATGCACAGAGAAAACTTAAATCTCTCCCTTTGCAGAATGCTCTGGAAATGAGATGTGTAACTTCCTGACGTTCAGCAGAGGAGAGCTGTTCCAGTGTGAACTTTATAATAGCTCACAGTCCAATTTACTCTGCAAAACCTTTGGACAGGTAGGGGTGATGTTTTTCAAAATCTTATATCTAATTTGTCAATGTTGTTCCGTGACATCCTGTGTCATCCTAATGTGTTTGCCGCCAATCATCAGATTGCAGAAATGGAAAAAGGCACATACAGCAAATCCCACTATGCAGTACTTTCTCAGAACCCATACAATCCATGTTCAACTTCCTCAAAGTCCTCTTTCTTTTAACTTGAGAAAGATAGTCAAACGATCATGGAATGATGAATGGTTACAACATGGATGAAGGCCATTCAACTCAACTTACATGTGGCTGCTCTCCACAAGAGCAACCCGGCTACTTCCACCCTCTCAAGATCAATAGTACAGGGCAAAAAAAATTTCAACGGATTGGATTTAACCCAGGAGCTGGTGAGGAGCAGTATGTAGATTATAGGTGAAAAGTCGGGAGAGTAAAGAGTACGTACTTCCACAATTCAAGCTGTCGGTGGAAATTAAAGTAGGAGGTGGGAAATGAGCCTTGAAGACAGAGTAATATGGGTACAGATATGGGTACAGATGAGGCAGGCCATTTTAGAAAGAAGCAAGCCAAGATTATCTACACCTTACTAAATTCAGAGACAGTTCATTTCTGTAATATTTCCCATTCACCAGTTAGGTAACTAACAACTGCAAGGAACTTATTATTTGCAAGGAACTACAATGCAGAGGCTTGTAGCCTCGTGGCTGCCAGTCAGCTTCCAGGACCGACTGATACCAAAACCAACGCATGCCAGCATGATCCTAGCACGGTACAGTAGCACAGTGGTTAGCACAGTCGCTTCACAAATCCAGGGTCGCAGGTTTGATTCCCGGCTTGGGTTACTGTCTGTGCGGAATTTGCACATTCTCCCCGTGTCTGTGTGGGTTTCCTTTGGGTGCTCCGGTTTCCTCCCACAGTCCAGAGATGTGTAGGTGAGGTGGATTGGCCACGCTAAATTGCCCTTGGGTTACATGGGGTTGCTGGGTTACGGGGACAGGGTGGAGGTGTGGACTTAAGTAGGGTGCTCTTTCCAAGAGCCACTGCAGACTCGATGGGCTGAATGGCCTCCTTCTGCACTGTAAATTCTATGATTTTTATGCTGATTCTATGATCCCCACCCTTGTCCCTGATTGGTTACTCAGGTCACGCGCCCCTCTTAGCAGATCACCCCATCAAGGGGATAAACACAACAATTTCCTTCACAACTAGTTCTACCATATGAATATAGGTATGTTGGCATAGTGCAGTTTAAATAAAAAACCCGCTTGTGACACGCTGGGAGGTGCCCAAAGCACTGCCTGCCCACAAGGATTCTATGGGAGTCTACATAGTGCCATGAGAAATGGTATGTCAACACACTTCTCTCCCTGACTCTTTTCATTGGTAATCTATTCTAATTGGTAGATTTAGAATGCAATTTTAAATTTTATTTTATTTCTCCTTTACATGACATGCACCTTGTTGTGCTGGAATCTCATCGCTGAATCTTCAGTAATGGTATTATTCAATTGATGCTGTGAGGCTTTTTAAATGCTTCAAGATGCACTGCCTGATTTTTCTGTCCACTTCAATGGGAAATCTTGGTTTTTAATCCAGTCTCTAACTCAGTCACCTCCCACAGTGAAATCTTTGTCTTGTTTACTCAGATGAAACCTTCGACATCTTTCCTAGCAATTCTTTTGGTTAAAAACACTTCTATAATGTTTATCTTCCCTCCATGAGGAGCCTTTATCTAGTCAAAAGAAGATTTCAACTGCATAATTGAAGGAATATAAACCTATTCAGGCAACATTTCAGTGGGGGCGGTTTTCACAATATGGGTACAGATGAGGAAGGCCATTTACCCATTCAGAAAAATCTGGAAAATTGACATTTCATCATCTATGTGAATTATTGCAAGACTTTAACTTCCACTAACTCATCTGGAACCAATTCAAAGTGTTAATCATACTTTTGTGAAGAATGTGCTGATATCAGTGTCAGCTAGTTCATCGATGTCCTTTATGAAAGAAATCTGCCTTGTCTGTCTGACCTATACATGACTCCAGTCCCATGCTCAAAGTAGTTGACTCTTGCCTGTCCTCTGAAGCAAGTCAAATGAAACCAGTGCCGTTGGTTCCACAAGAAGACCCACCACCACCTTCTCAGGAAAAGTAGGGGATGGGAATCAAATGTTGCATTGCCAGAATTGTCCATAGCCCCAGACTGAATATAAAAAGTATTATTTCATTTTTTTAAAGCGGTGTTTTAGATCTACCCTAGTATTTAGTATCTGCAAAAAAGAAACATTTTCTGGCAAAGCTTTTCATCCAGCGCTCATCAGGATATTCAAAAGGAAATAAAGGTAAAGGAAATCAACAGACTTATGCTGTGTGAGAAGAGCGTGCTGATTAGTTGGCAAGTGGACTCTGATTGCTAGAGGCGTTGCCATGGAGAATGCACCAGTTGATGGTCACAGACAGGAAATGGGGCTCCACAAACTTCAGAGAAATTCATAATCCATGGTGGATTGCGGGGCCTGTAAAGATAGGGAGGGAGGGGTGATGCAATTAGGAATTTGAACATGAGTAGAAATTTAATATCAAGATATTCAGACAACATTGCCAACTGTTTATTATCCTCAATTTACATTAAGATCCATATTTGCAGCCATTTATAAAGAGCTGTGTAATTCATTGACAGCCATGTACCATCATCCATAAAGAACAAAAACAGCACAGCACAGGAACAAGCCCTTCAACCCTCCAAGCCTGGACCGGTTATGACAACACCCTTGGCCAAAACCCTAAAGAGCAATGCTTATTGATGACTTGCATACTGTTTGTAATTCAACTTGTTTGCTGATCATTATTCTATCTGTATCTTATTCTATTTATAGAGTCAAGGATTCCTGGGAAATTCAGCTACTGCCAAATATGAAGGGATTAGTTGCCAGCTCAGAATCAGAGGTGGGGGTGAGCGGAATCTGAGCGTCTACAGGAAGAAAGGTGAGTTTTCTGAGAATTAAATGGAAATGGGCCATCTGTAGGTGAGGAAACATTTTAATGCATGAGCTGTCAGCTTTTTTAATTTTCTAGAATGAAAAAAAAATCGAACAATTCTAAACATTGTGTAATAATAAAGCAAAAAGAATGTACTACCCAAATGTGAGTCACCTTACATTGCTAGTCCATACAGGGGATAAGGTGAATGTGAAAGCCGCCATAGTGCCAGAGGACCATAGGCTGCTCCCCCTTTGAGAGAGAGCTGACTGGTGGTGATTTAACCCTAGGGTCATCACACGTAAGGCGAGGGACAAGGTTGAGAAGACAGGGCCTTCAGTTACCTCAGCCAGTATGGGAATTGAACCCGCGCTGTTGGTGTCGCTCTGTGTCACGAACCAGCTCTCCTGCCAACTGTGCTAACCGGCCTCCATCTATCAAACTAACAAGGAATATAAATGCATGTTAAGCAAGTTGACAGTCAAAAATAATCACAGACTCATTATTATTCTGCCTGGAATTGGTGGATTTCTCCAACTGCTTTTGTTGTCATGGCTTATGATATTCCGTGAATCCCTTGAATGGAATATACCGTATATTACGTTACCATTATTCTAGGGGCTTTTCACAGTAACTTCATTGCAGTGTTAATGTAAGCGTACTTGTGACAATAAAAGATTATTTTATTATTATTATCTGTACAAAAAGTAAAATAGTGAATGTGCTGGCAATTTGAAAACAAAACCAGAAAAAACTGGAAATACTCGCAATTTATTTGATGTTGTTGACCTGTATTTTTTAAAATATAAATTTTGAGTACCCAATTAACCTTTTCCAATTAAGGGGCAATTTAGCGTGGCCAATCCACCTAGCCTGCACATCTTTGGATTGTGGGGGCAAAGCCCGCGCAAACACGGGGAGAATGTGCAAACTCCACACGGACAGTGACCCAGAGCCGGGTTTGAACCTGGGACTTTGTGCTGCCCTGTTGTTGACCTGAATAAACTTTCAATCCAAAGGGAGCCTCCCAATCCTAAAACATCAACTGACAGACTTTCGTCAAAAATTCAAAAGCAGTGCCAAGGTGCCCAGGTGGCATTTTGCCCCCCTCTGGTGATCTGGCCTGGGGTACCCTGCCCATGTGCGATCAGGTGCGTGGGGCCCATGGACTCTCTAGCCGATGAGTTGGAGCGTTGGGAGGGCCTGGGGATCCTGTTGGTGATTCGGGTGATTGGGCCGCCATTTAAAAATGGCTCCCCATCTCTCCCTGCCCTGAGGATCTCCGCTCCATTGGCTTTGGGGGGTTAGGAGGTTTGTTACTCGCCATGGGATTCCTAGCCTTTGACCTGCCCTGGTAGCCATAGTATTAATATGGCTAGTCCAGCAGTATCCTGAGTGACGTTCTGGTGCTGAGATGATTAACGTCCAACCGCCACAACTATCTTCCTTTGTGCCAGGTGTGACTCCAATCAGTGGAGAGTTGTCCCTCTGAATCCCATTGACTCCAGGTTAGCTTGGGCTCCTTGATGCTATACTCGGTCAAATGCTGCCTTGATGTCAAGGGCAGTCACTCACACCTCACTTCTGGCATTCAGGTCTTTTGTCCATGTTTGAACCAAGGCTGTACCAGGGCAAGTACCAAGGCTGTAATGCGGTCAGGAGCTGAGTGACCCTGGCGGAATCCAAACTGAACGCCCATGAGCCGGTTATTGCTGAGTAAGGGCCGCTTGATAGCACTGTTGATGACTCCTTCCATCACTTTGCTGATGGAGAGTAGTCTGATAGGGCGGTAATTGCCTGGGTTGGATTTTTCCTGTTTCCTGTGTATAGGACACATTTGGGCAACATTGCCGGGTAGATGCCAGTGTTGTAGCTGCACTGGAACAGCTTGGCTAGGGTTACGGTCAGTTCTAGAGCACAAGTCTTCAGTACTATTGCCGGAATATTGTCAGGGCCCATAGCATAGTATAGGCTGAAGACTGACAACTGTAATGCTGGGGACTTCCGGAGCTGACCGAGATGGATCATCCACTTGGCACTTTTGGTTGAAGATTGTTGCAAATGCCTCAGTCTTGTCTTTTGCACAGATGTGCTGGGCTCCTCCATCATTGAAGCTGGGGATATTTGTGGAGCCTCCTCCTCCAATGAGTTGTTTAATTGTCTACCATCATTCACGGCTGGATGTGGCAGGACTGTAGAGCTTAGATCTGATCCATTGGTTGTGGAATTGTTTAGCTCCGTCTATTACTTACCGCTTATGCTGTTTGGCACACAAGTAGCCCTGTGTTGTCTCTTCACCAGGTTGACACCTCATTTTTTGGTATGCCTGCTGTTGCTTCTGGCATGCTCTCCTGCACTCTTCATCAAAATGCACCGGATTCCAGCAGGCTGCCTGCCTTTAAAACCTGCAGACCTGCAGAACAGATCCTTTCTCCTGTGATTTCACTCCCTTCACCAACATCTCTCTCTGTATAAACCCTCTTAACCATTTTCACACCACCCCCTCAATTCCATCTCACTCAGCCTTGTCTCTGAATACAAGAACATTTCCAACCCTTTGACACCCACCTGCTTCACTATTCCACACTCTTCCAATCAGGTTTTCTTATGGGTTGATCCATTTTATCCTCTTGGTGGAATGAAAATGTAAACATTGTCGAGGAGTTGTGATGGTTGAGTGCAGAATAGCAAGTTTCTGCTTCATTTTCCTAATTAGAGTACAAAGACTCACTGTATGGTCAGTCAGACGGCGTCATAGTGCAGATGACATCTTTTGGATATTACCACAGTTGGCAAATAAATGAGCCATTCTCAAAATATTCCAGACGTTATGTATCTAGACAAACAGTAACACCAGTCAATGCCATTGTTTGATCACAAGTGGGATGTTATGAACTCACGCTAATTGTCCACCTACGGAAAATTGTGAAAAAAGCCACAGCTCCCAATTTTAAAGGGGGTGAAAGAACAGAAAACCTGGGGGGTTTTGTGAAAAAATCTTTGAAGGTGGCAGGATGGGTTAATGAAGCAGTTAATGAAACATATGAGATCCTGGGCATTATGAATGGAGACAGAGCGCTGTATTTTTGCCCCTGGACCGCAAGCATAGAGTTGAGAAAATTCCAGGCCTCACAAACCCGACTCAGGAGAAAATACCCCAGGCACTTAGATTTTCATTCCTGGGGCGAGGGTGATGTCACCCTGAGTCAGACTCGTTAACCCCAGAAACAGTGCAGAGACGAGAGCTTTAGGGTGCAGAAAGGAAATTTGCCTTTGCCCAAGATGGGAAAAATACAATAAAGGTACAAACAGTCCTCTAGTCCTCGCACCTCCTTACTATACGCAAACTCCCTGCACCCTTTCCATGCCAACTCATGTCAGCTTGTTTCTCCCATCTATCTTCCATAGCCCAAGTCCTCCCTGCCAACACATGCCCCTCCATGTACCCGGTGGCCCCTTGTATCCTCCATGTCAGCCTTACCATTCTAGCCTCTGCCTTTATATCCTGTTTGCCAACACTACCAACTCATGCCAACCTATATCCCGACCCACTATCCTTTGCTCTTGCAATGTCCATGCCAACTTACCCAGTATCCATCATGGGTAGACCTCAGGAGCCATTCTGAGATTAAATAAAATAAACTCCGAAATGTCTATTGGAAAAAATAAAATTGAATACCCAATTCTTTTATTTTCCAATTAAGGGGCAATTTAGTGTGGTCAATCCATCTATCCTGAACATCATTGGGTTGTGGGGGTGAGACCCATGCAGACACAGGGAGAATGTGCAAACTCTACACGGGCAATGACCCAGGGCCGGGATTGAACCTGGGTTCTCGGCACCGTGAGGCAGCAGTGCTAACCACTGTACCACCGTGCTGCCCTGTAAGTGTCTATTATAACCTCACCAATTTAATAAATCACTCTCCTTGATTTAAAAGGAACCTATGCAATGCAGTGAAATTCCTTCTAGAACTTAATCCTTTATGAAAACACACATTTATATCCATAGCACCACATCAAAGACTTGGATCTGTCAATTAAATTGTGAAATCTCCCTCCTACTGTGATGATAATAATAATATTTATTAACGTTGCAAGTAAGTTTACATTAACACTGCAATAAAGTACTGTGAAAATCACCTAGTTGCCACACTCCAGCGCCTGTTCGGGTAGCTGAGGGAGAATTCAAAATATCCAATTCACCTAATGGCACGTCATTTTGGACTTGTGGGAGGAAACTGGAGCACCCGGAGGAAACCCATGCAGACACGGGGAAAATGTGCAGACTCCGCACGGACAGTGACCCAAGCCTGGAATTGAACCCGGGTCCCTGGTGCTATGAAGCAACAGTGCTAACCATTTAATGATAGGTTATGGAATCATCATGGAACAATAATGGATAACCTTCAGTGAAATTGCAATCAGTTGAAGCGTGGGGTTTTTATATGTAAATTAAAGAGCTTGGAGATTTAAATGCCTCGAAAACTTGATAATTTCAATGCGTTCATTCACATTTTACATACATTTGTGTTGACTTTAAGCAATCCCTAAGGGCATTTGACCTTTCCAAAAGGATACCCTATTTCTCCGAAAAGGCACCCTACCTCTCTCAGGTGAGTGATGAAGGAGCTACACTCCAAAAGCTAGTTATTCCAAATAAACCTGTTGGACTTCAACCTGGTGTTGTAAGACTTCTTACATGTTAAATCAAAATATAGCCTCATCAGACTGTGAACATGGTTTTAGTCCTTTTGAGGGCGGAGAATAAGTATTTATAGATGTTTTCTCTCCTTTCTCGTCGGTCTCTCGAAAACCGTTACCCACTGTTGTGATCGTGTGCCCTGCACAAATCTATGGACAACTTCCTTTCGATTGGTTCTCCCGCAAGGATCTAGTTGCTTGTGTGAAGTAGTTCTCAACAAAAAATGTTTCTGCTCTCCATGCGCGAGTACTTAGAATAATAAGAAAGGACCAACATGCACTTGGATCATGGGAATTGCTTCGCTGTTTAAACATTCAAAATTAGGAACATTTATATTTTTGATGCATCCTTTCAAACAAGCAAACAAATTCTTGTCAGGAAACAGAGTGGAAGTAATGTCTCAGTGGTTATGCTGGGAATGTTTATACTAATAACAGAAAAAAATGGAAATGGGTAAAGTGAAATCCAAAATCAACTGAGCTGTCCTTTCGATAGTCTGGTTATTTTTGGCAGAGGATGCCTTTGCAGCGTTTGGCTGCATGCTCGCATCATTTAAAAAAAAATTGAGACCTACATGAAGCAATAAGACTCTCAGTGCTGGACACTACCCAGTGTTACTGGGTAAGGGAGAACATAGAGTATATCAGTTAGTGGTAACTATGTGACAACAAGCTCAACTTTTAACAATCTGAAGGTAGTTCGAGAAATTTGGGAAGGCAAGAAAATCCTGTATTAAGATCCTATGAAAAACGATAGAATCATAGAATTTACAGTGCAGAAAGAGGCCATTTGGCCCATCGAGTCTGCACCAGCCCTTGGAAAGAGCACCCTACCCAAGCCCACAAAATCATTCTATCCCCTTAACCCAGTAACCCCACCCAACCTTTTTGGATACTCAGGGCAATTTAGCATGGCCAATCCACCTAACCTGCACCTCTTTGGACTGTGGGAGGAAACCCACGCACACGCGGGTAGAACATGCAGACCCCACACAGTCAGTGACCCAAGCTGGGAATAGAACCAGGGACCCTGGAGCTGTGAAGCAGCTGTGCTGACCACTATGCTACCATGCTGCCCATGGTAGCTTTTTACATTTGTATCTTTAATATAGTAAAACATTCCAAATTATCATAATCAGACAATAATTGACACCCAGCCAAGTTAGGCAATGTTATGCTGTGTTACGAAGCATTTTATCAAGGAGGTCACTTTTAAGGAAGAGCGAGTGGAGGCGAAGTGATGAGGATGAAAGAGGAAATTTTGGACCTTCCGGATTAGACAGTTGAAGGCATAACCGTCAATGCTGGAGCAAGGGCAGTGATAAAGTGCAAGAAGGAGAGTCTAATGCAGGGGTGGGCAAACTACGGCCCGCGGGCCGCATGCGGCCCGCCAAAGGTCTTTATGCGGCCCACCAAGTCATTTTTTAAAAAAAATTTAAAATTTTTTTTTTTTTTAATTTTTTATTATTTTTTTAAGGTTAATGGGGGAGGCTGTTGGGTTACTTACTGGTATAGGGTGGATACGTTGACTTGAGTAGGGTGATCATTGCTCGGCACAATGTCGAGGGCCGAAGGGCCTGTTCTGTGCTGTACTGTTCTATGTCCTATATGAGGCACCCAGAATCATAACCGGGTGAAGTAATTATTTTACTTAATATACTATGCGGCCCTTTAAAATTGTGAATTTCTGAATGTGGCCCTTGCACGGAAAAGTTTGCCCACCCCTGGTCTAATGTATACAGGGTTCTCAGGGGTCTGTATAGAAAGTTGTGGGTTGTGAACTCTGGGGACAGGATTACAAAAAGCAGCTAGTGATGGCCCTGGACTAAATGTTGATCGATGGTGAATGGGACACATGGGTGAATGGGTTAGGATCAAATGAGTTGAATGAGCTCATGATTATGGAAGGTGGAAGATGGAGGGCAGTTGGAATAACATTGCTTTCAATCTTCCCAATGCTTAATTGGAGAAAATTGTGGCTCATGTAGAATGGCATGTCTAACAGGACAAACAGTTTGACAGTGTGGCAATAACCAAGAGATGGTGGTGAAGTAGGTAAACAAATGAGAAAGGAAAATCTAAGAGTTGAAGTTTCTCAGTAATGGTAATGTTTGGAGGTAATATTTGATGTTGACCCAATTTCTGCTAATTATGTTTGTGGCAATGGTTCCCCTCCAAGCCACTCATCATTCTGACTCAGAATATATCACTGGCCTTTCATTGTTGCTGGGTCAAAATCCTGGAATTCCCTCCCCAACAGCACTGTTGGTGTACTGACACTTCAGGGACTGCTGCGGTTCAAGAAGACAGCTCAAGAACACCTTCTTAAGGGAAACTGGGCAATGGCAATAAATGCTGGCCTAGCCAGCAAAGCCAACATCCCATAAAATGCATTAAAAAAGCCTTATTCACTGACACACCTCCATCACTCTTTACAGGAAAAGGTGGTTGACAATTGGTGGCAACAGCATGAACCAGCGAGGAACAAACATGGCTGCATGCCCTCGTCTATGGAGGGTATAGTGCTGGAAGTAATTAGTAGAGTAATAGCTGTGGTCAGCGGCAGGACTGGAACCATAGAAGATAGCGATATATTCCTATCTAATCAACCTTCCCACATCCCACACCTCTCTCATCCGACAATCTCTCCTGACTTACGGGCTCCAGGTACATGTAAGCATACATCCCGCTACTTCCCTCACCTTAGTGTTTGTGCCTTTCATCTTTGTGCTTTCGGTTACACAAGGACTGCTGTCAGGCCATATCGTGATGCGGTGCAAGAGGCTCAAGTCCTGGAGGAGCAAGAAACTGATGAAGGCGAAACACCATCATTCGATCTTGCACTTGAGCCTCCAGCTCAGATGCTGACACCTTGTGAAATTTAGAGGCTAACCAAGAGGCGGGGCCTGCATGTGTTGAGTTACCAGTCATGAAAGTTCTGCAGTTAGGGTAGGGGGGAAAGTTAGCCCGCGTGCCAATGTCCCAGAAGACTAGGTCACAGCCAAGCTCTCCTGCAAAGGATTCAGATGAGGACTTTTTGTTATTCTTTCATGGGATGTGGGCGTCGCTGGCAAGGTCGGAAATTGTTAGCCATCTCTAAATTTCCCATGAATCTGGGTGGCTTGCTCAGCCATTTCAGGGGCAATTAAGAGTCAGCCACATTCCTGGAGTCACATGGAGGCTAGACCAGATAAGGACTGCAGATTTCCTTCCCTAAAGGACATTATTGAACCAGATGAGGTATTACAGCAATGAATGGTAGTTAATGATAAACATCACTGAGACATGGGGCACAATTCTCCGACCACCTGGGCGGTCGGAGAATCGCCCGGGACCGGCGTAAATCCCGCCCCCGCCGTGGCCGGAATTCTCCGCCACCCGGGAATTGGCGGGGGCGGGAATCGCGCCGCGCTGGTCAGAATGTTCCCTTCCAGGGTTCCGGTGGCGGCGATGTCCGAGTGAGCCGCACATTCGGTGGGCTCTCACTCCGGCCGGCTGGAACAGCTGTTTCCCCGCGATAGCGGGACTACGGAGGCGGCAGAAAGGCTGCCTGGAACAGAGGAGGAGAGCGGGCTGCAGATGATGTAAGTGTGGGAGGCCAGCAGGTGAGGAAGAAGGAGAGAGAGAGAGAAGGAGGAAGCTGACCTGCAGGGTAAGATGGCGGACCCACGGACCTTCCTTCCTCCAGGACAAAGGGAAAAAGAAAAAGTTTGGAGTTGCTGAGGAGGGACAGCTTGGACCCACTTCAGATGCCCAGGAGGTAAAATTGAAGGAGCTGGGCGAAGGAAAGCGGCAGCGGAGGCGCTGAGGAGCGGGCTGCGGCATATGGAACAGCGGGATTCCAGAAGGCAGAAGAAGAAGGAGAAAAAGGGACAGAGACAAGGACCGGAAGAAAATTACCTGGGACCTAAGATGGCGGACACACGGAACCCGGACTCAGCAATCCAGCTGGCGCTGGATAACATGCTCCAGGTAATGAAGTCCAGTTTTGAAGCGCTGAAGCGGGACAGCTTGGACCCAATCCAGAAAGCGGTGGATCAGCTGAACCAGAGGCTGGACGCCCAGGATGTTAAAGTTAAGGAGCTGGGAGAAGCGGTGGAGGAGCAGGCGGATGCGCAAACGGTTGCAGCGCTAGAAATGGACGGCCTGAAAGAGCGGCAGAGAAGACTGCTGGACAGAGTGGAGGAGCTGGAGAATAGAGTCCGCAGGAACAATCTGAGGATGGTCGGCCTCCCGGAGGGGGCGGAGGGAGCTGATGCTGCAGCGTTTGTAGCAGACCTGCTGAAGCAGCTGATGGGGGCCGAAGCCTTTCCGCGACCGCTGGAGCTGGAGGGGGCACACAGGGTGCAGGCAAGGCAGGGGCGGCTGGGCGGACCCCCCCCGCCCGATGGTGATTAGGTTCTACAGGTTCGTGGACAAGGAGCGGGTGCTGCAGTGGGCAAAGAGCGCCAGGAGCAGCACGTGGAATAACAGTGTGCTCCGCATCTATCAGGACCTAAGCCAGGAGGTGGCTCGGCGGCGAGCAGCCTTTAAGAATGTCAAGGAGGTGCTGTTCAAGAAGCACGTGAAGTTTGGTCTGCTGTTCCCAGCTCGGCTATGGGTCACGCACCAGGGTCAACACCACTACTTTTCCGAGCCCGAAGAAGCGATGGATTTTGTGAGGGACCTGGGGCTGGTCCCGAAAGGAGGCCCCAAGGACGCGAGTTAGGGCCCGAGGATTTCTGTGGGGAGGAACGCCGAATGTGCCTGGACTGCTGCTCAACGGTTTGCTGGGCCAATGGGGCCAAGTGGAACATTTGAGACTCTTTCCTTTGTTCATGGACATTTATGTGCTTTTTCTCTTTTTTCTATGTTTTTTCCCTTTTTTTTTTCTGTTTGGGCTTTTTGTGCAGCTCGCGGAAGACACTGGAGCCGGCTTGCCCCAGTGGGTGGGGAGGAGGGCGGGGAAACAAGGGGAATGGGACAGGAAGGCGCCGGAGTGTTGAGTCACCGGGCTAGCAGATTGGCTAGTCAAGGAAGTCAGATGGGGGGGAAAGCTATAGCCAGTAGATGGCAGGGGTGGGGGTATCGGGAGATGGGGTTAGGGGAGGGGGGGGTTGTTCTGCTGACGGGAGAGGGACTTGAAATAGGCACTGGAAAGGAGGTCGAGGGTGGAGGCAGCTATAGGGCGGGCCAGGAAGGGCGCGACGCATGGGTCAGGGGCCGGCCCGAGAAAGGCTATGGCTGACCGGCGGGGTGGGGGGGGGTGGGATGTGCCCCCCGACCAGGCTGATCACCTGGAACGTCAAGGGACTGAATGGGCCGGTTAAGAGGGCGCGGGTGTTCGCGCACTTGCGGGCCCTGAGGGCGGACGTAATTATGTTGCAGGAGACACATCTGAAAGTGTCAGACCAGACCAGGCTAAGGAAGGGCTGGATTAGCCAGGTCTTCCACTCGGACTTGGACTCGAAGTCCAGGGGGGTGGCAATCATGATCAACAAGCGTGTGCAATTTGAGGCAGAGGGCATATCCGCAGACAGGGGGGGCAGATACCTGATGGTACGGGGCAGGCTGGAGGGGAGAAGTGTGGTGCTGGTGAATATATATGCCCCGAACTGGGATGACGTGGACTTCATTAAAAGAGTGCTGGGGAAGATCCCGGACTTGGATTCTCGCAGGCTAATAATGGGAGGGGACTTTAACATGGTCCTTGACCCGACTTTGGATCGGCCGTGTCCCAGAACGGGTAGACTCTCAGCAATGGCAAGGGAGCTGAAAGGGTTTATGGAGCAAATGGGGGCAGTGGACCCCTGGAGGGAGGGACAGCCAACAGGAAGGGGCTACTCGTTTTACTCGCACGTCCACAAAGTATATTCCAGGATAGATTTCTTTGTGCTAAGCAGGGACTGTAGGGGGGAGGTAAAGAACACGGAATACTCAGCAATTACCATTTCAGACCATGCCCCGCATTGGGTGGACCTGCAGTTAGGGGGAGCGAGTTATCAACGCCCGCAATGGAGGCTAGATGTGGGATTGCTGTCGGAGGAGGGGATCTGCGAGAGGCTTCGGAAATGTATAAAAAATTACCTGCAGGTGAATAACACTGGGGAGGTCTCAGCGGCGACCGTGTGGGAGGCGCTAAAGGCAGTAGTGCGGGGGGAGCTGATTTCAATTGGGGCCCATAGAGCCAAGGCAGACCGGGCAGAGATGGACAGATTGGTCAGGGAAATGGGCCGGATAGATGAAGAGCACGCGGAGTCCCCGGGGGAGGTTTTACTCAGGGAGAGGCAGAGGCTACAGGCGGAACTGGGGGCACTATCCACGAGCAGGGCCGTGGAACAGCTTAGGAAGGCGAGGGGAGTGGTGTACGAGTATGGGGAAAAGGCTAGCAGACTGTTAGCGCAGCAACTTAGGAGGAGGGAGGTGGCCAGGGAAATAGGTAGAGTGAGGGACGAGGGGGGGCACAAAGTGGAGGATCCGGCAGAATTGAATAGGGTATTCCGGGACTTCTATCGTAAGCTGTATACTTCGGAGCCGCCAGAAGAACCGGAGGGGATGAAAAGGTTTCTGGATGGGTTAACATTCCCAACAGTTGGGGGGGGGCGAGTGGAAGAGCTGGGGGCCCCGATTAGAGTAGAGGAGGTATTGGGGGGCCTAAAGGCCATGCAGTCGGGGAAGTCCCCGGGGCCGGATGGATACCCAGTAGAGTTTTATAGGAAGTTCTCGGAGCTGGTGGGCCCGGTCTTGGCGAGGGTTTTCAATGAGGCAAGGGACAGAGGGACCCTGCCGCCGACGATGTCTCAAGCCACCATATCTCTGATATTAAAGCGGGGTAAAGACCTGGAGGTGTGCGGGTCCTACAGGCCAATCTCCCTGATTAATGTAGATGCCAAGCTCCTGGCAAAGGTACTGGCGGGTAGAATGGAGGACTGTGTACCGGAGGTGATTGGGGAGGATCAAACGGGGTTCGTGAAAGGTAGGCAGCTGGCGGCCAATCTGAGGAGATTGCTCAATGTGATAATGATGCCCCCGGCGGGTAGAGAGGTGGAGGTAGTGGTGGCTATGGACGCCGAGAAGGCCTTTGACCGGGTGGAGTGGGAATATCTATGGGAGGTGCTCGGACGGTTTGGGTTCGGGGAGGGATTGGTGGATTGGATCAAATTATTATATCAGGCCCCGAGGGCCAGCGTCAGGACCAACAGAGAAGTGTCGGAGTACTTTAGGTTGTACCGAGGGACCAGGCAGGGCTGCCCGCTCTCCCCGCTGCTGTTTGCGCTGGCCATAGAGCCGCTGGCGATTGCGCTGAGAGCCGCAGAGGGTTGGAAGGGGATGGTGAGGGGCGGGGTTGAACATAGGGTTTCTCTTTATGCAGACGACCTGCTCCTGTACGTGTCGGACCCAGTGGCCGGGATGGGAACTATACTGGGAATGCTGAGGGAGTTCGGCCAGTTCTCAGGATACAAATTAAATACGGTCAAGAGTGAAATGTTTGTGGTACAGGCAAGGGGCCAGGAGAACAGATTGAGAGGGCTACCGTTTAGGTTAGTTGAGGAAAATTTCCGGTATTTGGGAATCCAGGTGGCACGAGACTGGGGCAGGCTGCATAAGTTAAATTTGGCCAGGGTGGTGGAGCAAATGAAGGGAGAGTTTCGGAGATGGGATGCACTCCCGCTGTCGTTGGCAGGGAGGGTGCAGACTGTAAAGATGACAATCCTCCCTCGATTTTTGTTTATTTTTCAGTGCCTCCCGATCTTTATCCCACAGTCCTTCTTCAAAAGAGTTAACGGGCTGATCATGAGCTTTGTTTGGGCGGGAAAGTCTCCGCGGGTGAAGAAGGCAATGTTGGAGAGGAACCGTAGCGAGGGGGGGCTGGCGTTGCCGAGTCTGGTCAATTATTACTGGGCGGCCAACATCGCTATGATAAGGAAGTGGATGGTGGGTACGGGGTCTATTTGGGAGCGGGTGGAGGCGGCTTCGTGCAGGGGCTCCAGTTTGGAAGCCCTGGTCACGGCTCCTCTACCGCTGCCGCCGGCCAAGTACACCACCAGCCCGGTAGTGGTGGCGACCCTGCGGATATGGGGCCAGTGGAGGAGGCCATGTGGGGGAGATGGGGGCGTCTGTCTGGGCGCCAATCTGCGACAACCATCGGTTTGCCCCCGGCAGTATGGATGGGGGGTTCCGAGTATGGCGGCGAGCAGGGGCGGGAAGGGTGGGTGATATGTTCCTGGAAGGGAGCTTCGCGAGTTTGAGGAGCTTGGAGGAGAAATTTGGGTTGGTAAGGGGAAATGATTTTAGATACCTACAGCTGCGGGACTTTGTTCGTAGACAGGTCCCATCTTTCCCGCGCCTCCCGCCAATGGGGATCCTAGACAGAATAGTCTCTGGGAGGGACGAAGGGGAGGGTAGAGTCTCGGGTATTTATAAGGTGCTCATGAGGGAGGAAGGGTCCCAGACAGAGGAACTGAAACTTAAATGGGAGGAGGAGCTAGGCGGGGAAATGGAGGAAGGGCTGTGGGCAGAGGCCCTGAGTAGGGTAAACTCGACCGCGACATGTGCAAGGCTCGGGCTGATCCAATTTAAGGTCGTTCACCGGGCCCATATGACGGTGGCTCGGATGAGCAAATTTTTCGGGATAGAGGACAAATGCGCTAGGTGCGCGGGAGGACCAGCGAACCATGTGCACATATTTTGGGCATGCCCCGAGCTGAGGGGGTACTGGGAGGGATTTGCGGGGGTCATGTCCCAGGTGCTAAAAACAAGGGTGGTGATGAGTCCAGGGGTGGCAATTTTTGGGGTTTCGGAAGACCCGGGCGTCCAGGGGGAGAAAGCGGCCGATGTGCTGGCCTTTGCTTCCCTGATAGCCCGGCGACGAATATTATTGGCGTGGAGGGACTCAAAGCCCCCGAAGACTGAGTGGTGGCTTGCGGACATGTCAAGTTTCCTGGGGATGGAAAAAATTAAGTTCGCCTTGAGGGGATCTGTGCAGGGGTTCACCCGGAGGTGGCAACCATTTATTGACTTCTTTGCGGGAGAGTGAGCGTCAGCAGGGAGGTGGGGGAGGGGGGGGGGGGTAGAGTAGAGTAGGAGGGAAAATATGGCGGGTAGTACGGGTGGGAGGGGAGCGGGCTTGTGCAATACGGTACGATGGAAGTATTGAAAGTACGTGGATGTTTGCACATTTTTGCCTTTTTTTGCTTCCTTTCTGATGATGTCTGTAACTGTTTATAAAGCCAAAAACTACCTCAATAAAATTGTTTATTAAAAAAAGAATGTTCCCTTCCAGTCGAGGACACTTCAGCAGTCAAGGACATTCAGCCTCTGATCTCCAGGTATGCGTTCTCCAAGGCTGCCTTCAGGACGCTGACAAAGCAGAATCGCCGAGCAGAAACCTATAACCAAGTTCTGCACACATGAGTGCGGCCTCAACCGGGACCTGGGATTCATGTTGCATTACATTCACCCCCCACCATCTGGCCTGGGTTTACGAAAGCCTACCAACTGTCCTGGCTTGAGACAATTCACACCTCTTTAACCTGGGGTTACCCCTATCCTTGGTTCTGTAAACACTTAATTACCTGCAAATGCTCGCATTCTAAGCATTGCCTGGCATCTTTGAATTTGTCTATATATATGTTTCTGGAACATACCTTTTCTTTCACCCGAGGAAGGAGCAGTGCGCCGAAAGCTAGTGTTTGAAACAAACCTGTTGGACTTTAACCTGGTATTGTAAACTTGTTACTGTGCTCCCCTTAAATGGACATTGATTGACTTTGAGGACGTCTATGACACAAGCTGTGCCTTTGTCAGGCCTGACAAAAATTATGTTGTCACTGAAACAGAGAATGGAGGCGTCCAACTCAAACTTAACACATGGTTTCATGCAGAGCTTTGTTCCTCTTTGTTTGAGTATGGAAGAAGCAGTGACCTCAGGTCTGTGACCTTTGCAGAATTATGCTAACACAGTCACCTAGATGGAATGTGGTGGCTTGGACCACACCAGAAGTGAACAGGAGCATGTAACGTCCAAGAGATTGAGAATCACAACTGATGCAATTTCACTGTAAATCCAACAGCTTTATTCCCTTTATTAAACTTGGAAACAATACGAAATGATTCAAAACATAGTTACCTTCTTGACTAGGTTGGCTGCAGTCCAATTGGATTCGATCTGACTGGGACCAATTTGCATCAACTCTCCTGTTGATGCTCTCACTCCCGACAGTGCTGACTCGATTAGTGGTTTTTGGGCCTGATTTCAAAGATTTGGCTGCATGGTAACTCTCATGGTATGCTCCTCTGAGACAATCAATTGGCAGTCTTTGATTGGTTTCTGAAGTGTGTGGTAATATGTTCTGCGACTTGTCAGCTCATATCCACAGCAAATTTAAACAAATTTTAAAACATGTTTTTTTTACAAATGGCATGGACACTACCTCAACAATCGTTGCATCCATCATGATTGTAGGAACATGTTAAACATGACAAGTTATGTCTAGGTTTTGCAGAACAGTTCCAAGAATTCTGCAGTTTTCGGTTAGATGTTTTATCTCTGATTTTCCACATTCTTTGTCTTGGAACAAACATATATGGAGCACATACATAGCCCCAATGTGTATGTGTAAAGAGAGAATATTGAATGCAAAATTATTGAAATAAAAATGTTTAATTCTGGCTGCTTAGCCTTTTTAGCTTTACTTCCTTTTGCACCTGCTGGTGGAGCAAGCTGGCTTATATTTGGGAACACCTCCTTTTGAGAGGGAGCTGCAAATTCAAACCTATCCGGGCGAAAGTACACGCACTGTTACGTAGCCGATGTCATACATTTCAAGGTTTTAGGGCATAAAAATTTGTTCTGAGGTTGGTCTGAACTTGCAGTCCCAAGATACAAGCTGTTTTGTGGAACCATAAGTCTCCTTAGAGAAAATGGAGAGTCTTTCACCAAGGAGTGAGAAAACTTCATTTGAAGAATTCAGTCGTATCCCTGACTATAATTTCCCATCATAGACCAAGGATCATCTTCCTTTTCAGTTTGCTTCTCCAGTATTGGATTGTGGAGATAGCACAGGTATAATGGCTCAACGGATCTTACCTTAATGTGTTCATTTTATGGTATGATCTGCAACGTACTGCCTGAAAGGCTGGTGGAAGCAGATTCACAATCAGAGCTTTCAAAAGGGAAGCGGATAAATATTGGAAAAGGACATTCTTCAAGGCTGAGTGGAAAGAGCAGGGGAGTGGGATGAATTGGATGGTTCTTTCAAAGTCTCAGTACACACATGATCAGCCGAATGCACACCTTTCTTTCATATTATTAGGTCCTATGACTCTATTCTATGTTCTTACTTTTCTGCAGGTCAGGAATTCACAACATCATTTCGCAAGACCTTCGCGCGGACGGATTTTCACAATGTGCTTACAGGCGTATACCAGACAATGGCTTTTTCTGCAGTCGGTTCGAGCTTAACAGATGTACATCATTTCTGCAGGCAGACCTGCGGCAAGGAGAATTGCTGTGATGGCTTCATGTTGAGTCAGATAACAATTGGCGGAGGTAAAATGAGCCTTTAAAAGAAAAAAACTTGCATTTGTATGGAAATTCACCACATGCCTCAGGGATGCACAAAAGCACTTTATCAAGCAATTTTATTTTGGTGCAGTCACCGGTGTGATGTATCACATTGTATAGGAGAGCCTCTGAATGGAATAATACATTATGTAAGAAAGAGGTCCTGTACTCAATACTACATTATATAAAGGATATATGATAACCCAGACCAGGTACTGCATTACATAGGAAATCCCTTGGACTGAGGTAATTAATTATATGGAGACAGCTTTAACACTGAGAAAATTATATAAAGGAGATAACCCAGACTCTGTACTACATTATTGCTGTTAGCACATCATCACACACATTTACTGTTTTTTACTCTTTGGGGGATAGTGGGGAAGTGGTGGAAGGATGTCTGAGCTGATTAGCCTGTTGAGCTACCTTGAATGCTCCTTCCATGACCAACAAGTCCTGGCATTGGCCTCGAACCTGGAGCATTTGCTCCAGCGGTAGGGGCGCTGCCACTGTGCTGCAAGGCCTTAGTAAATTAATGAAAATGAAAATTGCTTATTGTCACAAGTAGGCTTCAAATGAAGTTAATGTGAAAAGCCCCTAGTCGCCACAGGAAGGCTTGTACGGGAATTGAACCGTGCTGCTGGCCTGCCTTGGTCTGCTTTCAAAGCCAGCGATTTAGCAGTGTGCCAAACCAGCCCTGAGCCATATTGCATTACATAGGGGAGATCCCATGGACTGGGAACTACATTCGGGCAGAACTTCTGGGTTGGGTGGACTCCCTACAGATTGATAGTACATTTGAAACAGAGAGGTATGTTTCAGATAGCATCCTGTAACAGGGAATTCCATATCAGCTCTAGAGGGAGCCTAGTTGCTGACTTACAGCAATACTTTTGGGAGCTTTGCACAACACGTAGAGTGTAAATAACAAGGTTATAGGGATAATTTGCAGTCTGTTTACTGCAGGAAAGTTCAGTCATGCTCATAAAATGCACCATCATGCTTTAGAGCTATGCAGAATATGCTGGGTCTCAGGTCATGGAAGCAATTTATCATGCTCTAAATGAGTGTGAATCAGCCACAAGAAATTGTGGGAAAAATTCTTGAAATAACAATTGTTACATTCTTTTCAAAAAATAGTTTCAAAGAGGCAATGGTTTTTGGCAGTCTAGTTTGTATTGAGATTAACTGAAAAAGGGTTTGGATAACCAGTACTCTGGAACACCTATAACATTTTACCATGGTGTCTGGACATCTGACTGTGCTGAAGACTGCTGAAACCACAAATTTGCGGCCATTCCCATGACATTATGCATTTCAGTTTGGTCTGGGTGTTGGATTTTTTGGAAATACCTCAAGGTAAATCATACCTCAAGAAAAAATCATTTTCTTTTCTTTTCTTTACCAATTTTGTCCTCTCATCTGCCAATGGCACTGGAAATATTGTCCCACCAGTAGGGAAAGAACCAGAAGGAAGATGAGAAATTTCATGATCTTTGTGTTCCCACTGGTGGAAGGGTCATGAACAAGAGGGCACAAATTTCAGGTCATTGGCAAAAAAGCAATGGTGACATAAGGAAAAATGTATACATGCAGCCAGTGGTTAGGATCTGGAAAGAGCAGCCTGTGCTGGAGGAAGAGTCAATTGAGAGGAATTGGACTGTTATCTGAAAATGAAGAATGTTCAGGGACGCAGGGAGAAGGCTGGAGAGTGGTACTAGGTAAACGGCTCCCACAGAGAGCTGACAGAGACACGGCAAGCCAAATGGCCTCCTTCAGTACTATGACGGCCATTCTGTGAATTTGATTCTCAGTTGCTATGCTCTAGATTGCATTGCATGAAAGGATGATGGAAGTAGATACAATTGTAACTTTCAAAAGGAAATTGGATTAATCGTAGAATCCCTACAGTACAGAAAGAAGCCATTCTGCCCATTGAGTCTGTACCGACCCTTTGAAAGACCACTCTACCTAGGCCCTATCGCCTGCCCAGTAACCTCACCCTAAGGGGCAATTTAGCATTTGCAATCCACCTACCCTGCACATCTTTGGACTGTGGTAGGAAACCAGAGCACCCAGAGGAAACCCACACAGACATGGGGAGAAAGTGTTAACTCCACACAATCACCGCAGAATTGAACCCAGGTCCCTGGAGCTGTGAAGCAGCAGTGCTAGCCACTGTGCCACCCTAAATGCTTGAATAGAGAAAATTTCAGGCTTGGGAAAAGGAGGGGAAGCAAGATAATTAGATAGCGTTCAAAGAGTCAGCATGGTAACTTTGAGCTTAGTGGCCCCTTCTGTGGTCAACTATTCCATGAATTAATGGAATAACCTTTATCCTGATTTTTTTTAAAGTATATTTTTGGATAGAGAAGCAGCACAATTGATTTCTGTACAGATAGTACTTTAATTCATAACATCATATGTAGCAATTTCTTACCAAATGTACAATCTGCAATTATTCAATTCAATAGAGATCCACATCTTCTGGATAAATTGTATTTGAAGCATATCACTTAAATTTTCTGCCATTGTAGAACCCTGAACTTCAAAACGTGCTTTGCCCAAAGTGATGTAAAACTGGTTTGGACTGAATTGCCTATTTCCGAGTATTAACTCCAATATATTTTTATTTTTGTATTGAAATTAGGGCAGCACGGTGGCCTAGTGGTTAGCACAACCGCCTCACGGCGCTGAGGTCCCAGGTTCGATCCCGGCTCTGGGTCACTGTCCGTGTGGAGTTTGCATATTCTCCCCGTGTCTGCGTGGGTTTCGCCCCCACAACCCAAAAATGTGCAGAGTAGGTGGATTGGCTACGCTAAATTGCCCCTTAATTGGAAAAAATAATTGGGTAATCTAAATTTAAAAAAAAAAATTTAAAAAAAATAAAAAAAAAAATTTTTGTATTGAAATTAATACTCCTGATGGTCAGTATTGAGACTACAATGTCAAAAGCACATCCCTCTACACACAACCCATGTAGGCCTTTCTCTACTCTTACCTTTCATTCATCAGTTGAGGTCTATTTTGCAAATACACTGCATGAAATTGACTGGGGCAGTAAGAGTGTCAATGAAACTTACCTGAGTTCCTATGCTTGTTTTCAGGGACCCTCCTCTGTGGTCTGATCAGTTATCCAGATGTTTTGCTTTGCAATGATAATGACTGGCAGGCAACATCACTGCTTGGTGGAGAGGGCGTTTGCAGAGGTGTGAAGTCCAACACAAAGAAGAAAACATTCATGTTCAGCTTTGGAGGACTGGACTTCATCGGCAGTAAGTAAACAGTTTTCGGATCTGGATAGTTCCTGATCCAGCAATGATCCAACTCTAGGTCAGGAAGTAGGTTAGATCATTACAAATGGCATAACTATAACTTTCTAAAGTTTGCTTGATTTTGTAACCTTTCATTTAGATTGGAAAATTTGTGCATGACACTGGCCTGTTTTAGACCATTTAAAATTTAGTGTTAGAAAATTACTAGTCTGTAATTGAGAATAGAGTGACTGAGCACCTAGAATGTTTTCTGTTGATAAGAAAGACCAAGTATGGATTTGTAAAGCAAAAGTCATAACTGACAAATCTGATTGAAGTGATTGCAATATTACTGGGAAGGGAAGGACAGATAGGAAAGAGAGAGGTAAACGAGGTACTCCTTTGGGAGACATCAGGTGCTCTTTGGGATTGGTAAGAGTAATCATGAATATGTGTAAAAACGAATACGCTTTCGAGGTATTAAATCTCCTGCCCTTTAAATTAAAAAAAACAGTCTGGTGTTTAAAAAACAACAGTCCTTATAAATTCACTCTGTCTGAAGCTATAAACCTGAAGAGTATCATTCTATTTGTGTTACATGATGGATTCCACAACCTTTCATCACAGTGGGGTGCCTGTCAGTTCACCATTTGATTTTCAGCTCCAAGTGGTAATAAAGTCTTTGATGTAGGACTATGAATACAAATAGGCTCTAGCATTGGGCTCATCAGCCATGCAAGAACCTACAGGACCCATAACCAATAACACAGCGTTTCTTGGGTGGACAATCATCCTCGTTAGCGAGTGATCGCCAAAGAAGATGAATGCAAATGCTTATTCTTATGTGCGATTAAGTAGCTGAAGAAATTTAAATATATTAAATAGGTTTTCATGAATGAGAGTGTTTTTAAAAAAAGGTCTGTAATGGATACTTAGGCCTGATTTTCACAACAGCAGAGAGCCCGTCTGTCATTGGAAAAATGGCAGGCGAGCCCAAAAACTGGAAGTCCTGCTCCTGAACCTGTCACCTACCAATCTTGTGGGGGTGTTAATGGGGTCGCATTGCATTTCATACAAGCACATTTTGCGGAAGCACATGCCCATAGAAAGCAGCAGCTGCCTCCACTCACGTGATTTGGTGTGAGTGGTGTTTGAAAGTCAACATTCACAGATTACACCTGATAGGAGCAGGTCTAAATTTTGTGAATTTGTTTGGATACCATGAGGACCTTTTGAGAGAGATATGGTACTTCTTTGGATATGGTCATAGAACATCTTTGGGGAGTTCAGATATCCTTTGGGATTGTGAAAAGCAGGCATGAAAATGTTGAAAAGTTGAGAAATGCATTGGAACTATCAAAATTGGAAATTTCAAAATTAACTGTGAAAAATGTCAAGAGGAATTGTGATAAACAACTTTTAAAAGTGTCAAGATGAACTATCAAGAGGAGCTGTCAGAAACAAATGTCAAAGAGACTCTCAAGTTTTCAGGGTACTTAAAACTCCTGCCCATTAATTCTTTGAAAAATAAATTGTCTGGAGTGTTTAAAAAAATGATTGCTTGTTTTTTCATTCTGCCTGTAGAATTGAACCTTAGGGTGACCATTCGTGCTGCATGCCTGATTTCACAATGGTCCTTTATCACAATAGGGTGTCTGCCATTTCACAGTTTGATTGGCAGCTCCAAATGGGCATGGATTATTTGAAGTGCAGTTATGAATTCCAGTGTTAGTTTTTATAAAGGTAAACACAATTGAATGAAATGTTTGTTATTATAAGCGATAATGCAGTTGAAGGAATATAAATATAACAAATAGTTTTGTACGAATGAGGGTGTTTTCTTATAAAGTTTGCAATATTCACTGGGAACTTTATTTAATTTAATCTTAACATGGCTCTGAGGTCTGCCTAAGGTGGATACTGGGTGAATCGGCATGGTGCTATAAAGGAAAAGGATGGTGGGTAGCAGGGGGTGGGGTGGGGGGGGGGGGGGGGGGGGGGGGGGGAATAGCTTATCAAAACTTGGCACCGAGTTAGAATAGGGGTTATAAAGGGCTATGGGGTGTGAGTGAATGCATAGATTGGCATGGAGGGAATGTGGGATTATGTGGGGATGGGAGGCATGAGGCAGCATAGGTTAGCATTGATGGGACATGGAGAGTTTGTGGGGGGTGAGGGCGTGTGAGAGATGAGGGCAAGAGGCCTGTTCTTTTATTTCTTTCCATACAGTCCTAGAGTTGGCCTTTCTTACAGCCCACTTCTGTGCCTGGCAACCCCTGTGGCTGCCTCCAAATTCTTTATCCGGAGCAGCAGGTCTGATTCCAGTCACACCTCTTTCCCATCCCCAAACCAGGAATGAAAATTAGAACATCTGGGATGCCTTTACATGAACCATGTTTGTGGAGTTGGGAATATTTCTGTCTCTGATTCCCTGACACGAGAGCAAAAGTCGGGCCTAAAATGTTGGGATGAGGATGTAAAGCTTTTAACATAGATGGGATCATCCTGAGGAAATAGTTGGGATGGTGGGGGTATCGAGTTAGTGGTATGGATTGGTAATCTGAAGCTCAAAATTGTTTTCATACAATTGTGCTGTCCCACAATTGGGCAGCACAGGAGCATAGTGGTTAGCACATTTGCTTCACAGCTCCAGGGTCCAAGGTTCGATTCCCGGCTTGGGTCACTGTCTGTGCGGAGTCTGTACATTCTCCCCGTGTGTGTGTGGGTTTCCTCCGGGTGCTCCGGTTTCCCCCCACAGTTTAAAGATGTGCAGGTTAGGTGGATTGGCCATGTTAAATTGCCCATAGTGTCCAAAATTGCCCTTAGTGTTGGGTGGGGTTACTGGGTTATGAGGATAGGGTGGAGGTGTGGACCTTGGGTAGGGTGCTCTTTCCAAGAGCCAGTGCAGACTTGATGGGCCAAATGGCCTCCTCCTGCACTGTAAATTCTATGAAATTGTAGTGAGACAGCAGTGAATGTGTGAAAAGGTATGAGACTCTGAACCATGTTCTCACAACTATTGGACTAAATGTGACCTGGCCCCTCTTCAGGCCCCAGTTATACTGCACAGCTTGCTTCGACACAGAGCCAGAATCATTCTGCATCAATTCAAACTGTACAGATAAGCAAATCTCCACTCGTGGACCCCTCCCAAAGAATGCGAACAATCTGCATGAATTTATGTGAATACCAAGTTCTGCTTAATGTCTCGTAAAAGCAAATGACATTCAATTAGACAGATAAACATCCATGAATAATGCCTCTCCGTAACATGTAGATCTAATTCATTATTGTTGCATTGAAGAGACTGTAGTTTGACAAATTATTGTGGGAACAAGTTAATTTTTAAAGCTGGATCCTTGCCATTTGTTGCAACAGCGAGGCCCAATTCTTTCTTTGACCAGGCATCGACCCCTGAAATCCTTAGGCTTTGGGCCAACAGTTCCTTATCGGACTTTCCAACATCAACTGTAGCTTCTACCTCCCCCCCCTCCCCCCCCCGGGTATGCTTACCTAAGACGTTGGAGAGGCTGGGTGATGCAGTGGGCCAGCAGCTTTGGAGCCTGTGCTCTGCCCCTATCCAACCTGATGGCATTTCTGAGAGATATGGTAAAACATAGGGACAATAATATGCTGGACGCACCTCAAGCCTGCTCCAGTGTTCAATTAGATCATTATGATTTGCACTTAAATTCCATTCATCCACCAAGGGCCCAAGGCATAATCCACATCTAAATGTGGGGTAAATCAAAATAACTGCATTGTCGTTGAATGCAGCCAGGGCTTTATGAGTGTGCATTGGGCTGTAAAAGGAATGGGAGCCTGAGGCAGATAGCAGCAAGATAATTGTTTTCTGCCAAGGGTCACTGTGTGCTGGTGCGTGCTGGACTGAAACGCATACCAATTCTCTGGATCCAGAAAGATTCCAGTGGATTGGAAAGCCGCAGATGTAACACCTCTATTCAAAAAAAGATGGGAGGCAGAAAGCAGGAAACAATAAGTTAGCCGAGACATAAGTAAGCCTAACTCCGGGCAGTATCTTGACACTGACCTCTGGCGTAGCACCGTAGCACTGCCTCTGGCATCCTGGCACTGTGGAACTTCCTCCTGGCACAGCAGGGGCAGTGCCAGGGAATAGGGCCAAGATGACATCTTTGTGGAGCTTCACTGGGGGTTCCCCCTCAGGTGTCAGAGGTTTGCCCATATCCACGGTGGGAGCAGCTGCCCTTCATCTGTGGGGTGGGGGTGGGTTTATTTTAGCGCAGATTGGGGCACCCTTTCGCCAGCTCTATCATGCCCCACTCACCACAGTGAAGGCATGGGCCACGCCTCCAGATTTTCCCTGCACAGAGTACCAGATGATCCGAGGAGGAAATCAGGCTGTGCTGCACGAGAGCAACACGCTGGTTTGCGAAACATATAAAATAGGAGCAGGAGTAGGCCATTCGGCCCTTCCACCTGCTCGGCCATTCAATATGATCATGGCAGACTCAATAACATGCTCTGACTTCCCCCATATCCTTTAATCCCTTTAACCCAAGTGCTATCTCTATCTCCTTTTTGAAAACATACAATGTTTTGGCCTCAACTGCTTTCTGTGGTAGCAAATTCCACAGGCTGGCCACTCTCTGGGTGAAGAAATTTCTCCTCATCACAGTAAGAAACGTTTTGCCCCATATCCTCAGACTATGATCCTTGGTTCTGGACTCTCCCACCATCAGGACATCCTTCCTGCATCTACATTGTCTGGTCCTCTTCGAATTTTATTGGTTTCTATGAGATCCCGCCTCATTCTTCTGAACTCCAGCGAATAGAATTCTAACCCACTCAATCCAAATAAACTCATCCACTGGCTCCCTCTCATCAACTCTACTGGTTACATCCTCGAACAATTTCAGTAGATTTGTCAAGTATCCTTTACCTTTTGTAAATCCTTGATGATTCTGCCCGATTCTGCCACTGTTTTCCAAATGCTCTGCTATAAAATCTGTGACATTGGACTCTAGAATTTCCCCCACTACCGACGTCAGGCTCACTGGTCTATAATTCCCTGTTTTCTGTCTAGCTCTCTTTTTAAACAGTGGAGTTACATTAGCCACCTTCCAATCTGTAGGAACTGTTCCAGAGTCTGTAGAACCTTGGAAGATGACCACTAATGCATCCACTGTTTCTAGAGCTGCTTCTTTAAATACTCTTGGATGCAGTTTATCAGACCCTGGGGATTTATCGGCACTCAATCCCATCAATTTCCCCAACACCATTTCTCTACTAATACTAATTTCTTTCAGTTCCTCCCTCTTACTACACATTAAGTTCCTCAACATTTCAGGTATGTTACTCGTGTCCTCCTTTGTCAAGAAAGAACCAATGTATGTATTCAGTTGGTCAGCCATTTCTTTGATCCCCATCATAAATTCCCCTGTTTCCGACTGTAAGAGACCTACATTTGTCTTCACCAATCCCCTTCTCTTCATATACCTATAAAAACGTTTACAGTCAGTTTTTATGTTTCCTTAAGCCTTTCTCTCATACTCTATTTCTCCTTAATCAATCTCTTGGTCCTCCTTTGCTGAATTCTAAACTGCTCCCAATCCTCAGGTGTGTTATTTTTCCTGGCCAATTTATATACCACATCCTCGGATCATTCTGGGCAAGGTGGGACCTGTACAGACAGGACGGGTTGCACCTGTACCAGAGGGACACCAATATCCTGGGAGGGAAATTTACTACGGCTCTTCGGGGGGGATTTAAATTAGTTTGTCAGGGGGCTGGGAAAACGAGCTGTACTCCAGAAGCCAGTGTTGAGAGTAGTGAGGTACTGAGGAGGGTATCAAGGTCGCAGGTGTGTACCGGCAGACAGAAAGGTGGGTTGAAGTGTGTCTACTTCAATGCAAGGAGCATCCGGAATAAGGTAGGTGAACTTGGAGCGTGGATTGGTACTTGGGACTACGATGTTGTGGCCATTACGGAGACATGGTTAGAACAGGGACAGGAATGGTTGTTGGGGTATAGATGTTTCAGTAAGAGTAGGGAAGGTGGTAAAAGAGGTGGTGAAGTAGCATTGTTAATCAAGGATAGTTTAACGGCTGCAGAAAGGCAGTTTGAAGGGGATCTGCCTACTGAGGTAATATGGGCCGAAGTTAAAAATAGGAAAGGAGCGGTCACATTGTTAGGAGTTTTCTATAGGCCCCCAAATAGTAATAGAGATGTGGAGGAAGAAATTGCCGAACAGATTATGGATAGGTGTGGAGGTCTCAGGGTAGTTGTCATGGGTGACTTTAACTTTCCAAATATTGACTGGAACTCTATAGGTCGAACAGTTCGGATGGGGCAGATTTTGTACAGTGTGTGGAGGAGCATTTCATGACACAATATGTGGATATGCCGACAAGAGGGAGGGCCACATTGGATTTGGTACTGGGTAATGAACCGGGCCAAGTATTAGATTTGTTTGTGGGAGAGCACTTTGGAGATAGTGACCACAATTTGGTGCCTTTCACTATTGCAATGGAAAGGGATAGGGCCATACGGCAGGGCAAGGTTTATAATTGGGGGAGGGGTAATTATGATGCGATTAGGCAAGAATTAGGGAGCATAAGATGGGAACAGAAAATGTCAGGGAAAGGCACAAATGAAAAGTGGAGCTTGTTCTAGAAGCAAATACTGTGTGTCCTTGATAGGTATGTCCCTGTCAGGCAGGGAGGAAATGGCCGTGTAAGGGAACCATGGTTCACAAAAGAGGTTGAATATCTTGTCAAGAGGAAAAAGGAAGCATATGTAAGGATGAGAAAACAAGGTTCAGTTGGGTCGCTTGAGGGTTACAAGGTAGCAAGGAATGGGCTATGAAAAGGGCTTAGGAGAACTAGGAAGGGGCATGAGAAGTCCTTGGTGGATCGGATCAAGGAAAACCCCAATGCTTTTTACTCTTATGTTAGAAATAAAAGAATGACCAGGGTGAGGTTAGGGCCGGTCGAGGACAGTAGTGGGAACTTGTACATGGAGTCAGAAGAGATAGGAGAGGCGTTGAATGAATACTTTTCTTTAGTGTTCACCAAGGAGAGGAGCCATGTTTTTGAGGATGAGACTATGATACAGGGGGGTAGGCTGGAGGAGGTAAATGTTCTGAGGAAGGATGTATTAGCAATTTTGAAAAACCTTATGGTCGACAGGTCCGCTGGGCCAGATGGGATATATCCTAGGATTCTTTGGGAGGCAAGGGATGAGATTGCAGAGCTTTGATCTTTGGGTCCTCGCTGTCCATGGAGATAGTGCCAGAGGACTGGAGGGTGGCGAATGTTGTTCGTCTGTTCAAGAAAGGGAATAGGAATGACCCTGGTAATTATAGGCTGGTTAGTCTTACTTCGGTGGTCAGTAAGTTAATGGAAAAGGTCCTGAAGGACAGGATTTATGACCATTTGGAAAGATGCAGCTTAATCCGGAATAGTCAACACGGATTTGTGAAAGGTAAGTCTTGCCTCACAAATTTGATTGAATTCTTTGAGGAGGTAACTAATTTTGTAGATGAAGGTAGATCAGTTGATGTCGTATACATGGATTTTAGTAAAACGTTTGATAAGGTTCCCCGTGGTTGGCTCATGAAGAAAGTAAGAAGGTGTGGGATAGAGGGAAATTTGGCCAATTGGATAAGGAACTGGCCATCACATAGAAGACAGAGGGTGGTGGTGGATGGAAAATTTTCAGACTGGAGACCAGTTACCAGTGGTGTACCACAGTGATCAGTGCTGGGTCCTGTGCTATTTGTGATATTTATCAATGACTTGGAGGAGGGGCCTGAAGGGTGAGTCAGTAAATTTGCTGATGACACCAAGATTGGAGGAGTAGTTGATGAGGTGAAGGGCTGTTGTAGGCTGCAAAGATACATTGATAGGATGCAGAACTGGGCTGAAAAATGGCAGATGGAGTTTAACCCTGATAAGTGCGAGGTGATTCATTTTGGTAGAAAACATTTGAATGCGGATTACAGGGTCAACGGCAGGGTTCTTAGGAATGTGGAGGAACAAAGAGATCTTGGGGTTCATGTCCACAGATCTGTGAAGGTTGACACTGAAGTGGATAGAGCTGTGAAGAAGGCCTATAGTGTGTTAGCGTTTATTAACAGGGGGCTTGAGTTTAAGAGCCGCGGGGTTATGCTGCAACTGTACATGATCTGGTGGAGTATTGTGTGCAACATGATTTGGAGTATTGTGTGCAGTTCTGGTCACCTCACTATAGGAAGGATGTGGAAGTATTGGAAAGGGTGCAAAGGAGATTTACCAGGATGTTGCCTGGTTTGCAGGATAGGTCTTATGAGGAAAGGTTGAGGGAGCTAGGGCTTTTCTCTTTGGAGCAGAGGAGGATGAGAGGTGACTTCATAGAGGTTTATAAGATGATGAGGGGGATAGATAGAGTGGACTTTCAGAGACTATTTCCTCGGGTGGATGTAGCTGTTACAAGGGGGCATAACTATAAGGTTCAGGGTGGGAGATATCGGAGGGATGTCCGAGGTAGGTTCTTTACTCAAAGAGTGGTTAGGGTGTGGAATGGACTGCCTGCTGTGATAGTGGAGTCGGACACTTTAGGAACTTTCAAGCGGTTATTGAATGGGCACATGGAGCACACCAGAATAACAGGGAGTGGGATCCCAATCTATCATAGCCAACTCGCGCCTCATACCATCATAGTTTCCTTTAAGATTCAGGACCCTAGTCTCAGTATCAACTACATCGCTCTCCATCTTGCTGAAGAATTCTATCGTATTATGGTCGCTTATCCCCATGGGATCTCGCACATTTAAATTGACAATTATTCCTTTCTCATTACATAATACTCAGTCTATGATGGCCTCTTCCCTAGTTGGTTCCTCAATGTATTGGCTCAGAAAACCATTACACATTCCAGGAATTCCCTACATATTCGAGGAATTTCTCGTCTACGGTATTGTTACTAATTTGATTTTCCCAATCTGTAAGCAGATTAAAGTAATTACAGATGTTCCTTTATTGCATGTGTCTCTAATTTCATGTTGAATGCCATTACCAACATCATCACTATAACCCCCACTAATGTTTTTTGCCACTTAGAGTTTTTCAACTTTACCGTTACAGATTCCACATTGTCTTTCTTCACTATAGTGTTAATTTCCTTTTTAACCAGCAATGCAACTCATTTTACTTTTTGTCTATCTTTCCTAAATACTGAATACCCCTGGATGTTCAGTTGCTATCCCTGATCACCCTACAACCATGTCTGTGTATTCCCGACTATATCATACCTGCTGACATCTAATTGCACGATTAATTAATCCACTTTATTGCGAATGTTCCGAGTGTTAAGACACAAAACCGTAAGGCTTTTTTTTAAACATTGGTTGTCCCGTTCCCACTATTTTTCACTGTGGCCCTGTTTGATTCTGGCCTTGAATTTCTCTGCCCACCGCTTTTCTTATTCCCCTTTCTGCCTTTTGTTCTTGTCCTCTGAGAATAGTACTGTTCCTTTCAATAATACTGAGCACAGTAAGAATATTACAGAAAATTCTCTCGTGCTTTGCTCCATATTTTCCATCATTAGCACAGTGCCTGGTGTGTGTCTGATTCTGTCCTGTACACATAGAAACATAGAAGCACAGAAAATAGGAATAGGAGGAGGCCATTTGGCCCTTCGAGCCTGCTCCGCCATTCATTATGACCAGGGCTGATCACCCTACTCAATAGCCTGATCCCGCCTTGCCTTTTATCCTTTAATCTCCTTCGTCCAAATGCTACATCTAACTGCTTTTTGAAAATGCTGGAAGATCATTTTCTTCATCTCTCTCTTGTGCACAAGGAAAGGCTCACAACTTTCCAAAGGAGCACAAGTCACATGAAAGAACATTTCACTGCCATATAGAAGATTACTGAAATAAACAAAGGTATTTTCCTTCTATGCAGCGTATGCACTCTTAGCAAAGAGCTTTGTGGATGCTGAGTACTCAACTGAACTGTCTCCAGACATGAAGGAAGAAATTCAAAGATCATTTAATCATTTCCAGCGGATCTATCTCTGGCAGGGTAAGCTTTAGATTCTGCTTTGCTGTACATAAGCATTCTTCAAATGTGTTGTTGCTGTGCTAATCTTGTTTGATCCTTTTCACCACTAACACCTTCCATCACATATTGGCTGCAACTCCAGGATAACAGCAGTTCTATGGTGCCTCCCCCAAGTGATTATTCCCAGTCAATTAAGTGCTGGAACCAAGTCTAATTACAGTGACAATAAAAAGGAATAGCTTCCTCAGCACCATGCTGCCTGAGATGAGTTGAGTTATTATAGATCAGGGATAGAACCTTTGGCCTCCCTAGTCTGTGTGTCACCAAACACACTGTGGTAGTCACCACTGTTGTATATATATCACATATGAGGTGTAATACGGTAAGGCTCCTGTACTACAGGTACGGGGGTTGATCCCTGCCTGCTGGCTCCGCCCAGCAGGCGGAGTATAAATGTGTGGGCTCACCGAGCTGTAGCCATTTCGGCAGCAGCTGCGGGAGGCTACACATCTCTGCTTAATAAAGCCTCGATTACAGTCTACTCTCATCTCGTCGTAATTGATAGTGCATCACACTCACAGTGAATCATGGAGGCCAACAATTTCTATTTAACTCCTTTCAATATCTTGGTGAGCTAAGATGGAATAGCTGCTAAACCTTGTCTGATTCTCACAGAGAGGCATATTTGCATGAATCAGCGTTCCCAACACAAACACATCAGGAATTTATATGTGGAGGCCAGTGCCTTTTCCTCCCATACCTGATTGTCCATCCATTAGAATGCTCGTTTAATTGCCATGGTTTAGGACGGGCACTTGAGTTTAATGCCCTCAGGATGGGACTAATATCCACGTTTGAAGATATTTGTATATATATCACAACAGATATTTTATTTTAGAATTACCAGGAATAACAGCAAATGGGATTATTATTTAAATGATAAAATATTAAAGCATCCTGCTGTGCAGAGAGACCTGGGTGTGCTAGTGCATGAGTCGCAAAATGTTGGTTTACAGGTGCAACAGGTGATTAAGAAGGCGAATGGAATTTTGTCCTTCATTGCTACAGGGATGGAGTTAAGACTAGGGAGGTTATGCTGCAATTGTATAAGGTGTTAGTGAGGCCACACCTGGAGTATTGTGTTCAGATTTGGTCTCCTTACTTGAGAAAGGACGTACTGGCACTGGAGGGTGTGCAAAGGGGATTCACTAGGTTAATCCCAGAGCTGAAGGGGTTGGATTACGAGGAGAGGTTGAGTAGACTGGGACTGTACTCGTTGGAATTTAGAAGGATGAGGGGGGATCTTATAGAAACATATAAAATTATGAAGGGAATAGATAGGATAGATGCGGGCAGGTTGTTTCCACTGGTGGGTGAAAGTAGAACTAAGGGGTATAGCCTCAGAATAAGGGGAAGTAGATTTAGGACTGAGTTTAGGAGGAACTTCTTCACCCAAAGGGTTGTGAATCTGTGGAATTCCTTGCCCAATGAAGCAGTAGAGGCTCCTTCATTAAATGTTTTTAAGATAAAGATAGATAGTTTTTTGAAGAATAAAGGGATTAAGGGTTATGGTGTTCAGGCCGGAAAGTGGAGCTGAGTCCATAAAAGATCAGCCATGATCTCATTGAATGGCGGAGCAGGCTCGAGGGGCCAGATGGCCTACTCCTGCTCCTAGTTCTTATGTTCTTATGTAGACAGTTGTTATAGAGAGATTAAGAGAGAGAAACTATGGTTTTCTCTGAAGGCCAAACGTCACTTCAATAGGTTGTCTGAGTTTTCAGAGTTATGGCTAACAATTCCTGAACTCAAGGCCATACATTGCAAATGGATGGTTTCTTAGCAATACCCGGCACAGTGATTTGGCTGTTCCAAGAATAAGATGCATGTGGAGAATCACCATTTGGCCATCGTGGCACAGGATTGATAAGATACCCGGAGTCACCTGCAGCTTTGCAGCACAATATCACTTGCTTTTCTGGTTCATGAGTTTCCAGGCACATTTATCCTAAAAATCCCACATTATTTGAACTAAAGTGATTGTTCCACATGATTTTCAGATTCCAACATGAACACACGGCTGAAATCAACCCCTGATTGTACTGGGAAAATTCCACAGGATCAACAGGCCCCACAACTACCAGGTACTTGTAATGCTAAGGCAAACAAAGGAATATTCTTTGACAAATTTCAGATGATATCTGGGATGATTGGAGCTTTTAAGGCTGAAAAAGACTGCTAAGTATAGGCAGCAAAAGATATCGAGCTAAGGCGAGTATAGAGAGTTGAGGTGCAGCTCAGCTATGATCTAATTGGATGGCAGAGTGGACTCAAGCCGCTGAATAGCCAACTCATTTTACCTACGTTCTGATTTATTCACAGGATTTATTCATTGCTGGAAAGGGCAGCATTTATTCTCCATCCTTGTTGCTGTGAGAGGTTTGACACAATTGATTGCTTGCTAATTCACTTCAGAGGACAGTTAAGGGTTACTTACCTGCATGTGTTACCAACACAAAATGAGGATGGACATCAAAATATAGATAGCCTTATTTAAGTTACACATTAATGATGGAGAAATGTCCTTTACCCTACCTATTGCCAATAAGATATCAATAGGCTAGCATCTCCTGGGGTGTTAAGATTGGGGAGCACAGTAAAGGAGATTTAAAAGATTCCCTTGCTTTCTACAATGGATCAAAGGGGCAACTGGAAGATTTTCAAAAAGTTAAAAAACATCCAATATCTTTTTATTCTGCTGATGTTGCCAGCAGAGCTTCACTGAGGCAGACACTGCAGTCATCCCCCCCCCCCCCCCCTGACCTTTGGAGATCCATTCATTTCAGCGATCAAACAGGCTGAGATGAAATAGCTCCCACCATCAATCTGGAGGTAGAAAAGAACAATTCCCACTGGATCGGAAAATTCAGGTGAATGGCTAATTCTCCGACCACGTGTTCTTGATAAGGATTGTTGTTCACATTGAATGCTGGATCAGAAAATAGAGACTTGCAGCCCTTAATTTTCTATCGAGCAGAAATGGATGGGAAATTATGAGTCATCAACTCCCAACGCGTGGTCCATGACCAATAATCCCTTCTGGGAGCAAGTGATTGTGGAAGCAGTTTAGAAAGGGGTTGGTTACTCCTTAGCCGCTGAAACCTTTCTTCTTCTTCACTTGGGTTAGTGACATACCTGTAATATTTACCCTGTTTTCCCTCTTTACTGTCCACCTCCCTCTAACAGCAAACAGAACATTCAGGTTTTCAGCAAAGTTAAGCTGAAAGCAGAAAGTTTTCACCTTGTTTTCCTAGCCACCCGGTGAGGGAACACTTGAGCTCTACTAGGTACCTCCTCACATGATAGGAAGCATTGGATCCGGGAGGTTATTCAGGTGCCTCAGCCAGTTTCCCTACCATACTGCCTTTTATTATAGATTTTATAGCCTGGAAAATTGTCCTGTGTAATGATGGCATGTAAGCACTTAGCTAATTCTCAAAGGAGTTATTGATTTTGTCAGCAGAAAAGAAGGCCACTTAGTTCTTTACTGGTTTTTTGGAAGAGTTGTCCACTTCGTCCCATTCCACTGCCCTTTCTCCATTCACCTCCAAGATTTTCTTTTACAATTATTTATCCGCATCCCTTTTAAACATTTTTCTGCCTTGGTACTTCTTGGACCGACCAAATATCTGTGTAAAAGAATGACCTCAACGTTTTCCTTGATTCTTTAGAACATCTTGAATTCACAACCTCTAATTGTTGGCTCACAAACCAGAGGAGATCAATTTTCTCCATTTACCTTGTCTAAGTCAATCATAATTTTGAAAACGTCCATTCAATCTTAAATGATTATAAGTCCTTTTATTTGCTATTTTAGGAATAGAATTTAAAGTTGGTTAACATAGTTACTGGAATAACAGGCAAATAGACCCTTATGTTTCTGGGAGGAGTGTGGGAATGGGTGTAGGGAGCCAGGAATTCCTAGGAATGTGGTTGCACGTTCCAGGTCCAGATGTTTTCCGACTCAGATGTTCTTACTTTTTTGGGTGCATGAAAAAGATGGTGGTCACCAATATGCAAAAGCTTTCAGGCATCAGTTTAACAAACAACAAAAATTGAAAAGTTATTTTCTGTGTTGATTAGAAACCACCAGAGATCTTTTCTCAGTAATGGACCCCAAGCTTGTCCAAATAGATCTGAACCAGTCTGTTCCAAACCAACGTTACCAGCTCTTCAAGCACCAGTTTCCAACTGCACAGGCAGAGCTGTGGTGCCTGACACGTAAGTAACACAATTTACATCCAACTCTTATTTATTTTGAACAGGTATTGTGTTTCTATCCCTGATTATAAAACTGAAACGGAATCGCTCCAGTGTTCAGGATTTCCCAAAATATTTTGCAGCCAAGGATGTACCATTCATGCCTCGTCACTTTGGGACGTGCAGCAGATCCATAAACATTACTGATAATGATCGGATAATCAAAGGCATCACGGTGGCTCAGTGGGTTAGCCCTGCTGCCTCACGGCGCTGAGGTCCCAGGTTCGATCCCGGCTCTGGGTCACTGTCCGTGTGGAGTTTGCACATTCTCCCCGTGTTTGCGTGGGTTTCGCCCCCACAACCCAAAGATGTGCAGGGTAGGTGAATTGGCCACTCTAAATTGCCCCTTAATTGGAAAAAATGAATTGAGTACACTAAATTAAAAAAAATAAATAAATAAATAAATAAATAAATAAAATGATCGGATAATCAGTTTTGCTTTGATGTAGTTTGACAATTAAACATTGCTGGGGACACCAGGGAAAACCCACAACGTTTGACATAGGGGCCAGTGTGCTGCACACTGAGCCGTATTTGGCACCTTAGCTCAAGTTCCAATTCTTCCAGGGTACAGGAAATGCAGAGCATTGTGCTCAAAGTGACTAGGCTCACGTCTGGTGTGTGAACTGTCCTTGAGAGTGTTCACACTGACCCAAATTAAGATGGAATAAGGGTGACTGGTGGTTTTGTTGTTCACTGAGCCCAGTTTTCCATTTTTATTTCAGGGTGCACAGAGGAGAACTTCTGTAAAGTGACAACCTTCCGGGTCAGTGCAGCCCTGCATTATGAATGTGTATTGTACCCAGACACGCAACTTTGTCAACCAAGTCGTGACCCTAATTTTCCTGCAATGAACTGTGGCCTTGTCCTACCTGAGGAACCAAATATACTGTTCAAGAAGAAGTGTGAGTCTTGCATTGTTGAAAGAATTTAAGACAGAGAGCAAAGGAATTTTTTCCCACTGTATTATGAAGCAATGGAATAAACTACCATAGTTTCTGATTGCCAATGTTTATGAATACGTGGTTGAAGGAAAAGGGAGTAAAGGATATATGAGAGCAGGGTGGGAACGTGGGATTAAGACAATTGCTTGTTTAAGGATAGACACCAGCATGGACTAGCTGAGGAGAAAGACCTGTTTCCACGTTTAAATTGTATATACTTTCTATATAATTTGATGTCAGAGTATGCAATTGTATATAATTCTATTTAATTTCCATGTAATGCTATTTATATCAGCCAAGCTGACTGCATTTGAGGTGACAGGGATAATAAAGTTGTTAACCAAACCGTGGGCTAAAAAGTGGTCAAGGGGGAGGGATACAGATAAAGTCACCAGGAGTTCTGTCACCCAGCTATTATTCAGTAACTCTTGCTAAGAAGGGCATGGATAAAAATGTGACAAGACAGGCATGCAGAGGTGATGTTTTATGTCAGAGTCATAAAAGCTCCTTGGACCTGTATAGGTTTTGGCAGGACACGAGTGTGGATGTCTGTACCCCATTTGTGACAGATAAATGTTCTGAAAGTCGAGGGAAATGGCATGACGATGTCAACGCAGCACTCTGTTCAAACAGACCCATTTTGGCCATTCAACGGACCTTCCTCGTGTGCAAGTCACAAATTGATGGACGAGACATAGACACTCTTGAAAGATGAATGAGGTCTGTTTATGTGTCACGATCTGAATTTTTAAAAAACCTCTTACTCTTTAAATTTGAAACTGTCAGAGTTTTAAAAAAAGAACGCCCTGTCTTTGGCTGCATTGATTGACAGGCTATTTTGTATAAGTTAAAAAAAAACACTTGACTACCTGCTCTGCAGTTTAAATAGAGAGAGCCTGAGAGAGGAGTCAGGTGGACAAAGGAGTGATAGAAAGAGAGAGACTGAGAGAGGAGTCAGGTGGATAAAGGAGCGACAGAAAGAGCGAGATTGAGAGCGGAGTCAGGTGGATAAAGGAGCGGCAGAAAGAGTAGACTGAGAGTGGAATCAGTGGCTACTGGAGTGCAAAATAGAGTGAGACTGAGAGTGGGGTGCTAGTTTGGAGCTCCTGAAGCAACGTCAGGATTCAAAAGTGATGCAGGGCAAGTGGAAGCAGCTGATACTATGAGTCCAGTAGGGCAATATTTAAAATACTGCATTTATCGCTTATAGTTTTCAAAGTCTTATTTTGTGATTCATCATTTGTAATGGCTATATTCTGTAACAATGAAGAGCAAGGAAGAAAGGCCCGAGAGTAATTGATATTATTTGATAGTAAGTATCTTCCAAAAGGTTTAATTTAATTAAAAGGTGTAAGCCATGGCAGGAGAGCTCAAAGCAGTGGTGTGCTCTTCCTGCTATATGTGGGAGGCCAGAAACATTTCCATTGCCCGGGGCGAGCATGTGTGCAGAAAGTGTCTCCAGATACAACTCCTAGAAACTTGGGTTTCGAGATCTGGAGCGCCAGCTGGCGACACTGTGGAGCATCCATGAGGCATGAGTATCGTGGATAGCAAGTATAGAGAGTTGGTCCACAGGCGTGAAGGGAATGGGTGACCACCAGGTACATTACAAGGACAGGGCAGTTAATGCAAGAATCTCCTTTGGCTATTTCCCCGTAAAACCGATATACCATTTTGAATACTGTTAAGGGGAATGGCCTCATGGGAAAGCTACAGCCAAATTCTGCTACACGGGAGAGTGAAAAGTGTGGGAATACAATAATTATGGTGGATTCAATTGTATGGGGAATAGGCAGGTGTGTCTGAGGTCGTTAACGAGACTCTAGGATGGGATGTTGCCTCACTGGTGCTAGGGTCAAGGATGTCTCGGAGCAGTTACAGGACATTCAGAAGTGGAAGGGTGAACTGCTAGTGGCTATGGTACACATTGGTACGAACGACATAGGTTAAAAAAAGTGATGAGCTCCTATAAGCAGAATATGAGAAGTTAGGAAGTACGTTGAAAAGTAGGACCTTAAAGGCAGTGATCTCAGGGTTACTACCAGTGCCTCATGCTAGTCAGAGTAGAAATAACAGGATATATTGGATAAATACATGGCTGGAGAGATGGTGTGAGGGGATAGTTTCAGAGTCAAAGAACAAAGAAAATTACAGCACAGGAACAGACCCTTCGGCCCTCCCAGCCTGCGCCGATCCAGATCCTTTATCTAAACCTGTCTCCTATTTTCCAAGGTCTACTTCTCTCTGTTCCCCACCCGTTCATATACCTGTCCAGGTGCATCTTAAATGATGCTATCGTACCCGCCTCTACCACCTCCGCTGGTAAAGCGTTCCAGGCACCCACCACCCACTGCGTAAAAAACTTTCCACACACATCTCCCTTAAACTTTTCACCTGGGACATTATTTGCCAGAGTAGTTGGGGAGGGTTTGCTTTGAACTAAAGTGGCAGGGGAATGGGGTGCAAGGAGTCAGAGGAGAGAAATCAAGGACAAGAACAATAGATAGTAAGAGGAATAAGAAAAGTGTTAGGTGGAAAATCAAGGGCCAGAATCAAGATTTATAACTCACAATTTTCACCTGTTGGTGCAGACTCGATGGACCGACAGGCCTCTTCTGCACTGTGTCATTCTTTGAAAAAGAATGAACACCTTCAACAATTATGGCAGGAGGAATGAATTGGGAAATTTCAACAGAAACATTAACCCCAGAAATTCCTAGGATGTGGTCAGTCAGTGTTTCAGGTCTGATCCAAAATTCCATCATTGCAATAAACTGTCCGAAGAGTTATACTGTAGGGTGTTTGAAACAAGACAGAAGCCACTGAAGAGAAGAGGAAGATATTAACCAAAGAGAAGGCATTGTCTTTGTAACGTGAAGCAGGGCTGGCTTAGCTCAGTAGGCCAGACAGGTTTGTAATGCAGAACAAGGACAGCAGCGCGGGTTCAATTCCCGTACCAGCTTACCGAGCAGGCGGCAGAATGTGGTGACTAGGGGCTTTTCACAGTAACTTCATACTTGTGACAATAAAAGATTGTTATTATTATAAGCCTCAGGCAGGTGATGAATGTGCTGGTCACAGAGTGCTTCAATGTGTTGTATTAGACAGCAGATGTACATGTACAGTATGTGGAATGGACTGGTTAAAATGTTACCTGGACTCTTTGAATGACAAAGATCGGTTCAGTGTTAAAGAATTTGGTTAAAGAATTTCACATTCAGGGATGATAATACCTTTAAATCACTAAAAAGAGTAATGATACCTTACAAAATTGCCGGAAGGGATCATTTTATTAACAGTGAAATACCATTATTATTGAGCCAACCATTGATGAAGAAAGCACATATGAAACTTGACATGGAAAATGACATGGCCTAAATGGGAGGAGGAACTCGGGGAGCAGATAGAGGACGGGACTTGGGAGGATGCCTTGGAGAGAGTCAACTCTTCCTCCTCATGTGCGAGGCTTAGTCTCATCCAATTTAAGGTGCTGCACCGGCCCCACATGTCCGGGACTAGGATGAGTAGGTTCTTTGGGTGTGAGGATAGGTGCACCAGATGTTCGGGGAGCCCAGCGAACCACGCCCATATGTTCTGGGCATGCCCAGCACTGGGAGAATTCTGGAAGGGGGTGGCGGGGACGGTGGCGAGGGTGGTTGGATCCAGGGTCAAACCAGGGTGGGGACTCGCGATTTTTGGAGTTGCGGTAGAGCCGGGAGTGCAGGAGGCAAAAGAGGCCGGTGTCCTGACCTTTGCGTCCCTAGTAGCCCGTCGAAGGATTCTGCTACAGTGGAAGGATGTGAGGCCCCCAAGTGTGGAGACCTGGATCAGTGACATGGCGGGATTTATAAAACTGGAAAGGGTCAAATTTGCCCTGAGAGGATCAATACAAGGGTTCTATAAACGATGGCAGCCTTTTCTGGACAACTTGGGTGGGATTCTCCGACCCCCCCGCCGGCGCTGGAGATTTGGCGGTTGCTCGCAGCGACCCCCCTCACCCCCCCGGCAATTCTCCGACCCGCGATGGGCCGAATTTCCGCTCGTTCTATGCAGGTCCCGCGCCGGCGTAAATGGGACTAGATCCCTTACCGGCGGGACCTGGCGGCGCGGGCGGGCTCCGGGGTCCTGGGGGTGGCGCGGGCCGATCTGGCCCGGGGGGGGGGGGGTTCCCCCACAGTGGCCTGGCCCACGATCATGGCCCACCAATCCGCGGGCAGGCCTGTGCCGTGGGGGCACTCTTTTCCTACACGCCGGCCATGTAGGCCTCCACGATGGCCGGCGTGAAGGTGAACCCAACCCTGCACTTACGCTCCCGCGCGGACCTGCGCCGGCCGGCGGAGTCCCTTCGGCCCCTGCTGGCACGGCGTCAAAGGCCTTCCACGCTGGCCGGCGGGGCGCAAACCATCACGCCGCCGGCCTAGCCCCTGAAGGTGCGGAGGATTCCGCACCTTTGGGGCAGCCCGACGCTGGAGTGGTTAACGCCACTCCGTCCCGCCAGGACCCCCCCCCCCCCTCCGCCGGGTACGGGAGAATCCCACCCCTGGAGTCTAGAAAACAAAGTTTATTGTGTTAAAGATGCATCAGCAATTTATCCATCTGTCTTCCCAAAGATTAAAAATTATGCTCAGGGATACGGGTAGAAAAGATGAAGAATACACCAAACTTATAGAACAGATAAGCTATAGATATGACATATGTAAGAAATATAGAAGAACACCAGCGCAACCCATCGTGAATATGTCCTTCGCAACAGATTTTAATGAAGTTGTGGCTATGGATCTTAAGGTGTTGGATAAGGAAAAGAGTATTTTCATTTAACACTTTGTAGACTTGTCAACAAGGTTTTAGTCAGTCAACGATTATACGTAATAAAGAAAGGAAAATAATTATGGAACAGATAATGGAAAAATGTATAGTGACTGGATTGTGGAAACCGGCAAAGTTCCTCACTGATAATAGGGGGGAATTTTGAATGATGAATTTTGGGATATGTGTGAGAACATGAATATAATAGTTACGAATACAGTTATAGAAAGCCCATTTAGTAACCAGGTGTGAGAGAGAAATCATGCTGTGATCGATGAAATTCTTATGAAATTTTGGCAGGTAGGCCAAGTTGTTAATTAACTTTTGCTTCAGCATGGACCATCCATGCAAAGAATTCACTACAGAAGTTTGGAGGCTACAGGCCATATCAGTTGGTTTTGGGAGAAATCCCCAAATTCCGTCAGCCATGAAGTCATGTTTGGGAGGAGATTACGATTAGCTTTACCTTTTTTGAGCATTTGAATGGGCAGAGTGGGCAGAAGAGCATTCCTTAAAACAGAAATCACAGAAAGAATTCGGAGGCACAATATACAGCGATCAGAGACTATTTTCCACACAGGGAGACATGGCATACTACAAAAGAGATGGATTTAATGAGTGGAAAGGACCAGGAAAAGGTATATGTGCAGATGGTCAAACAGTCATTTTGCAGCATGAAAACCAGGCTGTTTGGGGACACTCATCATAATTAGCAGGCAAAGATTATAAATTTGCAGATTCAAAAGGGGTTGTTGAATGTGCTGAGGAACCGTTACTTCTCATACACATACTTTACAGAATTATGAGGGTCAGGTATCTGAAGAGACTGCCTAACTAAATGGACACATCCACAATGACTCCCTAACTAATGACACCCCAGTGAAAAGTGGTCACCTGTGTTTAAACCCTCAGATCCTTTAGCTGCAAGTCATCCATTCAAGTCATTAGCCTTGTCTCAGTCATCTCCCTTCAAGAATGAATAACTCTGAAGTGCTCTAACCATAATGTTTACAAACATCAACCACCTCAAAGAGAGTTACGTGCACTCCAATCACCCCACCCACCCCCATGCTTGAGTGATTTTGAAGTGCTGAGCTGGAAATTGACAGCACTCAACTCTCTTTGAATTTGATTTTGATTTATTATTGTCACATGTATTAGTATACATTGAAAAGTATTGTTTCTTGCATGCTGTACAAACAATGCATACTGTACATAAGGAAGGAAGAAGAGACTGCAGAATATAATGTTACAGTTATAGCAAGGTGTAGAGAGAAGATCAACTTAATATGAGGTAGGTCCATTCAAAAGTCCGATGGCAGTAGGGAAGAAGCTGTTCTTGAAGTGGTTGATGTTTGTACACATTGTGGTTAACACAGAGTTACTCATCCATAAAGGAAGATGAATGAAGCCAGGTTCCCAGCTGTGTTTGTGGAAGCTGTCAATCATAACCCGCAAAGAGGAATGAATGAATGGCTTGTAGCTAAAGGATCTGAGGGGTTTAAACATAGGTCACTGCTTTTCTCTTTCCCGGAATGGGCACGTGGTGCTTCCACTATCTGAGTCAGCTGGTGTATGTCCAGTTGAGTGTTACAACAGTCGTTATTTTTTCATTGTCCCTATCTGCACTGCTCTCCAGCTTCCAGAGAGGGGTCTCTTTTATGGGGGTCAGTGAGGGGATTCCTTTAGTTAGGGGGTCTCTGTTGGAGTCCCTTTAGTCAAGTGGTCACTGGGGGAGGTCTCTTTAGCTAGTAAGTCTTAGGAGGGTCCTTTTAGCTAGGATCTTGGTGGGGTCCCTTTAGTTAGGGGTTATCTGTGCTGGATCTCCCTATTTTGGGTGTCTCAGTGGGTGTCTCCTGTTTTAGGGGATCTCTAGGGTTACCCCCTTGACCCATGACAAGGTCCATGATGTCAGGGAGAATCCAGGCCATAGTGTCAGTTTGGGCAGTAGGTCTGGCAGTGAACATGCCCATAGGAAGCGATCAAGAATTGTTCAAAAAATATCTTATGATAGGAAGTTGAGATCGCACGGTAGCAGTCCAGAACAAGGTATAAGGCAGGATAGAGGGCACAGCTCAACATAGTCAAGAAATATGGTACAGACTAGGAATACTACAAGGAGCAGAAGCCCATATGATCGAGAGGTCTTCGTGGCTTTAACAAATTAGATGATAAATTAACAAAACAAGCAAAACAGCAAAAACTGCAAAATTGGAAAGAATTTGGGGTGTACACCGAGAACCCAGATAGGGGACCACGAGTTCTATCTCACAGACGATTATGCATGGAAAAAGTACTTCCTGATGGAACTTATAAGGCCAAAGTCAGGCTGGTGGCACAAGGTTTTGAAGAAACCTTCAGTGACCAAGATGTAAAGGTAGATTCACCGATGGCACTGTTAGCCACAAATGCTTAGGAATACAAGTAGATAGATATTAAAGCTGTGTTCTTACAGGAACATCAACTTCAAAGATTTTTTTTTGCTGCCTCTGAAAGAGACACAAAACACAGAAAGGGGACTCCGGAAATTAAATAAATATGTTGAATGACACCATTATTTGGTATTTCTCCATGAGGTTGGTTTTGTTAACGTTGGGCTGTCTTCAGTTGAAAGCAGACCCTGTGATGTTTTATTGGCACCATGCAAAAAATTTCAGGCATTTTCATGATGCATGTAGATGATTTTCTGTGGGGTGGTAGTAGCGAATTTCAAAATACTGTTATTAATGGGCTTAGAATGGAGTTCAAGATTGGAAGTCAGGCCTCTGGTCCGCATGTCAATCTACATCAACAGCCTTACTTGGAAAATATTAACCCAATAGCAATTATTCATGTTAGGGCCTCACAAAAGGAGATTGGGACTTCTAAAATGGGAAAAATGGGATCAAGCAGGTTGATAGCAGCTCCTAACTATCAGACTGTTTGATGACGAGAGGGGCTAGCTGGAAGAAGTTATCAGAAATTATTAAAGAGGGGCATCTTTTCCTGTAAGGAAGAGCTATATAAGTGAAAAAAGGGGAAAAAGCTGCATTTATTTTAGAAGAAAAATATATATCTATATATTTGTGTAATAGTATGTTGTAATTTACATCAAAATTAAAGACTTTTTCTTCTTTTAAGAGGGGACATCTGTTCAGCTAGAGTTTATGCTCCCTAGTATTTAAGTTAGAACTGGGACTTTAATTGTTTAATGCATCACACTTATTGTTTAACACACTGCACCAACACATAAAGGGGATTCAGGTGGCACTGTTTTACTGTTGGAGAAGTGATTACTGAACACAATAAACTTGAGTCAAAGAAGTCAAGACTTGCTTTCTAGTTCTTATATAGTTACCATCAGAGCTTAACAGCCAGTGTGTGTGTGCTACAGTATCACACTGGCCAGTGTGTGTGTGTGTGTGTGCGCGCTCCACTATCACACTGGCTAGTGTGTGTGTGCGCTACAGTATCATACTGGCCAGAGTGTGTGTGTGTGTGTGTCTGGGTATGTGTCTAGGTGTGTGTATGTGTGCCGGGGTGTTTCAGTATCACATGGACACTATTTATATGACTCTATATTGTGATTTCCCATGTATGTTGCCCAGTATCACAATGCCCTGTGTACTCCTCCACTGAGTCACCCATTCAACTTGTGCTACTTTGTGAGTGTTCTATCCCTTTAAAGCACTGTGGCCTGTACTTGAATTCTATTTCCTTAGCTTAATGCTGGAAAACATAATGCGTATGTTACGGGTGTTTGGAATAAATTGTCAGTTGGAGCATGATTTACAACTGTTCCAGATCCTGAGCCCTTAATATTGTCGACATAGTATTTTGTGTAGTGTCTTCTCACCCTCTCCTCTTCCACCCATTCCCGCTTTATTGATCTAGGCAGACATGGACAGGATCTCAAATTTCCCCAGTTTCATTCTCTCACATGTTGTGCCATTACAATTTTAAATAATCTGATCAATGTTGAAAGGAAACCCCCTCCTCTTCACCCACCACACCAGCCAAAATTCCCCCCCCCCCCCCTTCCTGCACCGACACAAACTCAAATCTTGTTTTTATGCGTTGCCCATGGAGACGGAGAAGCATTTTCATTCTTATTTAAACAGCTGGGATCAGTTTCCTTGAACAATTCCAAGTCATTTGATGGCAATAGTTATCCTGAAGCTTGGTAGCCTTAGCAGCACAAAACATAGTTATGTTGGAAGTCAGACCTCTGTCAGTGTATTAGGTTTATACCCAGTTTATGATTTTGAGGTAGCGCAGTCTCCAAAAGCCAATCCGGTTTCAGATTTTGTTTGTTTGAGGAGGTGGAACATGCCAAGATGAAAACAGCAAAGGATCTTGATAATCTAGAAATCGGTGCCACGAAATAACTGTGTTTTTTCATTGCCACATCACATGATGTCAGCAATAATTAGCATCTGGGAGCACTAAAGCAGCACAAGGCCTGCTTTTTGAAGGGATTGTGTCTTCCGTGACAAAGCGTTGGGCTAGATCTGGCTGGAAACATGCACCTCGTGGCGTGTCCTTTTCCTACAACGTTTTTCTCTGCCTAAAATGTCTTTTGTGCTTAAAGTGTAAGCTGACAACAGCGTGGCTAGGGCATCAGGCATCTGAGATATTAGTGAACAGTGAGACCAACACTTCATCTCCTTCACCAGTGAGATTTAAACTGTTTTTAAATTTGCTTATGGGATGTGGGATTTGCTGGTGGTGAGGGGCTGGTCAGCTATTTTCTCAAGCTGCTGGAGTCCATGTGGCATAGGTACAGTACAGATAGAGAGAGAGTTCAGGATTTTTACCTCGTGACATCAAATAGTTAATAGATGTAAGCCGATATGGTGCATGGCTTGGAGGGGGCATTGCAGTGATGAAGGAGGCCTGGTGAGTTGCCGCAGTGTATCTTGAAGATGATGCACACTGCCGCCATTGTACGCTGGTGATATGGAGGGAGTGAAAAATTTCAGGTAATGGGTGGAGTGCAGATTAAGCAAATGGTTTGGCCCAATTGCATCGTATTTCTTGAGTGTTGCCGGAGCTGCACTCATCCAGACACCTGGAGAGTATTCCATCACACTCTTACTTCGTAGATGCTGGGGAGGCGTTGGGGAGTCAGGATGGGAACTTCAGAATTTCCAGCCTCTAAACTGTTTTTGTATTCACAATATTTATCTGTCTGGTCCAGTTAAGTTTCTGGTGAATGGTCACCTCCAGGAATTTGATGGTGGGGGATTTAGCAGTGCCTCTGAATATCAAAGAGAGATTGTTAACTCAATTTTGTTGGAGATGGTCATTGTCTAGCACATATGTGATGTGAATCTCAGCTCTAATCTGAATGTTGTGCAGCTTCTGCTGAATCGAGGCATGGACTGCTTTAGTATCTGAGGAGTTGCAAATGGAACTGAATGTTGTACACTCATCCAAAAATCTTTCCATTTCTCACATTATGATCGAGGGATGGTGATTGCTGAAGCAGCTGAAGGTAGTTAGGCCCAAGTTATTGTCCAGAGGAATCCCTGCACCAATATCCTGGGGGTGAAGTAAGTGGCCTTCAACAACTACGTCCCTTTGTGCTAGGTGCGGATCTAGCCAGTGACGGGATTTACCCTGATTTGCATTGACTTCAGTAATGCTAGGGCACCTTGAGGCCATGTTCAGTCACATACTGCCTTGATATTATTCTCACCTCATTTCTGGAATTTAATGCTTTTGTTCAATGTTTGAACCAAGGCTGTAATGGAGTCTAGAACCACATGTTCCTGGTAGAAGTTAAACTGAGCATTGATGACCAATTAATTCTTGGGTAAATGCTGCTGACCTTCCATCATTGATGATTTAGAGTAAACTGATGGGGCAGTAATTGGCCAAATTGGATTTGTCCTACTTTTGTGGACAGGACATACCTGTGAAATTTTCCACATTGTTGGAGGGAAGCCCACATTATGGTTGCCCTGGAACACCTTGGCTAGAGGCCTGGCCTTTTCTGGAGCTCAGGTTTTACAGCCTAGGTGTTGCTGAGCCCAAAAGCCCTTGCAGTATCCAGTATGCTCAGCCATTTCTTTATGTCATTTGGAGTGAATCAAATTGCCTGAAGACTGGCACCTGACACTGGACCACAGGAGGAGGCTGAAATGGACCATCCACTAAGCACTTCTGAAGATAGTTGTTTTGGCACAGTCTTTTGACCTGACATGCTGGGCTCCCGCATCATTGAAGAGCCTCGTCCTAATGTTAATCATCCACCATCCTTCATGACTGGACCTTGTGGAGTTGAGTAGGAAATGATTTGTATTTCTTTGGTTTTCCTACATTGAAATTATTTTTTCAGCAGCCGGACATTGTGGCATCCATTGAAGATTTCCCTAAAATGTTTTCTTCCGCTTGTGAAGTAGGCCCAAATAAATGCCCAGACCTTGGATGGTGTCTAATAAGAGACCATTTTATGTTTGCTTTCTGTCAGCTTTCATTCATTTGCCCATTCATTTGTCATCATATTGTATAAAAATTTGGATTCTAACAATGCGAGGTATTTGCATTAAATATCATTATTTTCAAAATTTACAGCCTTGTATCATTAGCCCCAGCCACGTTACTTTGGGGAGAATGATATCAGTCTGCAGCAAGGCTTCTTTCATCTGAGGTTTTATAGCACATAGGATTTTACAGCAACGGGTTTCTCTGGCTGTGATGGTTCTGATTAAAGGATGAAAGTGCCTCTGAGGGGATGGAAAGATGCAGGAAGGTCAGACTGAAAGACAGAGACTGCCTGAGGTAAATCCTACTCTTGCTGAGATTTCCCTTTTCCGTTTGAAATCTCCAAAGCACAGTTGTAAAGCACCCCAGAACATAATTAACTATTTATAGACCGAAAGGGATGAAACGCTTTTGACTGTAGGAACCTCTGAAAAAGGTTTTATTCTCTTTCTTTTTTATTGGAGGCACAGGATGTGGAATTGGCCTTTACCATTATATAAAATGTGGGTGGGGGTCGGTTTAGTTCAGTTGGCTGCACAGCTGGTTTGTGAGGCCAACATTGTGGGTTCAATTCCTGTACTGGCTGGGAATATTCACACAATCATAGAATTTACAGAGCAGAAGGAGGCTATTTGGCCCATTGTGTCTGCACCGAAAAGAGCACCCTAGTTAAGCCCATGCCTCCACCCAACCCCAATAGCCCAGTTTCCCCACCTAACCTTTTTGGACACTAAGGGCAATTTAGCATGGCCATTCCACCTAACCTGCACATCTTTGGACTGTGGGAGGAAACCGGAGCTCCCGGAAGAAAACTCAGGCAAACACGGGGAGAAAGTGCAAACTCCACACAGACACCCGAAGCTGGAATTGAACCCTGGTTCCCACCTTCTAAATCTTGCCCTTCGCCTGAAGCGTGGTGATCCTCAGGTTAAATAACCTTCAGTCAGCTGCCCCCTCAATGGGGAAAACAGCCTATGGTTATCTGGGACTCTGGCAACTTTACTTTAAAATAGAGATGATAATGAATGCCAGCAGCTGATTGTTTCTTTCCATTTATTTCAAATCCAGTTTCACCCCAAATAGGCCACATAACTGATTCCTATCCCCCTTCTTCTGAAGGCAATAATTTAAATAAAGAATCAATATTAATTTGAGTCTTTGACAACCCCAGGATGTCCCAGCATTTTACAACCAATAAAATACCTTCTGAAGTGTTGCAATTCTTGTAATGTAGGAAAGGCTGCAGCTGATGTGGGCTCAGTAAGCTCCCACATGCAGCAATGAAGTAAGTGATCAGATCTTGTCTTAGGTGCTGGTCGAGGGGTAAGTATTGCTCAGCACACCGGCGAGAAATCACCTGTTCTTTGAAGTAATAACATGGGATCTTTTACCCCCAGCTAAAAGGGTAGAGGGGGGCCTTGATTGGGAGTCAAAATGGAAGAATGGCACCACAATTTGCCTCAGTGTTTGGGAAACAGGAATGGTGAGGTGTGGCTTTATCTGCCAACGATCCAATGTGCCCCGAAACTTCAGATGGAAAGTCCATGTCAGAGCTCTGGATGGGAGCGAGACCATGTTTGGTGGCAGATAAACTCTGAGTGCTGTCACTGATGACATCAATATAAGATAGTCACCAAGTTATCTAATATGAATTCAGAAGAGTGGTGAGAATAATGCCACCATAGGGAGTAGTTGAAGTGAATACTGTAGATGCATTTAAGGGGAAACTGGATACGCATATGAGAAGGGAATAGACGGTTTCGATGATAGATTTCGATGAAGAAAGATAGGAGATGGTGTGAGTGGAGCACAAATGCAGGCATGGGTTGGGCCAAAAGCCTGTTTCAGTGCCATATATTCTATATAATTCTTGTTGTGTCCATATATACTTGCAGGTCTCTGGCTCCTTTGCCCTTTGTTCGTATATGATCCTTTATTGTGAATGTCAGAGGTTATCTGTCACCAAACATGGGAGTCGCGGAGGCCCCGGAGAATAACGGGTCTGGCCTGCTAATAATATGCAAAGTGTGTATGTTGTGCATGCGTTCCGGACCGCATTGATGCCGCTGTCGAGGTGACGGAGAATTGTGATTTGGCGTCAAATTGGCGACGCTGCGATTTTGGCGTTGGAACCAATTCTCAGCCCAATCACGTTTCCCGATTTCAGCGTCAGCCAATGGAGAACACTGCCTATTGTCTCCCAAATGTTGAACAACAGTTGAAGATTCCATTTAAAAAGGTTCCATTTATGTGTCTGAGTTTCAAATTTAACATTTGACGTCAACACACCTCCATAAAATAACAATGGAGATTGACGTACAATTCATCACTGTATTGAACAATTGGTAGCAAGAGCCTCCTAGCAATTGATGTCAGTGCTGCTGTGTTTTAGGGAGAACTTCGGTCTTTGAAGCATTTACTTTCCATTCCTCTGGAATACTGGCTATTTGATTCTCAAAACAAGATCTGGCATCCAGACATCAGATAGACGGCCAGCAGACGGCCAGTCTATTAGAGTTAATGTTGCAAGAGTTTTTCTTGAATACTTGTAGAGCTGGCTTCAAAAACCTGCTCACTAGTGTACAGCTTGGTTTCCACCGGGGACATTCAGATCCTGATTTCATTACAGCCTTGGTCCAAACATGGATAAAACAGCTGAACTCAAGAGATAAGGTGAGAGTGACTGTCCTTGATATCAAGGTCGCATTTGACTGATTGCGCCAACCAGGAGCCCTGGAAAAATTGAAGAGAATGGGAATCGGGTGGAGAATTTGGCTGGTTGGAGTCATATCTGGTACAAAGGAAGATGGTTTTGGTTATAGAGGTCAATCATCTTGGGTCATCACAGCAAGGGTTCCTCAGGGTGGTGTCCAGGGACAAACCATCTTTAGCTGCTTTATCACTTACCTTCCCTCCATCATAAAGTCAGAAGTGGGAATGTTCGTTGACAATTGCACGTAGTTCAACACCAATCCTGACACCTTAGATACTGACGCAGTCCGTATCCATATGCAGAAAGACCTGGACAATATTCAGGCATGGGCTGATAAAAGGCAAGTAACATTCACACCACGCAAGTGCCAGGCAATGTGCATCTTCAACAAGAAAGAGTCTAACAATCTGCTCTTGACATTCAATGACATTACCAATGCTGATTCCCCTTCTCTTAACTTCCGGGGGTTACCATTGACCAGAAACTGAACTGTACCAGCCACATAAATGCTGTTTCTACAAGAGCAGATCAGGGGCTAAGAATTCTGTGGCGAGTAATTCACTTCCTTACTTCACAAACTATCCACCATTTACAAGGCAGAAGTCAGGAGCGTGGCAGAATACTCTCCACTTGCCTGGATGAGTGCAGCTCCAACAACACTGCAGTAGCTCCATACCATCTAGGACAAATTACTCCACTTAAATGCCACCCCATTCACCAACTTAAATGTTCTCTCCCTTCACTACCAACACACAGAGGGATTGCTGATGGAGTTTCTCTAACCGCTGAGAAACAATTCCCTCAAAAGCGTTTGAACTATTATTCTGTGAACTTCAGTGAAAAGAAAATTGTCACGGTCAAAAATCAGCTGCTGATTCGCCTCGAGCCTGTTTTCCACTGCTCACCAAAATCAATTTCACCCCTGGGGTCTTCCCCTTTTATGGCTCCCTGTAACATGAAAGATGAGATTTACCCAGTCTTGGGGGTGGCAATAGCCACTTATGTTGAAATTCCAATCTCTGGCGTACAGTTAAATCAAAGGCTAAGGCACTGGAGGACTAGCAGGAGATAGGGGAGGTATATTCAGTACAGACTCCTTGGGAGATGATCATTGAGAATAAAATATTCAGTTTAAATCACCTCCAATATTCAACAGCAATATCTTTCTCTTATTGTTCTACTCTGAATTTTGATTTAATTCTGAAATTTTCCTTTCTCAATCTTCGGATCACATACCTCTTACAGCTGAAGAGTAATTTAGAAAGTAGTTCAGAGAGTTTATCCATTCATTAGTTGAAGGTGGCTAGTTCAATTTCTCATCTGTGATGAGTTAGCCATGGTGACGGTAAGGGTTACTACGATTAGCCTTGTTGACTTTAAGTTATGGGTGTGCTGGATCCCTGTAGAGACTGCTAACTTTAGCAAAGAAAGGAATCTCCCTGGTGCTGTGGAAAGAAACCAATGGGCAAGATTTCACTTTTTAAACTTTTACTGCAACAAACAAATTAAAATTGAATAGATCAAATATAACCGATATGTCAAACTAAAGTTTTTGTTTTGGCTCACGCAAGATTTGGTTCAACAAGGCTAAAAGCAAAAAGGAAGCAGGCGATATAGAACAAAGTATTATGAAAAACCTGAACCTGGATGTCGGCAGCCAGGATCTCACAGTTTTGGTTTAAGCTTCCACTATAGCACTGACAAATCAGGAGACCTCAGCCTGTGCTGCAGTGAAAGCCAGGACAGCAGCCAGTATGATGCTTCATTATATGTCATTCTGGCTGTAGCCCCCAAGAGACAAATGGGGGCAACCTACACTGAGGGGGCAGAGGCCTAACAGAAGGCTTGTTAATTCCTTAGATAAAAAGCCGCCCCAGAAGGAGCCGGCATCTCAGGATTGTCCCAGTTGAGACTTGCACTGTTACTTTGTTGTTGTATTTCGTAGCGTGAGTAGTAAATAAACTATTTGTGACTCTCCTTTTCTCAATGACTAATACACCGGCATTATTGCCATGGATTTAGTATTAGTTGCAACTTCTTGGAACAGATTCCTCCATGCTCCTAGCCAGTGACTGGAAACTGGCTGGCAGGCCCGCCAAAGTGCCCAGCAGCTTGGTGTGTGTCATCATTAGTCTTTTCAATTTTCTGCCCCAAAGACTCCTCATGCAAGTCTCCTGTGGCTTATCTACCACCTCATCCTCTGGGGAATTTGCATGCAAGCTGGCCTGTTCTACTAATTTGGCTGCAATTCTCATTCACCCAGGGACTCATCAGGTGGTACAGAGGGCAGTACAGCGAGGGAGCTGCTCAGGGCAACTCCATAACCATGGAAATGAGGTGGTTGCACCAAACGCACGTTTGAAGTCAGCATGGGAAGTCATGAATCGTGACCACCCCATACCCAGAAAACAGGGTCATTCAATTTGTCATCTGTCTTTAACATTGCCCCTAGTCACCATCTTTTTATTACTATACTTGTCTGGATGCATATATGTACATGTGCATGTGTATCATTGCATGTATGTGTGTGTATGCATGCTTACATGCATTTGTATGACTTTCTGTTGAATTTCTCATGCTCTTTTGAAACACCTTTAAATGTTTTGCTAAAGATCCTGTGTACATGGAAGACGTTATTTATAAGACCATTAGACATAGGAGCAGAATTAGGCCACTTGGCCCATCGAGCACCTTCTGCATTCAATCATGGCTGATATGTTTCTCATACCCATTCCCTTGCCTTCTCCCCATAATCCCTGATCCCCTTATTAATCAAGAACCTGTCTACCTCTGACTTAAAGACACTCAATGATTTGTCCTCCGATTTGTGTTTGTTTTTGTGGATGTATATGTTTAACAAGAGACTTGCCTAACAAGACAGTTAGCCTCGGTTGCAGAAATACCCAAATTTTACAAGCACACCAAAGCTGAAAATAGTTTCCAAGCTGCCTTCCCTTGTGTAGAGTCAAAACTTCCTTCAGACGCGCAGATGCTGCACCTTTGCGATGCCAGGAATCACTGAGTCGGGCTTCATGTCTCCAGACAGCCCTTTGCTTTAATTAAGTGTTTACAAGCACAAAAGTGATGAGCTAGCATCTCAAAATGAGACTCGTCTCCAAGAAATTTTAGAAAACGCACACGATGTATTGAATTTTGTGGTGACATATTCAGAGATTTATAATGAAAGGCATATTGAATGAGATAGCAGCCTTTTATCATTGATGAATGGGGCTCAAACTGAGTAGATGAAAGTCCTCACCCTCTAATGGTAGTGTAATTCCTCGACGAAATAAGTGCGGAAATTTTTCATGCAGTGCCTGGCAAGTATGACTCGCAATAGTCAACTGCCCTCAGTTTGGTACCAGATTGGTAATCTCACTCAAAAGGCCCATGGAATTGTAGGGATGTGGAAATGGCAAAAACACTTGGTGCCTTCTGAATTGGAGCTGAGGCACATTGCTTGAGCAGAATATTTACAGCAATTCCCCCAATTATTGGTGCGTTCTGCTGAGATAAAGCAAAGAAGGAATTTTATGTTGCATCACGCTGTTCTATATCAAACCTAGGAGTGCGTGATGCTGATGCTAGGCTTCCTCTTCATCAGCTTATCCAGAAAAAACTTCATTGCTTTTCTAAATTGTTCCCTTCCCTTGCCCGGTCGGTGGGCAAGAATTGTTAAGTAGCTATCCTGAATTTAGACCTTTGCCGATGAACAATGTGATCTCTCTGTGCTTCAGTTTTGAATATCGTACCAGAAAACCTCCTGCCATGTTGTTAACAGTGGGTCAGGATTGATTATTTTATTCCAGTGGTGTGACAGGAAAGGGAATGCGGCAGGAAGTTTGGGCATCATGGATACCTATCGTAAAAACGCTCCCTTTTCAAAGTGCTGCCCGAAGTCCCACTCCCTGCTCTTTCTGCAAAACCCAGAAAATGTTTCTTTTTAATCATATAACTTTTAAATGTTATATATTTGAAAGTTGCTTTTGAATCTGTTTTCACCGACCTTTCAGGCAGCGTATTTCAGGTTATAACAACCAAAGTAGGGATTAAGAGAGGGCAGGAGTAAATCGGGGAATTGGGGGAGGGTTCCAGTAAATGGGAGAATTAGGGAGGGTTCCAGTAAATAGGGAAATTGGGGAAGGGCACTAAAATTGCCAGGCCGGTGGGGCAGTAAAGAAGGTGTTTTAGGATAATAAACATCAGCATAACTCTGCTTGCATAATGGCCTGTTTCTTCTGTAATTTCTATAGCTGCAAGTCTTTTGGCATATGACAGATGCATGCAGTTAGGAAATCGGCAACCTACATGTGCCACTATCCTCCCAAGGAAATTAGGGACAGGCAGGAAAGTCTGCTCTTTGCAGCAACACAAACATGAGAGTCTGAAGAAAGAAAGATCTTGCATTGCAGCTCAGGAGGGAGCAGGATCTGCTTTAAAGTATTCCTGATATCCCAAAGAACCTTACAGCCAATTAAAAAGGTGTTTTTGTAGTGTGGTAACTGTTATAATGCAGGGAAAATGGCAGGGCATGGCAATGAGGTAATAAATCAGTATTTATTTTATAAATCAGCCCATCCTGGCCCGAGAATCGGTGCGCCAGCCATATAGACCACTCCGTGACCGGCACCATGCCAACCAAGCCAGCGCCAATGGTGCCGATTCTCCGCTCTGCGTAGGGTCATAGAACAGTACAGCACAGAACAGGCCCTTCGGCCCTCAATGTTGTGCCGAGCAATGATCACCCTACTCAAACCCACATATCCACCCTATACCCGTAACCCAACACCCCCCCCCCCCCCCCCCCCCCCCCCCCTCCCCAACCTTACTTTTTAGGACACTACGGGCAATTTAGCATGGCCAATCCGGTCAGCATGGCCCGGTTGCGGGGATTCTCCGGCCCAGCCCCGGGCTGAGAGAATCCCGCTCCATGTGCTGAAGAGTGACCTCCTACATTGAAGCAAGACAGTCACTGCTGAGCCACCGCTGGCATTTGATCACTTTACCCAAGTGATCAGTTATGCCTCGGTACAGACACTGGAAAATCTCGCCTCCTCTGTGGTGTAGCATGATCAAATTTAATTGAACAATTTTCATGGTGTGTAACACATTTCACCTGTTATCCTGTTTGCAACAGACCTCATCCTGTGCATTTACTGGAATGTGCTGGCTTTCAGGGGAGCACTGCGATACCCAATGTTGAACAACTTTATTGCAATACTGTGAAGATAATTTTCAGACTAGCCACATGAGGGCAAATGGACCATTGCTACTTAGAAGGAAATCCATTATTTCAGAGGGTAGCAATAGTTCAGGAAGTCAACAATCAATCTGAATAACACTTTCTTTCCTACAGATGTGCTAGGAGGAAGTGTGAAAAATTTCTATAGCCACTTGCCATTTCGTGAGCTGTGGGGAATCTCCGTAAAGAACAGGCTGAATGTTACTGCAAGAGGGATCCAAACTGGGTAGGTACTCATCCTTTGGCACATTATTTATAATGAACTTCACAAAGGTATTGACTCACCCCCTCTACCATTGCAGAGCTATACCTCACTTCATTTACCCACCTTAGTTCAATATTCCTCGATAAGCTTACCTAACAAAAACATAGGGCGCGATTCTCCGCAAACGCGGAGAGTCGTAAAGGCTGCCGTGAAACTGGCCGTGTTTCACGGCAGCCTCCGCGCCCCCTCCCGGGACTCGATTCTCCCCCCCAGGGGGGGCTAGCAGCGCGGCCCCGCGAAGCACGGCATCGCGGGCTTAGCGACCGTCGCCAAGCGTCACGGCGGCTGATGCGCACGATGACATCAGCCGTGCATGCGCGGGTCCCGCGCATGCGCGGATGACGTCATCAGGCATATGCGTCAAACCCGCGCATGCGAGGGCCGTCATGCCCCTCAGCCGCCCCGCGGACTGATCCTGCGGGGCGGCGGAAGAACAAAGAGTGCGCGGGTATCGGACCCGCTGCCCGCGATCGGTGCCCACCGATCACAGGCCCTTGGCACGGCCGTGGTGCGGCCGTGCCAATCGGTGCCATGGTTGTCCAGAACGGCACTTTGCGGCCGTTTTCACGAACGGTGAGAGCAGGCGTGTTTGCGTTCGTGAAAACGGCCGTAAAGGCCTGGGAACTCGGCCCATCGGCCAGGGGAGAATCGCTGTTCGCCGTAAAAAACGGCGAGCAGCAATTTGTGTCGTGGGGCAGCCGTGGGGGGTGGGGGAGAGAATAGCGGGAGGTCGGGAAAAATGTCGGGAAGGCCCTCCCGCTATTCTCCGACCCGTCGTGGGCAGCGGAGAATCGCGCCCATAGTGCTCTCAGTTTTGAATATTCCAATTCTCTGAGCATTCACAGCCTTTAAAGGGAAAAGAACATATGAACTAACTTTTTCTGTGAAAGAAATGCTTTCTGATTTCATTTCTAAATTGGTTTGGCTCCAGGATTATGTCTATTTGTTCTGGATTACCCCTATCCTGCAACGTAGGTCTTCATTATTGTACTCACCTCAATTTTATCAACGGAATCCAAGCTAAGTTTATGCACCCTGTCCTCATAAATTATTGTTTTAAACGCTAACGTCATTTTGTTGAATATGCATGACACCATCACCACTACCAAGGCCACTACATTCGTTCCAAGATATAAGCCGGATTTTCAGAATCAAAGCAGGTTCCAAATCAGCAAATCTTTCGATTTGCAACATCATGCTTAGGAGAAAGTGGCTCAAATAGCGTGGCATTAGTTCTGGGTTGCAGATGTGGGATAGAGTCAGGATCGTCACCTCCAGACATGGATGAGGTACGGCCATTTGGACTTCTAAGAGGAGAGGCAAGCTGGTTAGAAGGCTATCTTGGTTCTCTGGGACTTTGTCCCAGTTGTTTTGTTAAATATTAAGTCCTCTGACCTTTACCTCTCATGGCCATACATACCAACCCATGCTAATCTATGCTCCTCCGCCTACCCACAATGGCCCCGGACACTCTCCATGTCAACCCAGACCTCTACACCAGACTGATGGCATCTCATAGCCCTATGCCAACTTAGTTCCAATTCATGACCCTAAGCCAACATTCATTGCCCTACATCCTTCATCCCTACTCATTCTGAATCCACCATGGGCAGACCTCAAGAGTTATGCTGAGATGTAACAAAATAGTTCCAATTAGGTATTGCAGAATTCACAAAATATATATATAAAATATACATATATAAAAACCTCTCTCATTCATGAAAGCTCATTCAATACATTTAAATCCTCAAGCACTTAATCTGTTATAAAACAAACAGTTGTATTCATAACTCCATATCAACGATATCTATTCCTTTAATAACCTCCTTGATCTGACAATTAAACTGTGAACATGTAGCACACCTCCCCATCCCCTACACACACACACAGCGATAATGACAGGTTGAGGAAACATTCAAGTTATAATAATGTTCTGTTGATTGCACTTAGAGTTATGTCAACAAACATCTATTGAAACTGCAGAATAATTATTTGACGTCACAGGCACAATAATTTCCAATTTTATAGGATAGAGGATTTAAGTAACTTGACAACTTAACAGTTGCACATACCCTGGCCGGGATTCTCCCCTACGCGGCGAGGTGGGGGTTCCCAGCGGGATGGAGTGGCCTGAACCACTCCGGCTTCAGGCCGCCCCAAAGGTGCAGATTTCTCCGCACCTTTAGGGGCCAAGCCCTAACCTTGAGGGGCTAGGCCCGCGCCGGAGTGGTTAGCACCCTGCCGGCTGGCGGGAACGGCCTTTGGCACCATGTCAGCCGGGGCCGAGGGACTTCGCCGGCCGGCGGAAGTCCGCACATGCGCTGGAGCGTCAGCGTCTGCTGATGTCATCTCCGCGCATGCGCAGGGGAGGGGGTCACTTCCGCGTCTGCCATCGTGAAGGCTATGGCCAACGCGGAAGGAAAAGAGTGCCCCCATGGCACAGGCCCGACCGCCGATCGGTGGGCCCCGATCGTGGGCCAGGTCACCGTGGGGGCACCCCTGGGGCCAGATCGCCTGCGCCCCCCCCCCCCCCACAGGACCCCGGATCCCGCCCATGCCGCCAGTCCCGCCGGTAAGGGAGGTGTTTTGATTCATGCCGGCGGGAAAGGCATTACAGCAGCGGGACTTCGGTCCATCGCGGGCCGGAGAATTGCCGGGGGGGGGGGGGGGGGCGCTGATAGGCGCGGCGTGATTCCCGACCCGCCAAATCTCTGGTGCTGGAGACTTCGGGTGACGGCGGGGGCGGGATTCACGCCACCGCCTGCCGATTCTCCGACCCAGCGGGGGGTTGCAATGCGTTGAAATAAACCAAACAATTCCTAATTCACTTCTGCGCTACACACCTGCTTCCCTTCCCCTGCGAGTGAAAATGGGATCTGCTGCAATTGAGGGAGGGACTTCCAGATAAGTGCCCCATTGTCATTTTTATAGGTCCGCAAAGTCTCCATGACTCCATAAAAATACGTAGAAAGTACAGAACTGAATGTGACTCTCAAATGAGGTCTGAACCAGGCAGTGTGCAATTGAAATAGCACAGCCTCCTTTTGGTATTGCATTATCCTCACCCTTTTCAGATGCAGATAAATGTTCTGTCTTTCTTTGTTTAATTGCTCAACATTTAGACACTTTTGGAACTGCCCATGTTGGGAACTTTTGGAAGTTTTTTGCCACAGACCCCTGGACTATCCATGCAACTCACCATTAAGATCACCTATTTATAATAGAGGCTGGGTGTCAACTGTAGACCACCTCTCTTTCACCCACGGGACCTAACAGACACCGTTCCTCTTGCTTTTGCCTCTCATCCACAACTGACTTGCTTTGGGAAACTGACTGTTCCGATTCACCGCTATTTCTTTTCCACTTCCACTTTGGCAAAACGAAACGCAAAAGGAAACAATGGCCAGAATATTACATTGCCCTGGTGGGCACGCGCTCAACCTGCAAGTATATGAAATTGTGCGAGAAGATGTCGTGTGCGTGACGTTAAACCTATTAAGGAGTCAATCAAACTGATTTTACGTGGCCCATTTACTGTTCTGAATAGCAGATGGCCAAGTTGGCAGGGGCTGAGGTTCTCTTAGTTCTGCTGTCAGGCGTTTGAATGTGCTGCCTTTACCACAGTTTGCTGTGTTTGTTTCTTTGGGATTTAATTTGTAAAGGTCAGCATCTCCCTGACACAGCTCTGCAGCAGCTGTCCACCTGGAGGCTGCCCATTCAAACCACTGGCCTACACCCTCCCTTTTCTTGGCGCTCACCCTCCCCTCCCTCAACTCCAGCGTTGAGCCTTCCTCAGCGCCTGTTTCACACTGCCTGACCGTTAATCGGTCAGCCAGCATGAAATTATGATTGCGGCAGGAAATGCATTTTGCATCCTCTTCCAAATTTGCCAAGTGCAGATGCAAAATTCACCCCAAGACTGTTCCACCAATATACAACAAGTGAAAAGACTAATTAAAATAAAATTATTAAGTGTTGGCATTTAACTTCAGTCAGGAAAATAGAGGTAGTTTTAAGTGATCTATATTTGTATTGTTAACTATTAGAAATAAGGGGCGGGATTCTCTGACCCCCCGCCGGGTCGGAGAATCGCTGGGGGTCGGCGTGAATCCCGCCCCCGTCGGCCACCGAATTCTCCGGCCCTCCAAAAGTCGGCGAGGCGTGAGCCGTGCCGCCCGCCCTGGAGAATGGTTGGGACCAGCGCAACTCAATGGGCCTCAGGGCTGCCCAAAGTCTCCGGCCCCTGATGGGCCGAAGATCCCCTCGTTTTTTGCCAGTCCCGCCGGCGTGGATCAGACTAGGTCCCTTAACGGCGGGACCTGGTGGCGTGGGCGGGCTCCGGGGTCCTGGGGGAGGGGGGGGGGCGGGGCGATCTGGCCCCGGGGGGGTGCCCCCATGGTAGCCTGGCCCGCGATCGGGGCTCACTGATCGGTGGGCGGGCCTGTGCCGTGGGGGCACTCTTTTACTACGCGTCGGCCGTGTCAGCCTCCGCGATGGCCGACACGTAGGTGTCCCCTGCCCTGCGCATGCGTGGGGATGACATCAGCAGCCGCTGACGCACCCGCGCATGCGCGGTCTCTTGCCGGCCGGCGGAGTCCCTTCGGCCCTGGCTAGCGTGGCACCAAAGGCCTTCCACGCCAGCCAGCGGGGCGAAACCTCTCCGGTGCTGGCCTAGCCCCTGAAGGTGCTAGGGTTGGTCGGGTTGTGACCATTGGCAAAGTGTTTGAGTAATATTGCTGTAAAGAATCCTGCTGAACTGAGTCACTACATCTTTGTACTTCAAGGTTCTTTGAATGTGAACGTTTGTGCGATGAAGATTCCTGTTGCAAAGGCTTCGGATTTCTGAAAGATCCACTGATACCAGGTATTGACTATCGATGAATAATAGGGTGGCACGGTAGCACAGCGGTGAGTCACAGTCTGTGCAGAGTCTGCACGTTCTCCCTGTGTCTGCCTGGGTTTCCTCCGGGTGCTCCAGTTTCCTCCCACAAGTCCCTTGACACATGCTTGTTAGGTGAATTGGACATTCTGAATTTCCCCCAGTGTACCCGAACAGGCACGTGTGGCGACCAGGGGATTTTCACAGTCACTTCATTGCAATGTTAATGTAAGCATACTTGTGACAATAAAGATTATTATTATTATTATCAATGAGGAGAGTGTAACAGACTGTGCACCTAGAAGGAAAGCTTGTAAGTCCTGAACTGTATAAGTGAATAGATAAGTACCATCGAAATACATGCTTTGATTAAAGCCATTTGATAAATTCCTTGTGCCCACTGATGTACTGGTGGGCAATAGTCGCGAAAATATGGCAAAATATGCCATGATCCTAGAGACTAAGGCTGAGTAAAGAGCAGAGGAACATAATTCCCACCTTGTTCAATTGCATCAACAGAATGGTACCAAATATATTTGAAGCAAAATTGCATAACATTTTTAAAAAGGTAATGTGGACTTCATTAGTTAGGCCAGCCTTCATTGTCCATTCCTAATTGTCCTTGACAAGGGTGGGTCAGTTTAGCTCAATTGGCTAGACAGCTGGTTCGTGACGCAGAGCAAAGTCAGCAGCGTGGTTTCAATTCCCGTACCGGCTAAGGTTATTCATGAAGACCCCCACAATCTCAACCTTGCCCATCGCCTGAGGCGTGGTGACCCTCAGTTTAAACCACCAACCAGCTCTCCCCCTCAAAGTGGAAAGAAGCCTGTGGTCATCTGGGATTACAGCGACTTTACCTTACCTTACCTATAGGCACTATTATAAACCACACAACCTCCTTCATCCATGCAACCAGTTGGCATGGTTTTCATTGTTCATCTAACATTGTATCTTTGTCCTGATTTATCTTATATTTCATTGGCAGTCAGATGAAATGTTGCACTGAGGCCTTCTTGTCACTCGGCTGCTAATTTCTTAATGTGGTTCATTCATGCAGAATGGTTGAGAAGGTCTCGGCAATGGTTCACAGTTGTTGCTTAAATAGCTGTTTAGAGTGAGAGTAGTGACTTTGGCGAAGGTTGGCAAAAAAAAATAGTCACTCAAGTAGTCACTCATCCTTCTCCTGATTAGTACCCAGTGTGGTCTGCTGGAAATGTGTGAATGTGATGGTTGGGTGAGGACAGGGTGAGGTTTGCCTGTTATTTACTCACACAGTGAAATGCCTACTAATACTCAGAGCCCAAGACCAAACTGACCACTCGGGGATGGAAGTGAAGTATGAGGTAAGCATTGCCTGTAAGACCTAGCTGGGGAGGAGTGAAACATTCTCCTTTAATATTAACATTCATTATCAAATCCATTTGATAGATTTGGAGATGACGTGTCTGACGCTCAGTAGCCTCGGAGTGCAATCCTGCAGTGAGGAAACTCAGAGCTGGCATATCCTGGATTGTGAGTCAGCTGAGGTGGACACACTGACCTATCCATTTGGATGGTACCAGAAGCCTGGTATGTAATGAACTCTACATTTCCAGATTTATCTTGTTTTTCTTTTAATTTGTTTACATTAATTCCATCAACCTGCAACAACTCACAATCCCAAAAGCAAGGAGGCCAATTGTTGGGCGGGCGAGACATGCTCTATCTGTGATGTGCTTACTTCATCAACAGTTATCTGCTGCTGATTCTGCATTTCCAAAGCAGGAGTGTGTTCCAATTTCCTGCACCAGCAGCCCTTTCCTCCATGGCTACAATACTTGACTCCCTCCCTCAAGACAGGCATTGAGGGTAACTTCCTTGTTGGAAGATATAGAATTTTACATTGCAGAACGAGGCCATTCGGCCCATCGAGTCTGCACCAGCTCTTGGAAAGAGCACCCTACCCAAGCCCACACCTCCAACCCATCCCCATAACCCAGTAACCCCAATTTTAGATTGGCCAATCCACCTAACCTGCACATCTTTGACTGTGGGAGGAAACCGGATCACCCGGGTGAAACCCACGCACACATGGGGAGGATGTGCAGACTCCTCACAAACAGTGACCCAAGCCGGGAATCGAACCTGGAGCTGTGAAGTAACTGTGCTAACCACTGTGCTACCGTGCCTCCTATATAGTAGCAGCCAATTTAGAATTAAGGAATAACATTTCCTGTGACAGGGCCTTTGCCCATCCGCTCACCCAATTGATTTACTCTGAATTTCTGGCAATCTTACCAGCATATGCCAGAAAGTGGAGAGAAACAAATAATCACTATCCTTTTTTAAGTATGAAAATTGAAACTTCAAGCCACATAACCATCATTAGAATCTGTGGGGTGGGGTTTTCAAGCACGTCCATAAGACCATAAGGCATAGGAGCAGAATTAGGCCACTCGGCCCATCGAGTCCGCTCCGCCATTCAATCATGGCTGATATTTTCTCCTGCCTTCTCGCCAGAACCCCTGATCCCCTTATTAATCACTAACCTTATCTCTGTCTTAAAGACACTCAGTGAATTGGCTTCCACAGCCTTCTTCGGCAAAGAGTTCCACAGATTCACCACCCTCTGGCTCAAAGAATTTCTCCTCATCTCTGTTTTAAAGAACCATCCCTTTAATCTGAGGTGGTGTCCTCTGGTTCTAGTTTTTCCTACAAGTGGAAACATCCTCTCCACGTCCACTCTATCCAGGCCTCGCAGTATCTTGTACGTTTAAATAAGATCCCCTCTCATCCTTCTAAACTCCAACGAATACAGACCCAGAGTCCTCAAACGTTCCTCATACAACAAGTTCTTCATTCCAGGGATCAATCTTGTGAACCTTCTCTGGACCATTTCCAAGGCCAGCACATCCTTCCTTAGATATGGGGCCCAAAACTACTCACAGTACTCCAAATGGGGTCTGACCAGAGCCTTATACAGCCTCAGAAGTACATCCCTAGTCTTGTATTCTAGCCCTCTTGACATGAATGCTAACATTGCATTTGCCTTCCTAACTGCCGACCGAACCTGCAGATTAACCTTAAGAGAATCGTGAACAAGGACTCCCAATTCCCTTTGTTCTTCTGCTTTCCAAAGCATTTCCATATTTAGAAAATAGTCTATGCCTAGATTCCTCCTTCCAAAGTGCAGAACCTCACAGTTTTCCACATTGTATTTTATTTTCCACTTCATTTCCCACTCTCCTAGCTTGTCCAACTCCTTCTGCAGCCCCCTTGCTTCCTCAATACTACCTGTTCCTCTACAGATCTTTGTATCATCTGCAAACTTAGCAACAGTGCCTTCAGTACCTTCTTCCAGATCATTAATGTATATTGTAAAATGTTGTGGTCCCAGCACAGACCCCCGAGGCACACCACTAACCACCGGCTGCCATTCTGAAAAAGACTCCCTTATCCCCACTCTTTGCCTTCTGCCAGTCTCCAATCCTCTATCCATGCCTGGATCTTACCCTTAACACCATGGGCTTTTAACTTATTTAACAGTCTCCTATGCGGTACCTTGTCAAAGGCCTTCTGGAAATCTAAATAAATCATGTCCACTTATTCTCCTTTGTCTAACTTGCTTTTACCTCCTCAAAGAACTCTAACAGATTTGTCAGACACTTCCAAGTGCTTCGCGATTTCGTCTTTAATAACAGACTCTAAAATCTTAGCAATGGCCGAAGTCAGGCTAACCGGCCTATAATTTCCCATCTTCTGCCTACCTCCCTTCCTAAACAGTGGTGTTACATTCGCCACCTTCCAGTCCTCTGGGATCCTTCCTGCCTCCAGTGATTCCTGAAAGATCATCACTAATGCTTCCACAATTTCCTCAGCTATCTCTTTTAGGACCCTGGAGGTCCATTGGTCTAGGTGACTTATCCACCTTCACACCTTTCAGTTTCCCCAGAACCTTCTCCTTAGTAACGGTCACTGCACCATTACACATACTACCTGGAGCTCTGGCATCCCACTGGTGTCTTCCACCGTGAAGACTGATGCAAAGCTGGCAGGAACTTCTCGTCCCGCCGGAGGTGACCCATATGGCGGATTCCCTGGCAGCAGGATGGGTGAGCCATGCAAAACAGCACAGACATTGGCGGAACAGGAAGATCCCGCCTGCGGCCAGTGGTGAGCTGCCCCCACCTCCAAACAGAGCCGCCACAGGAGGCTGGAAAATGGACTCATACTGAGGAGATAAAAGATATTCATAGAATCTGAATATACATTGGAGATCTCAGTGAGGAGAGGTTTTTCAATAAATGGCTTTTAAAAAAAAATCACATTAAAAGTGTCAGGAAAATTACTTAGATTTCTGTTTTGGACTAAAATTTTGGAGGTACTTTTACACTCGTCTTGAACCAGTGCAATTGGAGGCAATTCACACGTACCTGCTCTTTAGCTGTGAGATGGAGTCATTACAATGAGCCAGGATTACATTTGGCACAGGAACTGAAAGACTTGTGCAAAAGAATGAAGGAATTACGGCATAGCTAAACACACCCATCTGAGCTTGACCTTTTACCACGTGGCCAGGATTGTTCAATATTAATACTCTGGATATATATTTTAGAATTGAAATTGTGCATGTCGTTGGGGGTAAACATGTAGGAAATTCCACCCTTTGGTGTAAAAATTTATGGCACGGTTTGGCTGATCTGACAAGGGCATCTGGTAGTACTTTGCATTAACTCGAAAGGGGAGACGTTGTGAGACATTTATTGGCTACTTCATCAGTTCCTGACAGCACTTACATCACCACTTTGAAATGTGTAAAGATTTATTTTGGGGCCTAGAAATTTCCAGTATCTCTAAATGTGTTTCCCATAATATTGCACAACAATAAGCAAGAACCAAGAATTGGCTATGAGGAAGGAACCACTCATTTGGAACAAAGCTGGGAGTCAAGCTGCAACATTTGAATCTTGCACCCCAATTCAGTTCACCGATGATAAATATACCACTGGTTTAGCTAGAAATCCTCCCCTTGAAGAACCATTGCTCCAACTTACAGAAAAAGCAGCTATTTAAGACAGTGGAATAAAGCAATATAGACCAGGAATGCTTCCGTGTCCAATCGGAGCTATTAACCGCTGTGCATGGGAAGCAGAGGGAGTGGGGAGGGGCACCAAAAAAAAAATCCAGGATCCAACTATTCACCTCTGTCCAATGAGCCCCTGGTGGAAAGTGTGGGCTTTGGTTGAGGATCAATCTTAGCCTACACAAAGTAAAGTAAGTGAGTAACACTTCCCGTCCAGGATCACACAGAAAGAACAGTTGCTTGGGTGAAGCATTATTGAGCAATATGTAAAAAAGAGATGTCTTCATGAGAAGAGGGGAAATAAAAGCAACACAGAAGAATTGCGAAGGTCAGTTTCTCAGTTTATGAATTGTCCTCTAACTTTTCTCTCCATTTTTCTTTGTAGTGAGTCGATGGAATTGTGCAGGCACTATTTGGCCCCCTGTTAGCCGGCCTCCACTTCCTCGAAAAGGTACACTTAAAGGTTTTACATGATTACTTTTCTGCTCAAAGAGCAAACAAATTCAATAAATGTGTATTTGAAGTGGTAGTGTGACAACTCTTGTTGCGCCCTGACTTTCCATTGTCAAGGGCAAAAAATCAGATAGAGGGCTGGATCAAAAAGAAGTTGGCCTGAGCCTTTAGAACATAAGAACTAGGAGCAGGAGTAGGCCATCTGGCCCCTCGAGCCTGCTCCGCCATTCAATTAGATCATGGCTGAACTTTCTTTGCTGTTCATAAAACATTCCTGTAAACCTCAATAAATGAGATAATTAATGCCTGCTTCTGATAGTTCAGATGGATGTTAAAGATCCAGTGGCACAATGTAAAGAAAAGCAGTGAGTTCGTCTGGTAGTCATGCCTGCATTCTTCATGTGACCAATGTAATCTGGTGATTCAATTCATTGTTGCTTGTGGATTCTCGATGGCTGATACATTTGTCTACATAGCAATCATCAAAGTCCTTCAATGTAGCACATAGCACTGGTATTTCCCAAGTTCCCCCTGAGTTGAACACTAGGCCATGATGCTGGAATTCATTACATATCCTCACTGTGAAAGCCCCATCACCAAAACTCTGCAACTATTCAAAAATAAACTCCTCTACAACTTGAGGATGAGCATTATCAAGAAAGCCCACCTTGCGAACAAATTAAAATCAACTCAAACATCAAGAGTAATGTCTTAAGTGATGCTTTGGAGGGCAGTTGGTACCTATCAAACCCAACTGTTTCTGTGAGAGGAAGGAATAAAATTGGGGAAGGGATATATTTTCCGAAAAATGGACCCAGTCCTTATAAGGTTGCAAGGTGCACTGGAAATAGTGAAAATGGTGGAGAGGGGGAATAGTCTCATTGACGAAGGATGAAATCTCTTCAGTGATAGTGGGCAGGATGGTGGGATTCGCTGGCCATGTCTGCCCGCCAAGCGGAGAATCTTGCCCGAGGTTAGTCGGCGTCTCGCCCGTGGCATCTTTGCGGCGGGAAAGGTGGAAGAATCTAGCTCAGTGAGATGGAAGAAGGCAGTGGAGATGTAATGGGTAATATTAAAGAATAGAAAAGGATTTAAGACTGTAGTGGGAGTTGTGTCATTCCCCTACCCCTCCCCAGGAGCAACTATGAAGTGGTAGATTGTATAAATATAGATTAGATAAGCACGTAGTGGCATAGAAATGGGAAAATATGAATAGGAGTAGGCCATTTGACCCTTTGAGTCTGCTCTGCCATTTATTATGATCATGGCTGAGCATTCAACTCAGTCAGCTATTCCTGCCTTTCCCTATTTGATCCCTTTGATCCCTTTAGCCCCAAGAGAAAAATCTAACTCCTTCTCGAAAACAGACAAGGGGCATAATTTAATGGGGGGGAAAAAAATCAAAGTCCCATTCTGGGTACGGTTAGTGGGGCGTTTCTTGGCGTTAATCGACCCCGCTATCAAACGGGATTCCGTTTTTATTTCCGGCCTCAATGAGGAATGCCCTGCCAAGGCCGAACTTAGCTTCAATTCCTGCACTGACAAGCCATTTCTAAATGTTTTCCCGATCTTTCTACACCAACCGTAGCCTCTGGATCCCACCCCCGCCCCCTCCTCCCCACTGCCTCAACTTACCGATTATGAAATCCTCGTGCCCCTCCTCACCCCACCTCATTAGGGAAGGGCATCACCGGGCCTGATCTCTGGCACGGAGAACCTGCACCTGGGCAAAATAGAAACCTAGACAGCTTTGTGTCCAAGGACCCGGACGTCTGCTCCTGTAAGCCTCTTTGAAAAGTTTGCACCACCCTTTCGGTCATCCCATTTGAGGACAGGTGGTACGAGGCCATGCAGATGTGGTACACCCACATCTGGCAGGGGGTGTTCGGGGGTGGGGGTGGGGGGAATGTGGGGGGGGGTGGCGAGGGAGGTTACAATGGGGAAGCTTTTGGCAAGCCGGGTCCACACGCATCAATAAAACATAAAACCGTCAAATACTTTGGTAAATGAGGTGCCGTCATCTGTAACTGGCACCTCCGGAATGCCATGCGTGCTAAAGAGAGCCGGAGCTTCTCGACCGTCGCTTTTGATATGGTGGAGGACATTTACTGGACTTCCAGCCACTTAAAATGTGCATCTACTATAAGCAGGAACATGGACCCCTGGAAAGGCCCAGCGACATCAGCAGCCCGGCCATTCCCGAAGGTGAAGTTGCGCAGCGGGCGGATGTTTCTGCTGCTCTTGGCAGATGTTGTATTGCTGAGCCAGCTTTTCTATTTCTCCATCCAGGCCGGGCCACCACATGTAACTATGGGTCAGTATTGTCATTTTTGAGACATCTGGGTGCCTATTCTGTAAATCCCATAATATGGGGTCTCGGCCTTGGTAAGGGACCACAACGCAGGCCCCCACAGGAGAATGTAGTCCTCGACAATGCATTCCAAACCTTGGTCGCAAAGAGCCGCACATCTTCGGGCAGAATTCAGTGCCGTTCTTCGTACAATACCACGTGGAGGACTTTTGATAACATTGGGGGCTGGATTCTCCGATTCTGTGGCTATGTCCTCCAGATCCGTCCGTTCTTATGACCAGAAAGCCGGCGCCGCCTCTGCACCGATCCTCCGCCCGGTGGGGTTCTAGCAGCTGCGCACCTTAAAGCCGCCGGTTTACCTTTGGATATGGACGCAGAATGTCCGGGTCCGTGGCCGCGCATACGCATAGCGGCAGCCTGCAGCGGCCGCGCTGTGCAACATGGCGCCAGATGCGTGTGGACCTGGCTTGCCAAAAGCTTCCCCATTGTAACCTCCCTCGCCACCCCCCCCCACATTCCCCCCACCCCCACCCCCGAACACCCCCTGCCAGCAGAACGGCTGCTCCCCGACTGTGGCAGCGCTGGGCACAGTCCGCAGCTGCGATGCGAAGTCCCTGAAAGTTGTGAGCACACGTGCCCCACGCCATCTGGGACTCAGCCCATCGGAGGCAGAGCATTGGGGGAGGGCCTCAGCTGACGTACTGAGGCCATCCATATGGCGTGCGACGTATTCCTTGAGTATGCAGTTTTTGAGGGGGCGGAGTATTGCAAAAGTGGCGCCACCCCCGATTCCAGTGTAAATGTGGATTCTCTGGCCGATCGGCAAATGCAATTTCACCATCGGCGATCAGAGAATCCCGCCCCGGGTCTTTTTGCACCCAATTGCTGGTCTGGACAGTGGTAACTGGGACATTTTCCATGAAATTCAGCATGGTGTCAAATTTGTCCATTCTGGCAGGGGACGGTGGCATGTCGGCAGCGGGAACCTGCTCAACGCATTTGCATTCGCAATCTGCATCCCTGGGTGATGCTCAAATGTATATTTGTATCCTGGCGTTATATTCCTGAGTTTTGCAAGCATGGGTTGGTTGAGTACAGTCATTACTCTGCCTATTGCGAATAACCAAATTTGATACAATTTACCAGCCGTTGGGACATATGACTTACAGACCTGGAGTTGCACTGGCATTGAAATTCATACACTCATTTGTTGGGGTGTAGGGCGGGTGCCCTTTTGCCCTCAGAGACCCTCCCCGCACTCTAAATCATGACATCAGATTGACAAGTGTACTGCTTGAACAAAATGACCAAGGAGACAAGTTTCTTCTGATAATTTACAAGTGCTTTATTGAATTACCCACAGGGCTCATGGAAAGTTCGCACTCAGCAATCAGAAAGTACAGTTATAACCGAAGTTACGTTACCCGGAACTCTGTCCTATTAAAGGCTAAATCCCCGCACGGTCTCCGAACTCAATATCTAACTTTATATCCTAACTTAATACTTCACATGGCATTGTAGGTTCCTCGGTGGAACTGACCAGACCCTGCCGACGTCCTTGGCTGCCTGCAGTAACAGTGGTTTCCTCGGATTTCTGTTTCCATTTATGCCATTTCTGCTCATCCTCCAAATTTGGCAATACTCCAACCCTTATGATCTCATCCTTGATATTCCCCTTTTTAAACCGTTTTCTGTGAACGACACAAGTTGCCTTTTTCCTGCTGATATTTGACCTCAGAGGCCAGGCTGACACCTCTGATTCTTATATTAACACCACATTGGAGCTCATCTCCTTCCATCGTCTGATTCTTGAGGTCATCGGGCGCTTATGTCTTCCCCCATTGTCGGTGTGGGGCACAAATGTTTATTGCGCCTTACTTCAAATTGAGCAATGGTTCTCTGCTCCCATCGAAATTTGTAACTCCAGAAGAATCTCAAAGAATTAACCCATTGTCATCCTTCAGGGGAGACAGAATGCTTTTCTGGCTTGACAGCAGGACTCTGTTAGTGGAAATACCATTCATGTTGCTTTTGCATAATTGTGGTGTGAAGCATCTAGCTTGACCTGTTGCTCAGGGTTTTGAGTCGCCTTACCCTGCGAGGGTAATTTCAGGTAGAGTTTGCACTTTTCAGGCTGAAGAGTGGTGACCTGAGGCCCATTCTGGCGGTAAACAGCGAGAAATGAAATGATTGGGGTAGCCATTATCCTGCAGGATAGTTTTGATGCCCCCTATTTCAGCATCAAGCTTGTATGGTGAGGAAATGGCCTGGGCCCAATTTATGAACTTTCTGATGAGGCCAATCTTATAGCTCATGGAGCTGTAGGAACTCATGCAAACTGACCAGTGAAAGTAGGCTTGCGGTTGACATTGTAAAATGCAACACGTTGCATTCCCACCACCTTCCGGTCCACCAGACCAATTTCCCATTTTACAGTGGGTGGGAAAATGTCAGTCTGCCCGCCCACCCTTGGAACTATTGAAGCCCTTAAGTGGCCGATTAATAGCTATTTAAGAGCCACATTCTGCCTCTGCTGCTAATTTACCCATACCAGGGGACAGACCCCCCCACCCGATCACTCAAACCCAGCACCCACTCCCTCGCCGGTGTTTGCCTGCCAGGACCAGTTGATACCGCAGACATACCTTTGGGAGGAAATCTGAACACCCAGAGGAAACCCACGCAGATACAGGGAGAAAGTGCAAACTCCACGCAGATGTCTCCCAAAGCCAGAATTGAACCTGGGTCCCTGGCGCTATGAGGCAGCAGTGCTACTTACCATGGGGAGCTGGTTTAGCTCAGTGGGCTACACAGCTGGTTTGACATGCAGAATAAGGCCAGCATCGCGGGTTCAATTTCCGTACCGGCTGATGTTATTCTAGAAGGCCCTGCCTTTGCCCCTTACCTGAGATCTGGGGATCCTCAGGATAAACCACTACCAGTCAGTTCTCCCTCTCAAAGGGGAAAGCTGCCGATGGTCATCTGGGAATATGGGGATTTTACCTTTACCGCTCCTGTGCCATCCGGGCATCCTGGTAGTGCCACTTTGGCAGGATGCTCAGGTGTCAGGTTGGCACTGCCAGATGTTAGGCTCGGGCGGGGCCTTGCCAGATAGAGGGGGAGTGAGCTGAAGTTTCCGAGGTCCTACCCAAGGCTGCGGGGTTGAGGGGTGGGGGGGGTTTAAAGAGTGGGGAGAGGGGCCTGAAGAGGGAGAAAGTTCGGGCCAGCCTTCAGAAATGGTGCCCCAATCTATGAGGCGCCTTTCCTGTTGGTGAGCTTCAGCTCGCCAGCAGGAAATCCCACCAAGGGCGGCCTCTGCTGGGAGAAACTTCCCGAGGCCAAAAATGGGCAAAATGCAGTTGGATAGCGGGATTTTTCTTCCCACTGCAGCCGCTGAGAAACAGCCGCTAAATGTGCCGTTCAGTGGACTTCAGCCTGAGTCCACTGCATCACTACCAATATGGTTGAAGTTCACATTCAGTTTGAGGGAGAGAGGAATGGACCTAGCACAAGAAAGTAAGGTTAAGGGGGAGTTGTTGGGTTACGGGTATAGGGTGGATACGTGAGTTTGAGTAGGGTGATCATTGCTCGGCACTACATCGAGGGCCGAAGGGCCTGTTCTGTGCTGTACTGTTCTATGTTCTAAATTCTAAAGTGTTTTAAACTTAAATAAGGACAATTATGGGGGCATGAAGACAGAGCTAACTAAAGTGAACTGGGAACTTAGGTTATGCAATAGGTCAGAAGCAATAGGCAGACATTTAAGGAGATATTTCACAAGACTTAGAAAATATACATTCCAGTGAGAAAGAAAGACAAAGGGAAGGAAGCACCTTCCGTGGCTAACAAAAGAAGTTAAAATTGAAATAAAAAGTGTAGAATTCCACAAAGGTGAGTAGCAGGTCAGGATATTAGAGAAATATAAAGAACAGCAAAGAATGACTAAAAGATTAATAGGGAGGGAAAAATTAGAGTAGGAGAGAAAGCTAGCTAGAAATATGGAAACAGATAATAAGAGTTTCTACGGGTATTTAAAAAGGAAGTGAGTAAATAAAGTGAGTGTTCGTCCTCTAGAGAGGGGAATGGGGAATTAATAATGGAAAATAAAGGAATGGTGAATGAATTGAACTGATATTTTGCACCTGTTTTCAGTGCAGATTATACAAATAACATCCCAGAAATAATTGTGAATGAGTAGGTGAAAAGGAGGGAGGATTGTATAACAATTGCAATCACCAGGAAAGGGTACAGAGAGCATTATTAGAAATAAAAGCTGATAGGTCCCCAAGTCCTGATGGACTTTATCTTAGGGTATTAAGAGAAGTGGCTGCTGAGATAGTAGATGCATTTGTTCTAATTTTCCAAAATCCCCTTGAGCTACATCAAAGGTTACTGCACAAAATAAGAGCTCAAGGCTTGGGATGACACATTAGCATGTATAGAAGATGTGTTAGCCATTAGAAAGAAGAGAGTAGGGATAAATGGGGCTTTTTCAGATTGGCAAGGTGTGGCGAATGGAGTGTCACAGGAATCAGCGCTGGGGTCTCAACTGTTTACAGTTTATATCAATGACTTTGATGAAAGGAGCAAATGTATCATTGATAAATGTACTGATGACACAAAGATAGGTGGGAAAGTAATTTGTGAAGCGGACATAAGGAGCCTGCAAAGAAATATAAATAGGAAAAATCTGGCAGAAATAGTAGTGTGGGAAAATGTGAACTTGTCCACTTTGGCAGGAAGAATAGAGAAGCAACATGGTATTTTGGTGGCGAGAGATTGCAAAACTCAGAGGTACAGAGGGATTTGGTACTTGAATCAGGAAACTTTAGTGTGCAGGTGCAACAAGTGATTAGGAAGGCAAATTAGTTGTTGTTATTAATTGCAAGGAGATTGGAATATTAAAAAGTGGGATTCTTTGTTCCAGTTGTACAGGGTGTTGTGAGTCCACATCTAGAGTACTGAGTATAGTTTTGGTCTCCTTATTTTAAAAAAAGGGCTATAAATACTTTAGAAGCAGTTCAGGGAAGGTTCACTCGGCTGATACCTGGGATCAGGGTTTAAGGGGTTAACATAAGAACATAAGAACTAGGAGCAGGAGTAGGCCATCTGGCCCCTCGAGCCTGCTCCGCCATTCAATGAGATCATGGCTGATCTTTTGTGGACTCAGCTCCACTTTCCGGCCCGAACACCAGAACCCTTAATCACTTTATTCTTCAAAAAAACTATCTATCTTTACCTTAAAAACATTTAATGAAGGAGCCTCAATTGCTTCACTGGGCAAGGAATTCCTTGATTCACAACCCTTTGGGTGAAGAAGTTCCTCCTAAACTCAGTCCTAAATCTACTTCCCCTTATTTTGAGGCTATGTCCCCTAGTTCTGCTTTCACCCACCAGTGGAAACAACCTGCCCACATCTATCCTATCTAATCCCTTCATAATTTTAAATGTTTCTATAAGATCCCCCCTCATCCTTCTAAATTCCAATGAGTACAGTCCCAGTCTACTCAACCTCTCCTCATAATCCAACCCCTTCAGATCTGGGATTAACCTAGTGAATCCCCTCTGGACACCCTCCAGTGCCACTATGTCTTTTCTCAAGTAAGGAGACCAAAACTGAACACAATACTCCAGGTGTGGCCTCACTAACACCTTATACAATTGCAACATAACGTCCCTAGTCTTAAACTCCATCCCTCTAGCAATGAAGGACAAAATTCCCTTTGCCTTCTTAATCACCTGTTGCACCTGTAAACCAACTTTCTGTGACTCATGCACTAGCACACCCAGGTCTCTCTGCACAGCGGCATGCTTTAATATTTTATTGTTTAAATAATAATCCCGTTTGCTGTTATTCCTACCAAAATGGATAACCTCACATTTGTCAACATTGTATTCCATCTGCCAGACCCTAGCCCATTCACTTAACCTATCCAAATCCCTCTGCAGACTTCCAGTATTCTCTGCACTTTTTGCTTTACCACTTATCTTAGTGTCATCTGCAAACTTGGACACATTGCTCTTGGTCCCCAACTCCAAATCATCATTGGGCAGCTACTGTACGAGGAAAGGTTGGACATGCTAGGCCTATATCCATTGGAGTTTAGAAGATTGAGAGGCGATTGTATTGAAGTATATGGGCCTAAATCGTCCAGTCCCAATGGTGCGAAAATCGTCACAGAGAATTCAATGGACCAGCAAAAGGCCTATTGACCTTGGGCGGGAAATTCTGGTCCCGAAGTAGGTTGGGCATTTCCGCCCATAATATCCTGATGGGACTTGACAGGGTGGATGCTAAAATGATGTTCCCCTTGATGGAGAGACACAGATTCACAAAGGGGTCTCCCATTTAAAATGGAGATGAGTCTCGGAGGGTTCTGAATGTTTAGAACTCTCTTCCCCAGAGAGTGGTGGAGGCAGGTTCAATGAATATTTTTAAGGCATAGGTATATGGATTCTTTTTTTTCCTTTTTTTATAAATTTAGATTACCCAATTATTTTTTCCAATTAAGGGTCAATTTAGTGTGGCCAATCCACCTACTCTGCACATTTTTGGGTTGTGGGGGCGAAACCCACGCAGACACGGGGAGAATGTGCAAACTCCACACGGACAGTGACCCAGAGCCGGGTTCGAACCTGGGACCTCAGCGCCGTGAGGCAGCTGTGCTAACCACTAGGCCACCGTGCTGCCCTGGTATATAGATTCTTGACCAACAAGGAAGTCAAAGGGCTAGGCAAGATGTGGGGTTGAGGCCACAATCAGATCAGCCATGACCTTATGAATGGCAGGGCTTGAGGGGCTGAATGGCCTACTCCTTTTCCTAATTTGTATATTGGTATGCTGGATCTGTTGGCCAATCATATTGGCCAGCAGCACTCTAAAGCTGGATTTCCTCCCAAGGTGGGGGCAGAGGTCTCACCCAGAGACAATTCATTTTTCTTCCAGCATCAAATGGCTGCAAGGAAACTAGCTTTTCTAGTGGATAGGTTCCATGCCAACCTTTTAATCATTTGGATTGCAGGAAATATGGTGCCACGTAAAGTCCAGCCCAGTTCCACATGTACCACATCTATCAAGTCACTTCTAATTCTTTGAAAAAGGACCGACCTGTTCAATCTCTCCCAATAGCTGTAATCTCTCAATTCTGATACAAGTTTTATAAATTATCATTGCACTTTCTCCAGTGCATTTTGTGTCTCTTTACAGCATGGAGACTAACATTATGCTCAGCACTCTAAATGTGACCTGACCCAGGGTTCTCTACAAGTCCAACTTCACTACTTTTGAATTCTACACTCCTAGAAATAAAACCCAGGGCTTTGATAGCATTTCAATTGCTAGCCGAGCTGATTAGTTCACCTTTCACCTGTATTCCAAATCTCTTTCCTGTTTGACCCCATTCTGTTCCTAATTTCTTCAGACATAAGTGATTTCTATCTTTCCTACCAAAGTGTATCACCTCTCATTTCCCTACATTAAAGTTTATTTAACTTAACTGTCCGGTCTTCAATTTTCTATTGCTGTCTTGTTCCTTGTTTCTAAGTCCAAACTGTATGTAAATTATGAATAACAGTTTCCCCAGCGCTGATCCTCCCAGAACAGAAATGTTCTACCTTGCTCCAATCTGAAAAAAAAATACCTATTTAAACTTTTTAAATTGCAATTCGTATCTCTAAGGATGAGACTCTTCAGTTCTGCTCTGTCACCAAAAGCATGTATGGAAGAACAGGAATCTCAATGCATTGCATCCTAAGCTCCTGACTTTCCTGGAAGTCAGGGTGTGGTCAATTCATTTTAGTCTCACTGTAGGTGCCTGAACATCCCTGTGGTTTCCACTTTGGAGACATCGCCCTGATCTGTATGATGCACTGGAAGGAAGTCACTAAACCAATCAGTAATCATGATACTTATGTAAACTAATTACATTTTTGGTCTGAATGATAAATTTCTTTCCATTTCTTTTTCTTTCTCTTCTTTGTTTTTTCTCCTCTCTTTCTCTCTCTCTGTTCACCTTTTCTTTCGCCCATTATACATGTCGATTTGAGAAGACCTTTACCATTAAGGAGACAAAGCTGAAACATATCACACACCATTCTCAACACCTCTTAGGAATGAAAGCATCTGGGTGGGATTCTCCGTCAGCTGACGCCGAAATTGAGAAACACAATGGGGCAGAAAATCTGTCCCCCAACGCCAAAATTGTGACTGGCATTGATTTGATGACAAATCGCAATTCTCTGTCACCTCGACAGTGGCGCTAATGCGTTCTGGAACGCACGTACAGTAAACACCGTTTGCTTATCATTAGCGGGCCTGGCCTGGTATTGTCCGGGGACTCCACGTGCTCTGCCTTTGTTGGGCCAAATACTCGATGGCGCTTTTACTTGTGCTTTTAAAAATTGTAAAATCGGTGTCGTGGCTGATGAGGGAGAGAGGGGGGGTATGGAAAGCGTCCAACATTGCCATAATTTGCTGGCACTGGCAGTGCAGGAGGGGGGGGGGGGGCTTCTGCCAAGGTTGGTGGGTGTAGCATGGGATGACCAGGAGGTGGGTTGTGGAGTCGGGGTGGACAGGCATCGAGCACCATTGCCGCGGGCTGCAAGACAGCCATGCAGCTGCGCATGCCACTGACTGCTCACTGTGAACTTAGGGCCACAGGTCATATGGGTGCCCCTCCAGGTACCCTCTGGCCCCAGCCGACCCATCAGCGGGATGGGAGAGCTCCAACACAACCAGTGCCACCTTGTTGCTTGGGATGCGTGTGTGGGGATTGTAATGTGTTTATGGGGCTGCAGCTTGTCAGCCTCCTGAGTGTCAATCACGGACACACCGAATCTGGTACTCTTTTTCATTGGAATCGATTGTGTTCCACGTGGCACCGGTGCTAGCCCCTCCTCAGTCACTGAACCGGTCCAGTTTCAGCACCAGTTTTGTTGTCGTGGAAGTCCATTAATCCTGTCCCCGGTGTCAACACTTAGTGTCAGGAACGGAGAATCCAGTCTTATATTTAAGTTCTGTGACAGTCAATATATTTTTAGCTTATCATTGATTTTAATCTTATGGTTTGATTGCAGTGTCACTGAATAACTGGCACATCCTCAAGACGTCTCCAGACCTTGATCCCACAATAACCTCCTTCGATGTTTTACACATTGATAGCGACACTTCTGTGATGACTAAAGATTTCAGGAACAATGCCAGGGACCGGTGTCTGTCAGGTGAATATACACAAATAGTCGATCTCTATGAGAAGGAACTTCATGCTATATTGATATTAGAGAATGACTTTGTCAAAAGAAGATAGTGCCCTATATGTATGTATGAGAGGTGATGCTGAATTTATTCAACATCTTACTTAACACATTGACCCTGTCTAATAGCTCTTAAGTTCCCAGTAAGCGCTGAGACTGTGTTCATTGTGTTTGCATTGAGGGAAGATCTCTAACAAAAGTCAGATTTCTATTCAAAGGACAACTCATTACGGACAGGCAGATTAATGCGTGTTTTTGTGGGTAAATTTAGTTCATTTTTTTCTATTTAATTTCTACCTTTTTGTGGGGTGCAGTGGGGTGCATTGTGGGGCAGCGCGGTAACACAGTGGTTAGCACAGTAGCTTCACAGCTGCAGGGTCCCTGGTTTGATTCTCAGCTTGGGTCACTGTCTGTGCGAGGTCTGCACGTTCTACCCGTGTCTGGTTTCCTCCGGGTTTTCCGGTTCCCTCCCACAGTCCAAAGATGTGCAAGTTAGGTGGATTGGCTATGCTAAATTGCCCTTGCTGTCCAAAACAAAAGGTTAGGTGGGGTTACAGGGATAGGGTAGAGTGTGGGTTTGGGTCGGGTGCTCTTTCCAAGGGCCGGTGCAGACTCGATGGCTGAATGGCCTCCTTTTGCAATGTAAATCCTATGATTCTATGATTCAGAACAAAGAACAAAGGAAAGTACAGCACAGGAACAGGCCCTTCGCCGCCCCCCCCCCCCCAAGTCTGCGCCGACCATGCTGCCTGCCTAACCTAAGACCTTCTCCACTTCCGAGGTCCGTATCCCTTTATTCGCATCCTATTCATGTATTTTCAAGACTTCTCTTAAATGTCACTATCGTACCTACTTCCACCACCCCCTCCGGCAGGGAGTTCCAGGCACCCACTATCCTCTGCATAAAAAAACTTACATCACATATCTCTAAACTTTGCCCTTGCACTTTAAACCTATGGCCCCTAGTAATTGACTCTTCCACCCTGGGAAAAAGCTTTTTACTATCCACTCTGTTCATGCCCCTCATAATTTTGTCGACTTCCAACATGTTACCTCTCAACCTCCTTTGTTCCAGTGAGAACAAACCGAGTTTATCCAACATCTCATCATAGCTAATGCCCTCCATACCAAGCAGCCTCAACCTCATCTGTACTCTCTCCAAAGCCATCTGATGGTGTGGTGAAAAGAATTGAACATTATATTCCAAGTGTGGCCTAACTAAAGTTCTGTACAGCTGCAGCATGACTTGCTAATTTTGATACTCAATACTCAACCCGGCCTATGAAGGCAAGCATGGTGTATGCCTTCTTTTTTTAAAAAATATTTCTTTATTCGCCTCGTTTTCACATTTTCTCCCCAATTTACACCCAACAACAATAATCAATAATCAGTAACAAATATGGCAATCCCCATATCAATAACAACAATCCCATCCTCCCACCAAACCCCAAACATTCACCCACATGTTCACATAAACAACTGACAAAAAGGAATCAGGAATACTCCATAGCCCCCATTAACACCCATTGCCCCCCCTCCCACCCACCCCCCCCAACTAATGTTCGATGTTATCCCGTTCTTGAAAGTGCATAATTAATAATGCCCATGAATTATAGAACCCCTCTGTCCTTCCCCTCAGTTCAAACTTAACCTTCTCAAGAGTCAAGAATTCCAACAGGTCCCCCTGCCATACCAGGGTACAGGGTAGAGAGGTTGCTCTCCATCCCATCAGGATCCGCCTTCGGCTGATCAACGAGGCGAAGGCTACAACATCTGCCTCCACACCTGGCTGGTCCGACACCCCGAATATGACCTGCCGGGGGGCCGGGTCCAGTTTCACATGCAACACTTTAGAAATTATCCTAAAAACCTCCTTCCAGTAATCCTCTAGCTTTGGACAGGACCAAAACATATGAACGTGATTTGCGGGGCCCCCCTCGCAACGTTCTCACACTTCTTCTACTCCTTTGAAGAATCGGCTCATCGTCGCCCTTGTGAGGTGTGCTCTGTATTCCACCTTCAGCTGCATCAGCCCCAACCTCGTGCACGAGGTGGAGGAATTCACTCTCCGGAGCACCTCACACCAGAACCCCTCCTCCAATTCCTCTCCCAACTCTTCCTCTCACTTTGCTTTGATCCCTTCCAGCGGTGCCTTCTCCTCCTCCAAAATAGCTCCATAGACCGCTGACACAACCCCCTTCTCCAGTGCCCTTGTTGTCAGCACCTCCTCCAGCAATGTGGAGGCCGGCTCCACCGGGAGGCTCTGTATCTCCTTTCTAGCAAAATCTTGAACCTGCATGTATCTAAACATTTCCCCCAGCTCCAGCCCATACTTCGCTTCCAGCTCCTTCAATCCTGCAAACCGACCCCTAAGAAACAAATCTTTTAGTGTTTTAATCCCCTTCTCCTCCCATTTCCAAAAATTTCCATCCCACTTACCTGGCTCAAATCTGTGGTTCCCCCGAGTCGGCATTTCCCTTGACCCTGCCCCCAACCTGAAGTGTTGGCGGAACTGCCTCCAAATTTTCAATGAAGCTATTATTACCGGACTCTCTCAGTACTTCCCCGGGGCTATCGGGAGCGGCGCTGTTGCTAGTGCTGACCCCCTGCACAAACTCTCCTCCATTCTGACCCACTGGGAATCAACCCCTCTGACCCAGCTCCGCACCTTCCCCACATTCGCTGCTCAGTAGTAATACATCAGGTTCGGAAGACCAAACCCCCTGCCTGCCTTCCCCTCTGTAATAGCACCTTTCTAACTCTGGCCACCTTCCCTCCCCATATGAATGACGTAATCCTTCCCTCCATCTCTCTGAAAAAAGCCTTTGGCAGGAAAATCGTCAGACATTGAAAAATAAACAGAAATCGCGGCAACACGTTCATTTTAACCGCCTGTACCCGACCCGTCACTGACAGAGGGAGACCTGGTGTATGCCTTCTTGACTACCTTCTCCACCTGTGTTGCCACTTTTAGTGATCTGTGGACCTGTACACCCAGATCCCCCTGCTTGTCAATTCTTAAGGGTTCTGCCATTTACTGTACATTTCCCACCTGTATTAGACCTTCCAAAATGCATTACCTCATATTTGTCTGGATTAAACTTCATTTGCCAACTCTCGACCGACCCAGTTTTGTACCATCTTGCCAACTCATCTCTGACCCCGTGTGACTTCACCTTCTGTACCAGTCTGCCATGAGGGACTTTGTCATAGGTCTTACTGAAGTCCATGTATACAACATCCGCTGCCCTATCCTCGTCAATTATCTCCGTCACTTCCTTGAAAAACTTGATCAAGTTAGTGTGACATGCCCTCCCCTTCATAAAACCATGCTGCCTCTCGCTAATATGTCCATTTGCTTCCAAATGGGAGTTAATCCAGTCTCGAAGAACCCTCTCCAATAATTTCCCAACCACTGACATAAGACTCACCGGCTTGTAATTTCCTGGATTATCCTTGCTACCCTTCTTAAATAAAGGAACTTTAGCTAATCTGCAGTCCTCTGGAACCTCACCAGTGACCATACAAAGATTTCTGTGAAGGCCCCAGCAATTTCCCCCTTTGCATCCCTCAGTATTCTGGGGTAGATCCCATAAGGCCCTGGGGCCTTATCTACATTAATGTTTTTTAAGACGCTCAACCCCTCCTCCTTTTTGATCTTAATGTGACCCTGACTATCTATACACCCTTCCCCAGACTCATCATCCACCAAGTCCTTCCCTTTGGTGAATACTGATGCAAAGTACTCATTCTTTACCTCGTCCATTTCGTCTGGTTCTACGCATTGATTCCCTCCCCTGTCCTTGAGTGGGCCAACCTTTTCCCTTGCTACTCTCTTGTTCTTTATATATGTGTAAAAAGCCTTGGGATTTTCCTTAAACCTGTTTGCTAAGGACTTTTCATGACCCCTTTTAGCCCTCCTGACTCCTTGCTTAAGTTCCTTCCTACTTTCCTTATATTCCTCATGGGCTTTGTCTGTTCCAAGCCTTCTAGCTCTTACAAATGCTTCCGTTTTCTTTTTGACTAGGCTCACAATATCCGTCGTTATCCAAGGTTCCTGAAACTTGCCATACTTATCAGTCTTCCTCACAGGAACATGCTGGTCCTGAATTCCTATCAACTGACATTTGAAAGCCTCCCACATGCCAGATGCTGATTTACCCTCAAACACCCATCCCCAATATAGGTTCTTCAGCTCCTGAACATTGTTATGATTAGCCTTCCCAGAATTTAGCATCTTCCCCCGAGGACTACTCTTTATCCAACAGTACCTTAAAACTTATTGAATTATGATCACTGTTCCCGAAATACTCCCCTACTGAAACTTCGACCATCTGGTTGGGCTTATTCCCCAATACCTGATCCAATACAGCCCCTTCCCTAGTTGGACTATCTACATATTGTTTCAAGAAACCCTCCTGGATGCTCCTTCCAAACTCTGCCCCTTCCAAGCCCCTCGCACTAAGTGTGTCCCAGTCAATGTAGGGGAAGTTAAAATCACCCACCACAACAATCTTGTTGCTTTTAAACAGTTCCAAAATCTGCCTACATATCTGCTCCTCTATCTCCCACTGGCGTTGGGAGGCCTGTAGTAAACCCCCAACATTGTGACTACACCCTTCCTGCTCCTGAGTTCTACTCATATTGCCTCGCTGCATAAGCCCGCTGAGGTGTCCTCCCACAGTGCAGTCGTGATATTCTCCATAACCCATAGTGCAACTCCCCCACCCCTTTTACATCCCCCTCTTTTCCGCCTGAAACATCTAAATTATGGATTCTGAAATGATGAATGGACAATTCCTATTTTAGGCTCATAATATCAGGGTTGTGTAACAGCAATCTTGTAATAATATTATAGGGCTGGTAATCCAGAGAACAACTTCTGCCTAGACAGTTTGAGAATTTAAATCAGATCCGTAAAGTTAAATTTTGAAATGAAAAGTTGGTGTCAGTAAAAGTAACCTTGAAGTTTTTGGATTGTCATAACAGCCCAAATGATTCACTAATGATCTTTCCCCAACTGGCAAAAAGTGACTGCAGGCCCTACGTAATTAAGTCTTAAGTACCCTGTGAAGTATCTTAGCAAGTCTCTCAGTTGTGACAAAGAATGCTTCCATCAAATTCTCAGGGCAACTGGAGTAGGACAACAAATGCCAGCCCTGCCAGTGAAGCCCACATTATGGCCAGGAACCCAGCTGCTGGTTCAGTTCCTGGTCCTGACCTTACACAGCATGTTCCAGACCCACTCTCCTGGAGTTCTGAAGGACCAAGCCAATTAACCGCAGGGAGTAAGCTCGCTATCTAAGTACAGCAGGCAGGCTCTCGCGGTTGGAGGGCCAATGGGGTGGGAGCCTCAAGCACTAATATTCAGTAGCCCCACTGGCTGAGGTGTGAGCTGCCAATTTGCAATGCAGAAAGGGTGTCTCATAATGCTTCTGAGGAAGAGATCAGATTTAAAAAAAATTTGAAATGGCCCAAGGTGCCTAGTTACGATTGTGGAGAAACATCTCTTCCACAGGACAGCTAATGGCTGTACGATAGCCTGGCAGCCATGACTGGTGCAAGTATGGGTGTCCTGGGCAAGATTAATCACTGTCACAGCACCACCAGCACCACAACCACCCCTCCAGCCTCCCCAATATGATCCCTCCATAGTTCACTGCATCCAGACCAATGTCTCTTGCCTACATTGCCAATTAGAAATTCCAGTCAGTTTGGAGAAGCCCTGTAACTGGATCTAATTATTCTCCATTGGCTATCCACCACTTTCCATTCTGACCCTAGCCCAGCCTCCCCAAAGATTGCTCAGGGTCAGGAATGTAATGTCGAATTGGTGTGATATGGCCCATGATAAAGTGCGGGCAGGACGACATTTCCGGAAAATACTCGTTTTTAAAGACTAGAACGCACAGTCCTGACTCACTTTTGGGCTACAGTATGACATAGACATCAGGAGAAATGTTAAACAGGCTTCAGATTCCTCAGCACCCACTTGCAATGTCACAGAAGCTTCTGGTCGAGAAGGAGGTTAATCAGCCCATTGTGCCTGTGTTGTCTCGTCTCGTTGATGGATTTGTCCAATAATTTAACTCCATACTTCAGCTATTGTTCCCTAACCCGCAAATTAGTCCTCTTCAAACATATGTCCAATGTTCCAATGGAATCTAATTTCACGACCCTTTCACGTGGTGTGTTCCCTATCTTAAAAATCTGCCATATGAAGAGGTTTCTCCTTGTTTCCCCTCGTTGTTTTGCCAGTTCTTTAATTCTATGACCTCTGATCAGCAATCCAGTTGCCAGAGGAATTACTCTTCCTACTTTCTCTATTGAAAACCCTTAATAATTTTAAACACCTCTATACATCTACGCCTCCACATGGGCGGCAAGGTAGCATTCTGGTTAGCACTCTGCCAATCTTCTTCACTATCTGCACCTCCAGCAATCTATGTGTCATTCACAAACTTATTAATCCGACCAGCTACATTTTCCTCCAAATCATTTCTATATACCATGAACAACAAAGGTCCCAGCACAGCTCCCTGTGAAACACCACTGATCCCAGCCTTCCATTCAGAAAACCACACTTCCACCGCTACCCTCTGTGACCGAGCCAGTTCTGTGTCCACCTTGCCAGCTCACCTGTGTGACTTCACCTTTTGTACCAGTCTGCCATGACTGGTAGCATGGTAGCACAGTGGTTAGCACTCGGGTTCGACTCCTGGCTTGGGTCACTGTGCGATGTCTGTACGTTCTCCTCTCTGCGTGGGTTTCCTCCAGGTGCTCTGGTTTCCTTCCACAAGTCCCAAAGGGCCTGCTTGTTAGGTGAATTGATCATTCTGAATTCTCCCTCAGTGTACCCAAAACAGTGTGGCAGAGTGTGGCGACGAGGGGGTTTTCACAGTAACTTCATTGCAGTGTTGATGTATGCCTACTTGTGACACTGATAAAGATTATTATAGATTATTATTATTAATGTCCCTCAACCTTCTTTGCTCTCTGGAGAACAATCTCAGTACTCCACAAAATTGAAGGCCCTCACCCCTGTTATCTTCTGGTTTGTACCCTGTCCAAATCCTTGACATCCTTCTGAAAGTGAGATATTCAGCATTGTGCACAGTACTGCAGCTAAGGGCTAAACAGAGATTGTAAAGTTTTAATATGACTTTGTTGTTTTCGAATTCGATGCCCAAAGTCAAAATATCATATAAAGTTTAAATCTACCTCTTGCCTCGGAGTGAGGCTGGATGCCAATATTTCTTCAGTTGATGTGGACAAGGACTCTTTGCTTCCTGGCTCTTAGTCTGCGGTGTGTCAAAAGTGTTGGAGTGGGTTTGCTGCTTGGGGTAGGCGAATAATTCAGTGTAGGGTTTGGGTTTTATCACCTTTGCTGAATCTCTCTGTGACTCCACTTCAGACAAAGAAGTTGCTATTAAAATGGGAATGCCAAGGGTTATGCGCAGCTATTGTACCTAGGGAAGGGAATAGTTGGAATGGTCGACTGTCCCTTACCAGTTTCTGCTTCTTTCCTGGACAGCATGTGTTTCCAGCCGTGCCTGTGTCACAGTTTCTCTTCAGCCTCAGCCATCGGGGGTCCGATGCCTCTTTTACCCTGACACGCACAGCTGCCGACATGGACTACAAGGCCATGACTGTCGAATCCTGCTCAAGGAAGCAGCAGAAGAGATTTACTACAAGAAGGGTGAGTTCTCTCAACAGTGCACGTTTATTTATTACGTTATTTATATTTATTTATTATTTATTATTTATTTGACACCATTTTAATTTTTGCGCCCCACAAAGCAGGGTGTTATGAATAGAGTCCCACAGAGGTCGTGACTGGGGTCTCAGTTTTTACAAGTTTATATCAATTACTTAGATGAGGGGAGCGGAGGCATGGTCACTAAACTTGCAGGTGACACTAAGATAGGTTGGAAAGTATGTTGTGAAGAGAATGTAAGTGGTATGATTCCCTGGCCTTCCCCCCCCCCCCCCCCCCCCCCCCCCCCCCCCAATATATTTCTCGGCACTCGGAAGTATAGGGCGGGAAGCTCCGGCCGGGTTTGCCGGCGACTGGAGAATCCCGCCCAAAGTCAATGGAGTCCTCCATTGTACGCAGCTCGCCCATGGCATTCTTGCGGTGGGAGGGGCAGGAGAATCCAGCCCAAAATGTGGGAAAATGTGAGGATGCTCATTTTGGAAGGAAGAATGAAAACGTAAAGTATTACTTAAACAGAGAACTACTTCAGAATTCAAGGCGCACAGGAATATAGGTGCCGTGCATGAGTCGCAAAAGTTAGTATGTAGGTACAGCAAGTAATTAAAAAGGCTAATGGAATACTATCCTTTATCAAGAGAGGAATTGAACATAAAAACAAGGATGTTATGCATCAGTTATACAGGGCATTGGTGAGACCAATGAAACAGAATACCCGGAGGCCTTGTTCATCATGGCCGTGGACTTCAACCAAGCCAACTTCAAGAGCATACTGCCAAAATTCCGCCAACACATCTCCTGTCCCACCAGGGCGACAACATCCTTGACCACTGCTACACAAACATCAAGGGCATCTACCAATCCATCCCCCGAACGCACTTCAGAAAATCAGACCATAAAATGGTGCTCCTTCTCCCGGCATACAAGCAGAAACATAAGCGGGAGAATCCGGTTAAGAAGGTCGTGCAATGCTGGAAGGAGGCAACAGAAAAACTCCTATGCAACTGCTTAGAGTCAGTGGAGTGGTGCATATTCAACAACTCAGCAGCCAACCTAACTGAATATGCCACCACCATCACAAACTTCATCAGCAAATGTATAGAAGATTGTGTGCCAAAGAAGGTAGTACGTACACTCCCCAACCGGAAACCACGATTTCCACGGAGATTCACTCCCTACTTAAAGCCAGGTCTGAGGTGTTCAAGACAGGCAACCCTGACCTATGCAAGAAATTCAGGTATGACTTCCGCAAAGCCATCAGGATGCCAAGAGACAATACCAGACTACGCGAATAGTCACAGACTAATGACACGGACTCTTGTCGGTTGTGGCAAGGCTTAGACAACATGACGTGCTACAAAGCAAAGCCGAGTAGAACCTCCGGCAGCAGCACACCCCTCCCCGATGAAATCAATGCATTATATGCTCCTTTCGAGCAGGAAACCAACAAACCATTGGCAACTGCCCCAGCAGCCTCAGACACATCCATATCTATTGTCACAGCTTCCATCAGCCTTCTTGAAAGTGAACCCTGAGAAAGCAACGGGTCCTGATGGAGTCCCTGGTCGTGCACTCAAGTCCTGCATGGACCAACTGGTGGGTGTATTCTTGGACATCTTCAACCTCTTCCTACTCCATTCCGAGGTTCCCACGTGCATCAAGAAGACCACCATCATACCGGTGCCAAAGAAGAACCAGGCAATGTGCCTCAATGACGACCCTCCATTGGCCTTGACATCGATCATTATGAAGGGCTTCGTGAGGTTGGTGATGAGACACATCAACTCCATACTCCAAGAATGCCTTGATCCACTGTAATTTGCATACTGCCACAACTGGTCCACAGCAGACACCATCCTAATGGCCCTACATTCATTTCTGGAGCATCAGCACAAAGACTCCTACATCAGACTCCTATTCCTTGACTACAGTTCCGCCTCCAACACCATAATCCCAGCCAACCTCATATCAAAACTCCAAAACCTAGGACTAGGCTCCTCCCTCTGCAACTGGATCCTCGACGTCCTGACCCATAGACCACAATCAGTAAGGATAAACAACAACACCTCCTCCACTATAGTCCTCAATACCAGGGCCCTGCAAGGCTGCGTACTCAACCTCCTACTGTACTACACACACACACACGACTGTGTGGCAAAACCTGGCTCCAACTCCACCTACAAGTTTGCTGATGAAATGCCGTACTGGGTCGGATCTCAAACAACAATGAGTCAAGAGTACAGGAGGGAGATGGAGAACCTGGTGCCGTGGTGTAATGACAACAATCTCTCCCTCAACGCTAGCAAAACTAAAGAGCTGGTCATTGACTTCAGGAAGCAAAGTATTTTATAAAACTGCTGTCTGCATCAATGGTGCCAAGGTGGAGATGGTTGATAGCTTCAAATTCCTAGGTGTGCACATCACCAACAATCTGTCCTGGTTTACCCACCCACGTCGAAGCTACGGCCATGAAAGCACAACAGTGCCTATACTTCCTCAGGAAACTAAGGAAATTTGGCATGTCCAACAGTGACTCTTACCAATTTTTACAGGTGTACCATAGAAAGTATCCTATTTGGCTGCATCACAGCTTGGTATGGCAACTGCTCGGCCCAAGACCGTAAGAAACTAGAGAGTCGTGAACACAGCCCAGTCCATCACGTGAAGCTGCCGCCCATCCATTGACTCTGTCTACATCTCCCACTGTCTTGGGAATGTGGACAGCATAATCAAAGACCCCTCCCGCCCGGGTTATTCTCTCTTCCAACCTCTTCCATCGGGTAAGAGTTTTTGCTTTTGCTTTGAGTTTTGGACTGGTTTGAACTGCACAGGTTGAAAGAAGTATCTCTCTATCTTCATTTTAAAAGCTGTTTCCAGACAGCTTGATAACTTAAAAGAGATAATTGCTTTCTGGAAGGAATTCAAACCTGCTGTTTGAAAAGGGGAACAAAGTGTCAATAACAACGGCAACAGTCTTACACCACTGAGAATGCCGTGTGCTGGGCCATGCCTTTGAAAAGGGGTTTCTGGTTTTACTTGGATTTTGTTACTGAATTGGAACAGTTAAGGAGGAATTCATTAAGTGTTATACAGACATTACTGTAGCTCTGTGGGGTATTTGTGTTTGTAATTGATAAAAGTTCTTGCTGTATGTGTTTATACAAATGTTAACTAAATTCTTAGAATAATGCTTGTTTTTTGATTGAAAGCGCCAAAGAAGCCTATTGAATAACACCTGAAAGGCAGGCTCTTGTGCTCATCCTTGCCAAAATCAACAAACAGTTATAGGTCAGGTGAACTCCATAATATACTTTGGAGTTTTCTAAACCCTAGCTCATAACAGCAGGCAAAGGGGGCTTTGGCAGGGGCTGGGGGCACTGGTGGGGATTGGTCCAGTGGTGGCGAGCCTGGCCAAAGGGGGTCACTATTTGGCAGGCTGGGTCCGCATGCAGCTGGCGCCACGTTGCATGGCACGGCCACTGCAGGCCGCCGCCGTGCGCATGCACAGCCACAGACTCGACAATTCTCCGGCTGTATCCGCAGCTAGAGCCCGGTGCTCTGCGCTGCGTGCCTGCTAGCTCCCCACCAGATCGGTGGCCATTTTGCGCCAATTTTTCAGTCGTAAAGCGCCACCGTTCTGACGCAGGGGTCAGCATTTGTTCTCGGAATCGGAGAATCCAGTCCCAGATGTGGATGGGAACGTGAAACGCAAGCAGTTCAAACAGATCTTATTGAATAGCGGAGCAGGTTGGAGGGACCAAATGGCCTATTTCAGCTCCTCCTCTTTCATATGTTCACAGCCCATAAGTATATTTTCTCTTCTCCCCTTACAGTGCTCACAGCACTGTAGGAACTCAACTCAAGGAACTTGTTACTTGTCCATTTTCAGATTTGAGCCTTGATGGTGAGTGTCTTCACCCAATGTTGGCCCCTGAGCACTTCTTAAAGTGGATCATTGGCCACCGATTAGAGCCAGGAACATCCATAATGTTTTTCTTTCTTCGCATAAGGATGCTAAAGCTAACTGCAGCACTTTTACTGCTACTGCTGGCTACAATTGATGAACTAAGCAAAAGTTTTCAATTTGGCCTTTTCTGATGCAACCACAGAACGTGGATTTCATCCTTACAGCTCAGTGAAATCTATGGCAAATGTTGACACGTGAAGCAGTATTTATAAAGGTGAAAGAAGGTTAAAGATAAACTGTTATTTAAAAGAATTGAGTGGAGGGGGCAGTGAACCATGCCCATGTGTTCTGGGGATGTGAGGAGTTGGAGAGCTTTTGGCAGGTGGTTTTCGGGAACTTATCGTGGATTGTAGGGGTTGAGATGAAGCTGGACCCTTTGGGGTGCCGGAGCTGCTGGAGGCGAAGGGGGCCGATGTCGTGGCCTTCGCCTCACTGTTTGGCGACGGACACTTTTGAATTGGAGGTCTGCCACGTTGCTACGCATTGCGGCATGGTTGGGAGACGTGTACAGGTTTCTCAGTTTTGAGAAAATCAAATTTGCCCTTCGGGGTCAGAGGAGAGCTTCGAAGTACAGTGGAAGCTGTTCATGGCTATATTTGAGTGGCTGTTTGTCACGGTGGGGGGGGGGGGGGGGGGGGGGAGGGGTAAATGGGGAAAACATTTGCAAATTATATACTCTGGTGGATGTTAAAGTTATGTTATTATGTTCAATATGTTTAGAATAAAATATCATTTATAAAAAAGAGTTGAGTACGTTTTACGTATTGTTCTTTGCACCAGATTCCTGTGGTATTAAATCTTCCAACTGATCATATCCAGCACAAAAATATTAAATACATTGGCCTGAATTTAGCAGTGAACACTGAAGGGCGAGTTCTTGTTGTTCACTTCGCCGTGAGCTTCCCACAGAGACCAGGATGGGCATTGTCAAGGACATGATGGGAATTAGCCACTATCTAAATATTTCCCTCATGCTCATAAAATCCCATCCAGGATGGTACTTTTCCCGGAAAAAAAAAGAAAAAAAAAGGGCTTTTGTAAAAGTTTGAGTAGAGACTTGCTCCGATTCATTGCCTGATCCAGTGTGGTGCCCTCTGATGGAGCATGATCTCAGAGGGAATTCTGCAATTTTACTCTTCCCTCTTCACCTCGGAGTGAGAATGGTGGAAGTGTAAAATTCTGGCCCTGAATTTGCTGCTTGATTTACTCCATACTAGTAGTGAGAGTCTGAACATTATTATTAACATAAAATTCAGGCTAATGTTATTTTCTAGTACTGTGACAATGACTGAGTCAGTGCACCAAAGAACATCTAGTTCTAGACTAGTCAAATTTATTATTGTATAACAAACCGTGGGTTGAAAACTAATACTAACAAACTGGAACAATCAAAAACACAACTAACCACAACTTCTCCAACAGAAACCCTCTAGGTTACAGTGTCACATGGTCTCACTTGCCTGCCATCTAGTGGTTGGAGGTCAAGCATATTTACATGTACAATTGATTGTGCATATCACTGTAGCTAATTTATTGAACTAGACTAAAAACATATTTACAAATATAGTACTGAATGACACAGGTAGAAAAGACTCACGTTTGATCACTGTTGCATGCTGAGTTAGTTGATTGGGTGCTGGTAAGGGTAAGGGTAGGTACAGAACCTGACCTTACCAGAATCACAGAATTGTTATGTGCGGAAGGAGGCGATTCGGCCCATCGTATCTGTGTCACACTCTATTGAAGCAAGTTATCTCGGGCCACTCCCCCCCCCCCCCCCTTTTTCCCCATAATGCTACATATTCTTCCTTTTCAAATAACAATCTGATTCCCACCACACACTCTGGGTTAGTGTGTGTATCACTGTTGCAGCAGTGTTGATTTTTAAATCCTTGTTTACAAGACCAGCAGATGCTTTGGCTACAGAGCTGCAATTAAAGCATCATAAAAATGAAATCATCATTCATTCCAAGCACCTATATTATTTACCTGAAGTAGGGCTAATGGAATTTTGTTTATAGAAAGGTGTTCTCTGGGATAAGGTTCTGGCCAAATTTGCAGACGACATAAAAATAGGTGGGGCAGTAAGTTGCAATGAGGAAATAAGAACCTTACAAATGCATATAGATAGGTTAAGAGAGTGGGCCAAAATATGGTGGATGGAGTTTAACGTGGATAAGTGTGATGTCATGCATTTTGGTTGGAAAAATGGGAAGGCAATTTATTATCTAAATAGGGAGAGACTTTTCGGTACTCTGCTGCAGAGGGATCTGGGGGTCCTTGTTTTGAGTCACAGAAAACTAGCATGCAGGTACAGCAGATAATAAAGAAAGTGAATGAAATGTTGGCATTTATAGCTAAATGAATAAAGCATAAAGGGAAGGAAGTGTTGTTGCAACATACAAAGTATTGGTGATAGCATACCTGGGGTATTTTGCACAGTTTTGGTGCCCTTATTTGAGGAAAGATGGAGTGTCATTGGAGGCAGTTTAGAGGAAGCTCACTAGATTGATCCCAGAGATGAGGGGTTTGTTGTAAGAAGAGAGATTGACCAGTTTAGGCTTATAGGCTCTAGGTGTTTAGACGAATGAGGGGAGATCTGATTGAGGCATACAAGATGATAAAAGATATGGATAAAGGAGACATGGAGAGGATGCTTCCTCTTGTGGGGCATTCTAGAACGAGAGTTCATAGTCTTAGCACATGAGGTAGCAAATTCAAATCAGAGTTGAGGAGAAACTACTTCTTCTAAAGGATTGTGAATCTGTGGAATTCACTACTCCACAGTGCGGTGGATGCTGGGACAGTGAGTACATTTAAAGAGGAGTTGGACAGATTTTTAGACAGCATGGTAGTACAGTGGTTAGTACTGTTGCTTCACAGTGCCAAGGTCCCAGGTTCGATTCCCGCTTGGGTCACTGTCTGTGCGGACTCTGCATGATCATCCGTGTCTGTGTGGGTTTCCTCTGGGTGCTCCCATTTCCTTCCACAAGTCCCAAAAGATGTGCTGTTCGGTGAATTGGACATTCTGAATTCTCCCGCAGTGTACCTGAACAGTCGCCGGGATGTGGCGACTAGGGGCTTTTCACAGTAACTTCATTGCAGTTGTCATGTGCGAGTACCTTTAAGAAATGGGTGTTTAAGAAATGTACCTTTAAGAAATGGGTGTTTATCAGTGATATCAGAGTGTGGGTGGAGCTGGGCTGTCTGTCAGCTTTTTACTTTCGTTTTAGGCTGTTTGCTGCAGGGTGTGTTTTAGTTTCGTTTTCAGAGCTGGATAGCTGCAGTCACAGCCAGAAGGGGTATTAGTTTCTCTCTCAGTAATCTGAAGACTGTAAATCAATCCTTTGGTGATTTAAAACAAATAACTGCTCTCAGTAGTGACTTTAACCTGATGTGCTTCTGTTTAAAGGTTTTTTAAAAGTCTTCTAGATGTTTAAAGGACAGCTTAAAGATTACTTAGTGTTGTATTCTTTGGGGTTTGTATTCGAATTAATGGTTGCTAAGATGTTCACTGTATGTTTTAAAAAGATTAACTTGAGTTCATAGAATAAACATTGTTTTGCTTTAAAAAATATTTTCCCATTTCTGCTGTACCACACCTGTAGAGTGGGCCGTGTGCTCCCCATACCACAATCTATTAACAGTTGTGTGTCAGGTGAACTCCATGATACACTTTGGGGTTCTCTAATCCCTGGCCCATAACACAGTGTTAATGTGTGACAATAAAGATTATTATTATTAATTGGTAATAGGTTGAAGGGTTATGGAGAATGGGCAAGAAGGTGGAGTTAAAGCCAGGATGAGATCAGCCATGATCGAATGGCCTAATTCTGCTATATCTTATGAACCTATGAACTTATAATTAGAAACATTTTGTTTAGCTTTAATAAGATCATGTAGTTAATAGGAGGAGTTAAGTGTTGAGTTTTGGAGTTCAGTTAAAGATCTCCCTATGAACAGTTTATCAGTTTCTCTCAAAGCAGTTTAGTTAAACAGATTTTGCCTGTGAACAGAACAGCAGTTTCTGAAAAGACTGGCAGCTTAAACAGTAGTTTGACACAGGCATGAATCTGAAAGCTGGTTCCTGAAGGATCTCTCTCTCAAAGTAGTTTATTCAAGGTATCTCTCTACAGATAGTATTCCTGGGTTTGCTAATTGTATTTAAAAGTGGGTTTTGATCTGAGGTGAGTATGGCTTGCGTGGAGATAAAAGATAGCAGTTAGGAGTTTGTGTTTCATTGTCTTTATTAAGCTTTGTTTAAAGGGTAATTGTAAGCTATTTTCTCATATGATGTTAAAGCTATTTTAACCCTGTATTAGTAATAAAGTCTGTCTTGATATACCACATCCCTATTTGTGTGTGAAATCACTCCTGGAGCGAAGTATCCTTTCCTCACAGTCTTACAAATTATACAACATATTGAATTTTCTGCCTGGTTTCCTAGTAACTATTGGAGTCTGGTCCGGGATTGCAATAGAGTGAAATAACCAGACCATAATCAGTCTTTCAGGCTCACACTTGAAGAATACGCAATTAGTGGAGGAATTGGACCATGAAAAGTTTCAAGACCTTAAAGAAGGAAGATGAGGAAATTTGACAATGTTCAGCAGTTCTTGAAAACACACATCTTGCTACATGTTGGAAAGTTTGGCCCTTTTTTTAGTGGTATTTTAAAGCCCCACAGATGGGTACAGGAAGAAACCTGGGAGTAATTTAGGGCAGCATGGTAGCATGGTGGTTAGCATAAATACTTCACAGCTCCAGGGTCCCAGGCTCGATTCCCGGCTGGGTCACTGTCTGTGTGGAGTCTGCACGTCCTCCCCGTGTGTGCGTGGGTTTCCTCCGGGTGCTCCGGTTTCCTCCCATAGTCCAAAGATGTGCGGGTTAGGTGGATTGGCCATGATAAATTGCCCGTAGTGTCCTAAAAAGTAAGGTTAAGGGGGGGGTTGTTGGGTTACGGGTATAGGGTGGATACGTGGGTTTGAGTAGGGTGATCATTGCTCGGCACAACATCGAGGGCCAAAGGGCCTGTTCTGTGCTGTATTGTTCTATTCTATTCTATTCTAAATTTCATTTTGGGTAATAGATTAAAATGGGCCATATTCATAGAATCATAGAATTTACAGTGTAGAAGGAGTCCATTCGACCCATCAAGTCTGCACCGTCCCTTGGAAAGAGCACCCTACCTAAGCCCACACCTTCCACCCTATCCCAGTAGCCCCATCCAATCATTTTTTGTACACCAAGGGCGATTTATCATGGCCAATCCACCTAACCAGCACATCTTTGGACTGTGGGAGGAAACCAAAGCACCCGGAGGAAACACATGCAGACACGGGGAGAACGTGCAGACTCCGCACAGTGACCTAAGCCAGGAATTGAACCTGGGACCCTGGAGCTGTGAAGCAACTATGCTAACCACTGTGCTACCGTACTGCTGATATTATATCAGACATCTATGCACCTCACTTTATTTGAATTTTTATAGGAAATAAAATTTAAAGAGTTTATTTAATATTCAATTGAGCAGCTTATTCAATATTTCCTATTTTCCCCTCTTGTCCAACGTCAAAGTGGCCCCCTGTAGTTAAGAAAAAACTGTAATGATTGAATCTTCATTTACACCTGTTTGCTTTGTTTTTGAGTTCAAACTTGTAACTTATAAGCCACAGCTAAAATTCTTTGATCAAACAAAATATTTTTTGTGTTACCTCAGTTATAGGAGGGTCTTGCGCTGATCGTTGTGGGAAGTACCAACCTGATGAGGCCTGTCAGTGTAACTTGAAATGTGAGGATTATGCCGATTGTTGCCCCGACATTCATACCTGTGCTGGTAAGTGAGTAACCTTCCCCGGACTGCCCACAAACAATTGCTGCAGTGGGAAATAAGGTCAAGCTCATCATGGTGTATGTACAGAGTATGTTGAGGTCTTGACAATCCGCAAGGCTTTTCTTCTCGTTTCACCTTTCCACCTGTTCTGATGGGTTTTTTAAAATTCTTTTCTATTCAGACCCTTCCTTAACAGAAACCCAACCCCAATTGACCTCTATTTTCATTCCGGGTCATGGAATCCTGTTTGGAAAATCTCAACTGATCCAGGTTGGTGTGGAATGGAAGAGAGTTAATCGTTTCCTGGGTGTCCCATATGCAGCTCCTCCCACTGGTGAAGGCCGATTCAAAACCCCAGCATCGTTTCATTGGACTGGAGAATGGAATGCCACTTTCTACAGGTGAACATGGTCTTTCCTGTTGGCTATTATTTAATTCTTCTATTTTTCTTTCTTTCTGAACAGCTACCACAAAACATCGGGAGTCATGTCCAGTTCTGATCACCTAATCACATACAGGATACCATTGCTTAAAAAGGATACAGAGAAAAGCAAGAAATATACTCCTGGCTGTCAAGAATTTAAACCAAGGGGGAAAGGTTAGGGAAGCTGGGCATGGTCTCTTTAGAAACAGGAATGACTTGAGGTAACCTAAGTGAAGTTTGGAACATTATAAAGGAAAGTTTATAAATTTGAGCCAGGTGAACATCATTTAAAAATTAGAAAAATAGGAATGAAAAGATAAGCCTGGCAGAATAAAACAGATTGCCAGGAAAGGCCATCAAAGCGAGCAATATTAGGGCAATTTTATGACTGCATTTCGCCTGGTGTAAACCCCACTATTTCAGGAAAATACCAGGAGAGCCCCAAAACAAGTTTTGCGCTGGGCGCCAAACAGTTTGCAATGTTCTCTGGCCCTTCCAGCAAACATAATCAAGTTTACGCCCAGTGAGGGCATGAAACTAATTACCATGCGTTTAAATTCATTATAATACGCAAAGGTGGCTTCATGTTGAATCTTCCAGGAATGTGCTATGATCTCACCCATCGGTGTGACATGAACAAATGGAGACCAGATATGTTGACTACGCCGGGGGCCTCAGAGTATATTTTAGCCCCGGGTGATCAGGGACATGGCCCTGTGGCAGTGCCAACCAGTGGCACCAACTTGACAGTGATGAACTGGCACTGCCAGGTTGGCTATGCCATGGGTACAAGGGGGCAGTGCCAAGGGACAGGGCCTGAAGTGGGCAAGGCATGCAGGGGATGGGGAATGCAGGGAGTAGAGGGTGGGAAACATGCATTCAATGGGGGGGGGGGGGTGTCTGCCGATGTCTATGACGGAGGCGGGGGTCATCGATTTAATTTTAAGTTCAGGGAACCCTTGAAAATGATGCACCGATATCTGTGAAGCCGGCTTGCAGGCACAATTAGGCCCCACTCCTCCCCAACATGCCCTTCCCTTCACAAATATGGCAGTATAAGACCATAAGATATAGGAGCGGAAGTAAGGCCATTCGGCCCATCGAGTCCACTCCACCATTCAATCATGGTTGATTTCAACTCCATTTACCCGCTCTCTCCCCATAGCCCTTAATTCCTCGAGAAATCAAGAATTTATCAATTTCTGTCTTAAAGACACTCAACGTCCCGGCCTCCACCGCCCTCTGTGGCAATGAATTCCACAGACCTACCACTCTCTGGCTGAAGAAATTTCTCCTCATCTCTGTTCTAAAGTGACTCCCTTTTATTCTAAGGCTGTGCCCCCGCGTCCTAGTCTCCCCTGCTAATGGAAACAACTTGTATGTGGGAAGATCTCGCCGGGAAACCTGCCTGTTCCTCTAGGGTGAAACACGCCCGGTTTCTGAACCTGACACTTGCCATTTTTTTGGGAAAATTCCACCCATTAATACCAAATCTAGTTATTTGTCTAGGTTTCCAATAGACAACTGAATGTCATGTATATTGGACAACCTGGTGCAAAGGGAAAATCAGGTAATCATATAACTCACAGCCAATTGGATGTCATCCCTTTTACACCATTGCTGAACTTAAAACTAGCCCCAGAGAGTTATAACAAGAATTTAATTTTCACAATCTCTTTTGTTTTAGGCCCAGTTGCATACAACCAGGAGATGCAAAGGCCGTTTACTCTACTGTGGACGAAGATTGTCTCTACCTAAATATATTTGTCCCAAAGACCATTGTGAGTAATAAAACCTAAACAACAGTAAACCTCGGGTTTTGCTGCTGATGTCCTATGTCACATAATGGGGAGACGATGCTCTGTACTTGCATACTGAGTTAGTAGGCTCCCTTGTGTCAGTATGAGGAATACCGAGCAGAAACCATCTCTCCCCTTCAAGGCAGGAAGATATATTGGCTGTAGAATTGCCCTTTATTTTCTCTTATTTCTTTCAGTCAGTAATAGAGTGATATTAAAGATGCCTACAATCAGAACTATCTTGACTGGGGAGAAATATTGATACGTCTTGTTTATTCATTCTTGGAACATAGGTAGCCAGAAGAACGAGGGGGGAGTCTCATAGAAACCTATAAAATTCTAACAGGACTAGACAGGGTAGATGCAAGAAGGATGTTTCCGATGGTGAGTGTGTCCAGAACCAGGGGTCACAGTGTGAGGATACGGGGTAGACCGTTTAGGTCAGAGAAGAAGGGAAATTTCTTCACCCAGAGCTGTGTCTGTGGCGTTCGCTCCCACAGAAAGTAGTTGAGGCCAAAATATATGTTTTCAAGAAGAAGTTAGTAATAGCACTTGGGGTGAAGGAGATCAAGGGATGTGGGGGGGAATCAGGCTATTGAGTTGGATGATCAGCCATGATCATAATTAATGACGGAGTGGCATGAAGGGCCGAATGGCCTCCCTCTACTCTTATTTTCTATGTTTAAGAAGGCCAATTAACTTAGAGGCCAGCACAACTGGTAAGAGGTGTTAGCCTCAAGAGCTGGAGCGAGCATTTACTAGGTAAAGGAGTGAATCATGAAAGACATAAAAGATCAGGATTTATTTTATTCTTGAAATGTCCCAATAAATGTTATTCTCCAGACTTCTAATTCTGCTGATTTTTATAGGGGAACAACCAAAGCTCATAAAGCTTGGCTGGAATTCTCTGGCCATTGGGATTCTCTTTTCCTGTCGGCAGCTCACCCCCGTACACGGGCTTCCCAATGGCGTGGGGTAGTTTTACTGGACAATCCCATTGACAAGTCAGCGAACAGCTCACCATCAGGAAACACACGGCTGGGAATGGAGCATCCCACCCCTTATATCAAAGTTCTTTGTTGAAACCCTGGCTGTCTCCTCATCCACAAATCGTGCTTGACCACTCTGCCCTTGCAAACTATCACCAATCTCTAATCTACTTTTCCGCTCCACAAACCTTACATGTGCTGCTGTCTCCCACATAATACCTATCTTTTCCGCAGCTCTGTGTTTGAATCTCTACAATCAGGTTTATCATCCTGCCACAACTGAAATGCTCTTCAAAAAAATCGTAAGAGGTTTTGTGACTGTGACCGTGGTACATTATCCCTCTCTTGATAGGGCCTACTGCATCATCCTGGCGAAAAGCCTCTCCTTTATTGACCAACCGAATGGGGCTATGCTTACCTGGTTTAACATATTAAATCCCTGCTCAAGCATTGTCAGCATTGGCTGCTCTTCAATTCCATGCATGATTACTTCTAAAGTACTCCAAAATACATATCGACTCTGTTCTTTTGCTCATCTGCATGCTTCTCATTGAAGACTGAGGGTTTAGGTACCTGACATGAAGGAGGCCTAACAATTAGCCAACCCCACTGAAAGGCAGCTGAAACTAGGGTAACATTGGCTCGGAGTGGCTGCCCAGTAATTTGGACCACGTTGCTGGGGATCTGTGGACCAAGGCACAAGATATGGATGGGAGGAATTAGACAGGGAGGTGAGAACATTTCAAGTAGGAAAGGTAATTGGGCAGGCTGTCCGCTTGTTAAGATATGTCCCATCACAGGTTAAATATTAACCCCATGTATTTACAGGATGCAACCTAAGGGCAGCATGTAGATGAGAAAGAAGACAAATCCAGAAGTGCACGTTTATATTCTCAGCTGTGGGGCTGCACAGTTTTAGCTGGTTAAATTCTTGAACTCCTTGGGAATTGCAAAACGGGCACTCTGGCAACTTGCACCTATTTCCTATGGAGTTAGAATCATAGGGTGCCCGCATGAGTAGACGACCTTCCAAATGGGCGTACTGCCTGTGCAGACTTTTCAGCCGCATGGTTTATACACCCATTCGCCATAACTTTCCACCTTTACATTTGATAAATCGCAATTGACAACATATTAATATGAATAGTAGGTAATAAGTGGCTTTCAAGTAGTGAAGAGGGTAGGTTTCTCTGAACCTCAGTTGTCATGGACGGAATGTTTCCCCCCTGTTAGGATTGGAAATAGTAAATAGGAAACAAGTGATTAATAATTAGAGATTCATTGGTTAAGCATATAAAGAGAAACTGTGTACAGGTTGTGGATGTTTGCACCTCTTATTTAATTTTCTGAGGAACTTTTTAATTAGATTTTTGTTACACTTCTGTCCCATGCTCCTAATCCTTGGGCACCTAGTGCCAAGAGGGTGCAGGGCGGGGAGAGGACCTCTTTGCGAACCTGCACTTGGGCCTGGCCAAGTTGGACATTAATAGGTCCAGACAGCAGGCGATCATGGGCATCATCTGACCCAACTGTTTGCCATGACTATGTTGGCTGCCAGCTATCTCTGGCCCGAATGAGACCTTCCATGACTAATGGGCACCATGGGGGCTAGGATGCATCATAGGCCCCCAAAACCAGATTTTGATTTCATTTGTTAAAAGGTTTTTGGATGGTTTTGCTGGTTGGATGACTTGAAGCTTGTTTGATGGATTCCGGTGAAATTCCGTCTATGTGCAAGCAGCTTCTCTGCTTTCAAGAGTAGACTTCCAAAATTGTTTCTCATTATTTGACACCTTGAAAGTTGGAGACAGTCAATGGCTGGGATTCTCTTGCCCTGGTGTGGTGGAGCCAAGCAAAAGTCCATTGACTTCGCCGGGTCCTGAATATCCCGCTGGGGAATGGGGCTGGAAAATTCTGTCCAGCGACTTTGTGTTTGAATGGCCCATTTAATTTTAAATGACCCCTAGTTTCAGGAAAGGACATTGGTCAGTCTGGAAGATTCCTTTTGTTGAGACAACGGAATGGCTTCAATCACTAAAATACGTCAAGTGTCCCTTGGACGCTATCTTTTGCTGCCTTTTGTTCAGCTTTTAAAAATATAAATTATTGGGCAGCACGGTGGCGCAGTGCCTCACGGCGCCGAGGTCCCAGGTTTGATCCCGGCTCTGGGTCACTATCCGTGTGGAGTTTGTACATTCTCCCCGTGTTTGCATGGGTTTCGCCCCCACAATCCAAAGATGTACAGTGTAGGTGGACTGGCCACACTAACTTACCCCTTAATTGGAAAATTGAATTGGGTACTCTAAATTTATAAAAACAGAAAAAATATATATATAAATTATTGACTGAAAGTTTATAATATGCTCGTACGTGACACAATAACGAAGGCACATGGGTGAAGAGCTCAAGATGCCTGAGTATCGTTAGCATTTGGGAAACCTCCTTCCTCACAGCTTCATTAATGGGCAAAAAGAGAAAGACTGAACCCAAATAAATAAAGGAACCACGGTTCTGATTTCTTGAATCATTACTAATCCTGAATTTTGTTGCACGATAGACTGGGAACAACTCTGCGCTGGTCTTCTTCCACAACAGTGCTGCAGATTACAGAGAGAAGCAGACGAACATTGACGGGTCTTACCTGGCATCTGTTGGAAACATCCTGGTTGTGACTGCAAACTATAGGGTCGGAGTGTTTGGATTCCTAAGTGACGGTAAGCCCAGTGGTAAATTGTGAACTTATTTATTTTAAGACTTTGGATGAAACAGTAAAATTGCATTTCATCATAGATTATCATAGAATTTACAGTGCAGAAGGAGGCCATTCGGCCCATCGGGTTTGCACCGGCTCTTGGAAAGAGCACCCTACCCAAGGTCAACACCTCCACCCTATTCCCATAATCCAGTAACCCCACCCAACGCTAAGGGCAATTTTGGACACTAAGGGCAATTTATCCTGGCCAATCCACCTAACCTGCACATCTTTGGACTGTGGGCGGAAACCGGAGCACCCGGAGGAAACCTACGCACACACGGGGAGGATGTGCAGACTCCGCACAGACAGTCACCCAAGCTGGAATTGAACCTGGGACCCTGGAGCTGTGAAGCAATTGTGCTATCCATAATGCTACCATGCTGCCCAAATAAATAAATCTATTGATGTAAACTTCACATCTTAGTCTTCCCAACGCGCAGCTGCATAGAACAGGAATGCAGGTTAGGAACTCGGCCTGAAGATTAGGGTGGCCTAGTTCTAAACCTACACATTTTTCATAACCATTGAAATCTATGGATTATTGAATATTGCTTTCTATTCCAAAGTCCATTGACTTTGGCAGAACCAGTAAATCTCACCACTGGGAGGGGCCATAGAATTCCACCCAACATCATAGCTATGGGCCGGGATTCTCTAGTCCTCTCGCAGTGTGTTTCTTGGTGGCGAGAGGTGGCCCGCTATTGGCTGTTTTGGCAGGGTCTTCTTATCCCGCCGCTGTCAGTGGGATTTCCCATTGAATCCACCCCAAGTTGCCAAGAAACCCATGGCGGGTATACACCATGGCGGGACCGGAGGATCTCGCTGGTGGGAACAGCTGGAAAATCTCACCCATGTTGTCTAATTGTGCTAGCCCTGGAATTCAAAAATTGGAAAAAATTCAGTTACAGTCCCCACAATTTATTACCTTCCAATGACTAATACTGGTAAATAAAGTGTGTGCTCCTGCATGCATGTTGCTGGATGTGTGTTCCTGGATGTATGTGTGTGTATATGTGTATGCATGGGCAAATTCATAATTGAAAACTGCTGACACTCAACGGTATTTGCACATAAAACCTTTCAACATATGAAAATGTCCCAAAGGGTGTAAAGTGAGACCAAGCCGAAGAAACAAATTGGATGATTGACTAAAAGCTTAGTCAATGGGATAGGTTATAAGGGGAGTATTAAAAGAAGAGAGAAAGGCACAGAGGCTGTGAGAAGGAATTCCCAAGAATTAGACATTTGAAGGCATGGCTACCAAAAGTGGAAAATCAGAGATGCACAAGACCAGGTTTAGAGGGCAGAACTGTTGAAATACTATAGGCCTGGAGGCGGCAGAGATAGGGAGGGAGAAGGCCAAGGACAGATTTCAAAGTCTTTCAAAGTCTGGATGGGAATTTTTTAATTGTGGTGTCAATGGCTGCCATAGGTCATAGAGCACATGCGTGATGGTGAACGGGACTTAGTGCGAGTCAGGATGCGAGCATAGAATTTTCGAATGAGAACAGCGTTTTGGAGGGTGAAAGATGGGAGGCGGTGAAAAGCTGCTGCTGGTTTAAGGTGGCGGAGGCCTTCCAGTTTCAGTGGAACCAAACTGCAGCAGGAGTCTGCAGCTTTGGAAAGGGAGGAGGAACTAAAATATTTTGGGGAGAAAAAGATTTATACAAACAGAAATTTCTCACTCTTTGCAGACACTGAGATGATGACTGGAAACTGGGGTCTGTTGGATCAAGTGGCCGTGTTACAGTGGTTGCAGAGAAACATTGGTTACTTTGGAGGATCTCCATCTCAAATCACAATCACTGCGGACCGCAGTGGGGCTGACATCACCAGCATGCACCTCGTCGCTACATCTGGCACCAGACTTTTCAAAAGAGCCATGCTACTGGTAAGAAACAATCTTATTGACGTTTTGAGGAAGTAGGGCATAATGTATTGCTTAAAATGATACTTTGATGTACGAACAAACAAATAATTCCTTGTGACATGCTTCAGATGACTTGACACACAAGGCCCCATTTTGGAAATGTCTCTATAACAGGAAGGCTCTGTTGCATTTAAGGCTAGGAACCTCTTCAAGACTTCTCTATCTCTCTAACTTTGCCAAATGTGCAGTGGAAACCATATTTTCTCATGTACCTGGAGCCTCCATTATATTCCAGTCGAGTTCTGGCAGCTGAATGGGAATGGTTTAAAGAATATTGCCGTCCAGCATCTCTTTTCAGCTGGATTGAGATTCCTTCACAGCTGCTAACAGTGCTTTGGCTGTCACTTGGAGTTGGAACATTTTGTGATGTAACATATTTGAAGGGTTTTTCCCACAGCTCGCCCTTCCACACCCTGTCACCCTCTCCCATACTACAGAGTGCCCAATGCTACTCTGGACAGGGGTGAGACTTTACTGAGTAATTTCTGATTGTGCGGGAGAGGAAGCTGCCCCTGCCTACTTATGATGCATTGTGCCATGACCAGGTGAAGAACTCCATTTGCTGAAGTAGGTCAGCCCTCATTCTCTGAACAGTGTGTCTTGTTGGGCCCTGAAGGTTTAGAGTAGGGGGGAAATTGGGAACTATGTTAACGTAAAACTGGACAGACCAGATTACTTGCAATATTTGCGTATGGTAGATGGCCAATCCAATAGCAGCACAGATTATCGAAAAACCCAGTTATGATACCTCACTGCAGCGGCCTAAAGAAGTAAAGACGCAAGTGTGGATGGAGATTAGTCAGTAGGGTTTAAGTGAGATTGTTCTGTCCTAACTTGTAGAGTGTGTTTAATTATAGATATTTTTATTTAACTTAAACTGGTACATGATACTGCTGTACCTAGATGAGCGGTGTTGTTCTAGATTGTTGTAATTTGTATTGATTTATTGAGATTAATTTGATTATTAATTCCTTTCGTACTGATAAACAAGAGCTCAATAAAATTAGGGAAACCAGAATTATAGGTGAAATGGAATGAAATGAAAATCGCTTATTGTCACAAGTAGGCTTCAAATGAAGTTACTGTGAAAAGCTCCTAGTCGCCACATTCTGGGACCTTTTCGGGGAGGCTGGTACGGGAATTGAACCGTGCTGCTGGCCTGCCTTGGTCTGCTTTAAAAGCCAGCTATTTAGCCCAGTGTGCGAAAACATCCCCGAGCTAAACCAGGTTTAGGGTCAATGAACATTGTTGGTCCTAGGGTTTCAACCATTTAAAATCATTTTTTTGAAACTCATCTGACTTTTGGATGAAATCCTATGGATCCTGAAATAATAAGGAACTGCCTTTGTATTAGGTTGGGAAGAGTGGGTGGCAGTGTTTTGTTGCATTCTGGAGAGTATGGCTGGCACGTGGTTGTGCTGACTTTAAACAGTGGGTTCACATTGAAGATAATTGTGAGCTAAATCGCAAACCTTTGATATGTTTCAATGTTATCACCGGGATTTTCCTCTGGGCTGGGATCGCTCTAGTCTTACATTGGTGGTTGGGGCTTCTGACTGCCTTGCTGCCAACCCACAACCAATTTTTGGCAAGCTCCTGCTAAAGTTTTTGTCGCTTGATCCCATCATTACAATTAAATATGGGCAATAGGTATGCTTTCCCTCACTGCTATTAGAGTCTGCATCTCCACACTTCTGGCTGACCATCTAGCAAGTGGCCCTATTTTCTAAACCCAAGAGCATGACGGGCTTTTATCAAAGGAGACATTGCCATCGTAAACTGTTTCCTCATTAGAGGGGGTTGTGAAGGAGGGAGATGCGGAAATTCTTATATTTTTTTTCTCAAAGTAACTTTCAAAGTTATTTCAAAGAAAATAAAAGCCTTGCCTTAAAACGCTTTCAGTTTTTGGAGTAGGCTCATTCTTTTGTGCTTGGCTATCCCAGCATTATCGATAACTGACAGCACCTCAGAGCGACTTACAATAGCATAGGCGCCCTGCGCCATTTCAGGACAGCTGGGAAAGCACACTGCAGGATGTAGTTTTCTGAGTGAGGATGTAGCTTTCCGAGTCTGCATTAACGCTATCCCGTATAGGGTAAATCCAGAACTGCTCCTGGCCTGGTTAGGAGGTGGACGTCACATGAGGATCTTACATGTTAGAAAGGAAATTAAAGATCAATTATTCTCCCAAACATGGAACGGAGATCGGCAAAGAAGTTCATCCAACCCCCAGCTACTGCCTGTGCTGTTCTGTGTTGGGACAAGCACCAGCCAAGGGACATAGTCTGCATGGCAACGTTTAAACTCAATTTGAGTAATATAAATACGCGACTTAAAAAGATACAAGACACAAAATTTCATCATTGAAAAATCATTTCACTGAATTATTTCCTTAGAACAGAGACCCTTCCCGAAACAAGGATCCAAATTAGAAAAGCATGCCATTGTGTAATTTAAATATATATACAAAGCAATGATCTCAGGGTCAGTATGGGTGAGGGGTGAAGTATACTTGGGCAACAATAATGTATCAATTTGGAATTTTCCAGTACCTTCAATGTGGTAATACGTGCCAAGGTACTTCACAGGGGTAATTATCAAACAAAATTTGGCACTGGACAGGTAAAGAGGTTCAAATTTCTTCAGAAGGCTGGAATCCTGCTCAAATAAATCTGTCAGATTTGTACAGATGTTGCAAGAAGGAACAGGCCATCAGTGAACGCACATGGAGAGTAGCATCCTCTGATTTGCGATGAAACACTGAGGGTTACTGGCATGACACTTAATGACTCGCTAAAGTGCAAGTATGCCACAAGCCGCTGGGGAGTGTGCCTTCATTCAAAGTCATCGTCGTACTGGTCCCTCAGTGTTGTGGTGAGGAGGCAGGTATGCCGATTCTGAGCACTGGATCTGATGGATGAAACCATCTCTTCTTGCTGCCGCCATGTAACGAGTCATCATCCACCTGTGACATGGTCATGTAGGACGCGATGCTATGCCGTAGCCCATAACTGACGAAGGCTTCATCTCTGGACGGTGAGTTTGTGCTCAGCAGTTCAGCCCTGCGAACCAAACCATAAGAAAAATGAAATAATCCCCTCTTCAGAACCCACAGATAATTCACTATCTCCTGTCTATTATATGTTGTGTAACTGCCCAACAACAACTTGCCTTTATACCGTTCCTTGAATGTACTAATACATACCAAAGTGCTTCACAAGCGGAATTATCAAATAAAATCTGACACTGAGATGCAAAAGGTGATATTAGGACAGTTGACCAGAAACTTGGTTAAAGAGGCATGAATTTCTTCAAACAATATGTTGTGGTGATGTTTTAAAAAGGTTGAGGCAGATGTGATGAGGTGGAGCAGTTTATTCCACTCGCTGGGGTATGATGACTGTGGGCTGTGCCACCACTGGAGGAAGGGAGGCAGAAGAATGCACAGTGGACTAAGCTCCACATGACGGGTGCAGCCTGTGCCACTGATGGAGGAGAGGAGACGGGGAACGTCACAATAGACTCAACATGTCGTTCTCAATTACTTTTCTTTCTTCCTTTGATTGGTGGAAGCAGGAAGTTACAAAGGGACAGAGAGGGACGACAGCAGTGGGGGGGAACTGTACCAGCTGGAGTTGAATGTGGGGAGGTGTGAGGTAATCCACTTGGCAAATCAGAATATTTCTTAATGTGGAGAAACCTGGAACTGTGGAGAAGTGAAGTGACTTAAGTGTCCACATAAATATATCACTAAAACTGATGCACAGGTATAAAACATAATTTCCAAATGCTAATTAATAAATTGAGAATGCTTTCCTCAGTTGTACAGAACGTTGATGTGGAGATGCTGGTGTTGGACTGGGGTGGGCATAGTAAGAAGCCTCACAACATCAGTTTAAAGTCCAACAGGTTTGTTTATTAATCTGAATAGTTAATCAGATTATTAATTCATCACCTGATGAAGGAGCTACATTCCGAAAGCTAGTGATTCAAAACAAACCTGTTGGACTTTAACCTGGTGTTGTATAGAACCTTGGTCAGGCTGAAGAACTGCATTTAGCTTTGCATATTAAGGATACATTGGTATTGGAAGAGGTATAATGCTGTTAGGAAAACAAAAGTAGTTTTAAGGGATTTATATTTGGAAATAAGGTATAGTTTTAAGTGGGATTAATTTAATGCTTCTGTGACTGGAAGGGTAAACCTTATAGTTAGATTAATGCTGGACAAAGGGGTTTGTATATGTGGGGGTTGGTTAAGATCCAGCTGTGTTTCTATTAGCTTAGAGAGGGCGACGGCGTGAAGAATAAATGAATCAGCAGTGGTTTCTCAGCAACTGAGGCTTTTTACGGTACAGAGGATTTTAGTTTAGCTAATTTGATTACAGTTGGAGATGAGTAGTGAGAGAGAGAGCTCTCACAGCTCTGCTAGAATCAGTTGGTTTAGTAGACTAGAAAGATAATATCATTCTCAGCTTTGCCAGAAGAAAATGCATGCCATGGAGCAATGGTTCAGGGAAGAAGTGCAGCTAGTTAAAGAAACTAGAGAAGTGAGTAGAAGTTTCCAAGAAATCTGAGGTTAAAGGTGCTGGAATATAGAACTGTTCAGTAAATACCGACTGAGCTGAGAAGAAGGCTGAGATGCCAGAAAGATATTTGAAGTGACTTTCAGGTTAATGAGATTTTACTACAGCCAATGGAATGAGAGTTGAAACTACTATGGAAAAAGATGGTTGGATCTCAGAGTTTGTTCAAAAGCAGTTAAGACAAAGTAAACCTAAAAGGGGACTGGATTCATTGTTAAAAGCTGAGTGGAAGCTTGGGTTAAAAGAGTTATTTATAAAACCTGGACTGGAATTTGGAATGCAAGCCGCTAAGGGAAAGCATTATTACGAGAGAAGATTTTAATGTTGGGAGTGAAATTTGGAGTCTCACATCTGATAATCGCCAAGGGAAATTCTGAGCAGAAACCCACAGACACTGGGCGGGAATCTCCCTTCAGGGGACTAAGTCCCCACCCCTGCCGGAAAATGGGCAGGACTCACTCCAGACTTTTTCCTACAAAGTCCGGGGTGATTCTCCATCCAGCCTGGCCCTGGCGTACGCCTGCAACTCCGGCTGCTGGCGGGGCCCTGCATTTACACCCGCGCGGCCGCACATGCGCACGGCAGCCAGCCGCAGGTCTGCGCATGATGCCCGTCTTCGCGCTGGCCCCCGTGCAACATGGTGAAGCCCTACTGGGGCCTGGCACCACCCCCCTGGAATCAGCACACCCGCCGATCGGTAGCCACCAATCGTGGCCCTGGCCACTATGGATGTCCCCCCCCCAGAGTTGGATCCCCCCGCCCCCACCAGGACGGCCCCCGTAGCCAGAACGGCGAGGTCCCGCCGGGTGGGACCACATATGAACAACGCTGGCGGGACTCGGTGGGCACTCGGCCCCTCGAGCACAGAGAATCGCCGTGGGGCCGCTTTCAACGACCCCCGACCGATACCGTGTCGATCGCGTGCGACTGGCGGTGATTCTCCGGTCGCTGGAGAATCGCGTGCTGGCATGGGAGCATATTTTAGGTAATTCACCGCCCCCGCGCTCAGTGTGATTTCAGCGCGAAGGGTCAGAGAATCCCGCCCACTAACTTGGGTCCAGTGCTAATTGCATATTTAACCACAATCATTTTATGTGCTGAAAAGGGACATTTGGCGGGATTCTCCCGGCTCAACGAGGTGGCCCGACGCCGCCGCAAAAAATTGCGCAAATCACTCCGGAGTTGGGCCGACTGGAAGTTGCGGAATTCTCTGCACTGGATCTGCAACATGGATCAGGCATAACGGCAACTGGGGTTTCTCAGGTCATTGGAGGCCCCTGGGTAGTCGGACTCTAGATAGGGTGGTACCCTGGCATTCCCGCTGCCACCTGGAATTGCCAACCTGACACCCTTGAAGTGCCATCCTGGCACTGCCAAGCTAGCAGGGACACTACCCAGGTGCCAGGATGGCCGTGCTAAGGTGCCTGGGTGCCAGGTTGCCCGTGCCAGGAATTGGGCCTGGGGGTCCTCTGCCCTTAAGAGTTGGAGGAGGGGGGGGGGGCTCGAGGACCCCCTTAGAGGTAGTGTGCCAGTGGGGGGCGGGGCGTCTGCAGGCCATGGTGTGGTTTCCGAGGGGGGTCAAGAGTTTGGGGCGGCATTTTAAAAACGGTACCCGATCTCTTCCTGCACTGATGAGCTGAGGTTGTCAGTACAGGAAATGAGGTAAATTGTGGCACTGCTCCAGCATCTTGTACCATTAAGTCTCCATTGATCAGAAAATTCAATAAGTCTGTCAGTTCATTGATCAATCCCCCAAAAATAAACTATTTCTGAAGAGATGGAAGCCTAATGGTAAAATGAAAATGAAATGAAATTCGCTTATTGTCACGAGTAGGCTTCAATGAAGTTACTGTGAAAAGCCCTTAGTCGCCACATTCCGGCGCCTGTTCGGGGAGGCTGGTACGGGAATTGAATATCACTGGACTAGTAATCCAGAAGCCCGGGTTAATCCTCTACAAACAGATTCAAATCCCACCACAGCAGCTGGCAGAACTTAAATTCAATTAATAAAGACTGGAGTTGAAAGCTAGTATCAGTTCTGGGAGAACTATCATCACTTGTCACTAAAAACCTATATGTTTCACTAATGCCCTGAAAGTAAGGATATCTAACATCTGGATCTAGAGCCACATGTAGACCACAAGGTAAAGATTTTTATCTGGGCGTCATGGTCTTCAGCATAATGAGAAAAAATCTTTACCTAGTCTGACCAACATGCGATTCCAGGTTTAAATCACCAACTCTGGATGGTCCTGCCACTTTTACCCTGATAGTTACTTTGAAAGCGTAAGAGGAAAAAAATCACTTCTAACTCCAGAGTAATGATTTTTAAAATCCAGACCCTGCTTCGTTGGGGACCCCCCCCCCCCCCCCCCCCCCCTCCTCCCCCCCCCTCCTCCCCCCCCCCCCTCCTCCCCCCCCCCCTCCCCCCCCCCCCCCCCTGCACCACAACCCCATAGCTTCCTGGATTGCTTCTAAAGAGATGTTGCAGAATATTTTAGTCCAGTTACCTTCTCACGTTTCTCCAACTGAATTGGTTGCGACGTAGGATGACAGGTTGTTCAGGAGAACTTTCGGTGCCAAGCTGAGCCAGACAAGGATGGGTGAGCAAACAGCAAAGACCATCTGCTATCTCTGAATAGGAGAGATTTAATACATCAGCTCTGAGGTGTCTATGATGGTGATTATTCATTTTAGAGCAAATTTAGAGTAAGCTAATGAATAATAAGAATTTGTGCCAGGAATTATGCTTCATGCCCCGAATAAGATGGCTGCAAAGGTCCCAAGTCCTCTGCTGATTTAAGTGTGGTGGATTCAGAAGCACTAATGTCTATCCTGACTCTTCCTGCCCATGGCCAGGGTGAGATCATCTCATCTTCAGAGGTCACCTGCACCAGTCTGGGTACATAATGAGGGGGAGGGAGCAGAATACACGGCACTCGCAAGTTGCTTTGCAGATCAGTTGCTACCTTTGATTTGGAAGGTGCTTTTTCAGGTTTTGACCAATTGACCCTCCATATGATGGACCCATATGACTTGCTCCGACAGGGGTGTCCAGACATGTAACACAGGATTACATCTTTAAGCTTCTCTATATCCCAGATTCTTCTGTGTCCAGATTAATGGATGCAAGGGAGACTGAGCCTTAAAGAATTTCTGGCGTGGGTCAGCTACTTGTTTGGTCCCACCTCCTCTGATATCACAGACCTTGGCTGGGATTCTCCCCTCCCCAGCGGGATGGAGTGGCGTGAACCACTCCGGCACCGGGCCTCCCCAAAGGTGCGGGATTCTCCGCACCTTTTAGGGGCTAGGCCCGCGCCGGAGTGGCTCCAACTCCGCCGGCTGGCGTGAACGGCCTTTGGTACCCTGCCAGCCGACGGAAGTCCGCGCATGCGCCGGTGTGTCAGCGGCTGCTGACATCATCCCGGCGCATGCGCAGGGGAGGGGGTCTCTTTCGCATCCGCCATGTTGAAGACCATGGCGAAGGCGGAAGAAAAAGAGTGCCCCCACGGCACAGGCGCGCCCGCCGATCGGTGGGCCCCGATCGCGGGCCAGGCCACCGTGGGGGCACCCCCCCGGGACCAGATCGCCCCGCCCCAGGACCCCGGCGCCCGCCCACACCGCCAATCCCGCAGGCACCAGATGTGCTTTGATACCCACTGGCGGGTTTGGCTTGTCAGCGGCGGGACTTCGGCCCATCGCGTGCCGGAGAATCGCCGCGGGGGGCCCACCGACCGACGCGGCGCGATTCCCGCCCCCGCCGATTCCCGGGTGGCGGAGAATTTGGGCCACGGCGGGGGCGGGATTGACGCCGACCCCGGGCGATTCTCTGACCCCCCGGGGGATCGGAGAATTCCGCCCCAGGAGTCTCCTGGGCAGAGACCCGAGTCCTGCTTTAATTTCCGCCTGCGCTGAATGTGTCCTAAATCTTATACAATGTTCGCAGATCTTTGTAGCTAATGTTTCCAAAGAAAACAAATCCAACCCTTTAATTTTCTCTTTAGTTTTACGATATTTTACTACTTTTATCCGACACGTACTATAAAAATGAAATAAAAAATGAAAGATGTTTTCCTCTAGTCCGAATTTGAAATTTGGTCCAGGGTAATTTTGGAAAAGCGGTGGGCTAACCCACCGGTTCCATCCAGTGACCTTAATTTCAAAGTTACATCTTTTTTGGAGTGGTTTAATGGAGGTTATTGGGATACTAACCGCAGTAGTGGTTCACCAGATCTTCTAAACACTGGAAGGTGAGACGTTCTTGGATATAATACCATTTATTGGGCAAACGGAAGATCCGGTAGTGCTTCACTAGTTTCTGAGGTATATCACTGTAGTGCCTGACAGATAGGCAATATGTTCCTGCAAAAGATGCACATCACACAAAATAAATAGCAAGGTTTATCCTGTGTAATCCACGATAAATATAAAGACACACTGCTACCTGTTCTCAATATATGTAAATTTCAAGACATTCATAGATAGGCAGTGAACAGGTGTGAATGTATAGTTCGAGAAACTGCAAGTAAAGATTGAGGTTCTTCTTAGCTGCTGGGTTTTGCACCCACATTCAAATATCTCCTTATCTGAGAGAGGTTCTCCTATTAATAACTCTGTAACAAAGTTAAATTAGTATTACTATAAATTGGGAAATCACACCAGATGCTTCAATCAACTTAAGGGCAAAAGGAATTATATCGTCACATGTCCACCCTTGTGTATATACCAGGGACGCAATTCTCCGACCCCCACGCCGGGTGGGAGAATCGTGGGAGTGCCAGGCGATTCCCGCCACGCTGCCCTGGCACCCGCACGCGATTCTCCCACCACCCCAAAATGGCGTGCCGCGTTTCATGACAGGCCACTCAGAGAATCGCCGCTCGCCGTTTGTAGCAGGCGAGCGGCGATTCTCTGACCCGGATGGGCCGAGTGGCCTGCCCAATCCGACGGGTTCACGCCGGCGCCAACCACACCTGGTCGCTGCCGGCGTGAACAGCGCGCAAACGCTGCGTGTGCGGCCTGTGGGGAGCGGAGGGAGGATCGAGCACCAGGGGGGCGCTCATTAGGGGTCTGGCCCACGATCTCTGAAGGACGCTCTCTTTTCCTCCGCCGCCCCGCAAGATCAATCCTCCATGTCTTGTGGGGCGCCCACAGAGAGGACGGCAACCGCGAATGCGTGGGTTTGGTGCCGGCCAACCTGCACATGCGCGGGTGATGTCATTTACGCGGTACTAGCCGTGTAATAAAGGCGGCGCCGCTTTCACGCGGCGCCAAGGCCCAGCACATGTAATTGACGCAGCGCCGCTCCTAGCCCCCTGGGGGTGGGAGTCTAGGGGGTGGGAGTCTAGGGGGTGAGGAGCAGCCTCCGACGCTGGAGTGAAGCACTCCGGTTTTCACTCCGCCGTCGGCAATTGGGGCGCGATTCTCCGCTCCCCACGCCGGGTGGGAGAATCGCGGGAGGGCCGGGCAAATCATGACACGCCCCCCTGGCACCCCCCGCGATTCTCCCACCCCCCCAGAAATGGCGTATCACGTTTTTCGACACGCCGCTCGGAGAATCGACGCTCACCGTTTTTCATGCCCGGCCCGGATGAGCCGAGCGGCCTGATGAACCCGACCGGTTCACGCCGCCGGCAACCACACCTGGTCGCTGCCGTCATGAACAGCGCGCGACAGGTATGTGTGGGGCCTGTGGGGGGCGGAGGGAGGATCGAGCACCACGGGTGTGCTCATGAGGTGAGAGGCCCGCGATCAGTGCCCACCGATCGTCGGGCCGGCGTCTCTAAGAGACGCACTCTTTTCCCTCCGCCGCCCCGCAAGATCAAGCCGCCATGTCTTGCGGGTCAGCGGAGGGGAAGACGGCAACCGCGCATGCACGGGTTGGAGCCGGCCAACCTGCGCATGCGCGGCAGACGTCACCTCGGCGCCGCCGGCTGCATCATTCCCGGCGCGCCGCTTTGACGCAAGCATCAAGGGCGGCCGTTCGGGATTCATGAACCGCCGCTCCTAGCCCCCTGGGGGTGGGGGAGAATAGGGTGTGAGGAGCGGCCTCCAACGCCGTTGTGAAAACTCCGGGTTTCACTCCGGCGTCGGCACTCAGTCTCCCGATGGGAGAATTTCGCCCCAGGCCTCCATTCATTTTCCCACTCAAACCTATTAAGGCCAACCACAGTCCCGGCTGGAGAATAGCTTATCTGATCACAAACCAGGGGCGGCATTCTCCATAACCCGGCGTGACGGAGGGTGCCGGCATAGGGGAGTAGCGCCAACCACTCAGGGGTCGGGCCTCCCTAAAGGTGGGGAATTCTCCCCACCTTTGGGGGCCAGCCCCGCGCCGGAGCGGTTTGCACCAGAAGACTGGCGCAAAAAACCGGCGCCCCCGGCAGCAGGGCTGGCCGAAAGGCTTTCGCCGGTCGGCACATGCGCCGAATGTGACGTCAGCGGCAGCTGGCCGCTGATATCACTGCCGGCGCATGCGCAATGTGGGGTTCTCTTCGGCAGCCGCGGCGGAAAAGAGTGCACCCAGGGTACTGGCCTGGAGTCTGAGCGGGGGGCCCCGATTGCGGGCCAGGCCACCGTGGGGGCACCCCCCGGGGTTCGATCGCCCCCCACCTCCCCCAGGACCCCGGGGCCTGCTCGTTGCCGCTAATGCTGCCGTTCCAGAGGTGGTTTAAACCTCGGCGGCGGGAGAGGCCTCCCAGCGGCGGGACTTCGGCCCATCCGGGCCGGAGAATCACCGCAGGGGCCTCTCCAATCGGAGTGGCGAGATTCCGCCGCCGCCACATCCCGGGTGGTGGAGAATCTCTGCCACGGCGGGGGCGGGATTTTAGGCGGCCCCAGGCGATTCTCCGACCCTGCTTGGGGTCGGAGAATTTCGCCCCAGGAAATTAAACTCGGATATTCTTGACCTTTATGGCCCGGGATGCAATTAGGAAGTATATTTACCAATTGAATCATGGTGGTGATGTGTTGGTACTCAGATTTAAACCGTCTTATTTTTAAAGACAAATGAACAGACCTTGTCTCAAAACAAATGAACTTGGTGCATTAAGGCATGAACAAATGTGATGGGGTTTTTATGAAGATGGGGGGCGGCACATATATCTTCCTAAACATCGTGGGAAAACTTGGTGGTGTACAGTTGGCATACAATAATTGGTGTTACGTCAGCAAAAATGATGGGCGTCAAGGAGTTGCAGTTGTCTCTTGGAGATATTGACTGACAGAAGAGTATCCTTTGTTTTCTCTTATTTTATTAGTACCATAGGATCTTCAACATCTGCCGAGCCAGGCAGGTTGGGGCTTCATTTAGATTTGGCCCAAAGTATTTCCTTACTTCTGTGTTGGAGACCTGTCTTTAAATATGTTTCTCAAATCCCAGTGTGAGTTGTGACCTTTTAATCTAAGAAGTGAGAGTACCAGCCAGAAAGCCAGATAAGGTGACAACCTGAATCAATGACGTGCGGTGGAAAACCAGTGGAAGGAATTGAAATGGCCTTCACAGTGAGGAAGAGGTTAGTTTTGTTTGACGGAATGTTAGATATTAAGATAGGAAACATTGGTAACAACTACCTAATCACACACCAGTATTAGTAATGCCTAGGGGATGCTTGAAATTTTAATATGGATAAGAGGAAACCTGCTCTATCTAAAAAATAAATTGTTGTTATCCTGATGATAATAAACAAACAGCGATTCATATTTAAATGAAGGAATCAGGTATAGCAAAATTCTACTGCATGTTCTGCATTATAAAAATAAGTCTTAATCTATGTGAAAGAGCTTTTTAACTACTTTACCAATCTATAGAGTATGAATCTCATTATCTTTAAGACCATAAGATTTAGGAGCTGAATTGGGCCATTCGGCCCTTCGAGCCTGCTCTGCCATTCGATCATGGCTGGTATGTTTCTCATTCCCATTCTCCGACCTTATCCCCGTTTCCTCTGATCCCCTTATTAATCAAGAACCTATCTATCTCTGTCTTAAAGACGCTCAGTGACTTGGCCTCCACAGCCTTCTGTGGTAATGAGTTCCACAGATTCACCACCCTCTGGCTGATGAAATTCCTCCTCATCTCAGTTTTGAAGGATTATCCCTTCAGTCTAAGAGTCCTCAGCTGTACACTGCTGTGAACAATGCATGCTTTGGGAACTGCAGTGTATTCTAAGTCCAACTAGATGGGGGTCTCAGTTTAACGTTGCATCCAAAAGGCACAACTCCAGCAGTGCAACATTCCCTCAGTACTGCGCTGGAGTGTTAGATGTGAAGTGTGTGGTCAAGTCCACATTTCCGATTTCTCAGCACTATTTTGAAAAAAGAGCAGAAGAGTTATCCCCTATCCTGGCCAATTTCTATCCCTCAAGCAACAATTAAAAAAACAGATGATCTGGTTATTATAACATTTCCACTTGTGGGAGTTTGCTGTGTGCAAATTGGCTGCTGAATTTCCTCTGTGACAACACTTCAACAAAACCTCATTGGCCGTAAAGCCCTCTGGGACTTCCTGTGATCATGAAAAGTACCATGTAAACTCAAGTATTTTTCCCCCACCAAGACACAAGGGAAATAGTCAAGCTTTGGACAGGATTCAGCGTGGTACTGTGAGGCGTGGTACAGAGGGCTGAGATGGGAGGACAGGCTATAAAAGTTCCGTCTTCCAATTTGTTACGGAATGAATGAAATAAGACCAAATAGTGCTTTGTGTGGGAGTAAATTGCGTTGAGAAAGTAGTATGAGATGGGAAAAATGGAGAGATAGAAAAGGGTTCAGGGACCTCCAGATCTTAGGGCTTAGGCATCTGAAAGCACTGCTGTACAACTGGCGATAGGCAAGCGATCAGAATTGTATGAATACAGAGATCTCAGGAAGGTTGTAGAGTTGGGTTGCAGTATTTGATCACAGGTGAATATAGTTGAGGAAGCCCATTCAACACATTTTAGATCATCTAGCCATTCAAAAAAGAACAGCATAGAATGGAAATGTACTGAATTTTAGCTTGGTTGGTTTTAACGTAAGCATTAGGGCGAAGTTCTCCGCTTCCCAGCTGCATGTTTCTCGGCGGCAGTGTGGTGTTTGTTGGTGACAGGATTTTCTGCTCCCGCCGCAGTCAATGAGAATTCCCATTGAATCCACCCCATGCCACTGGGAAACCCACGGGCGGGCGTGCGCTGCCGGCGGGAAAAGAGAGTCCACCGCCAGCGAACAGCTGGAGATTTCCAGCCGTAACGTGTTTCTTTTGAATTTATTTTAATGGCTAGAAAATCTTGGAAAATGTAACCTAAATTCCTGACATTAGTATCTCTAGATTGGAGCAATGATCACAATAACCCCTTGTATATGTGAATGATGTGGATTTAGAAACTGAAGGAACCATATCAAAACTTGCTGGTACTAAATTGTAGGGTAATAGAAATTTTAACGTAATCACAGAATTGTTAAAGTGCAGAAGGAGACCATTTGGCCCATCGCGTCTGCACTAGCTCTCCAAATGAGCAACTCACCCAATGCCATTCCCCATCTTTTCCATATAACCCTGCACATTCTTCCTTTTCAGTTGAACTTGCCTCCACTACACTCTTAGGCAATGCACTCCAAATCCTAACCACTCGCTTCCTGAAAAGGTTTTCCCTCATATCACTTTTTCCTTCCTTCACTGATTACGTTAAATCTGTGCCCTCTCATTCTCGATCCTTTCACATGTGGGAACAGTTTCTCCCCATCTACTCTGCCCAGCCCTTCATTATTCCGAAAAACATCAAAAAAAGATTGTGAAAGGATGTACAAGGATGGATAGAGGTTGCGTGGATGGATGGCGAGATGGCAGATGCAACTTATTATGGAAAAATATTTTGAAGATGAGAATGGGAATATTAAATGCAGCTTCAATAAAAAGAATTAAATGGAGAAGAGGCAGAAGGAAGCTTGGCATGCTGATACACATTGTGAAAGAAACAAACTGATGAAAAAGTTCTTCTATACACATTTTAGGAACTCTCCTTCCTCTTTGTTCTTTACATTATTTTTCTCCAGTAAGTGTAATAGAATTTTTCCTTTTATTGTTTTATTATTTCTTATTATTTTTACATTTATCTGACACTTGCCTACAGATTTGCTCCTCTACCTCCTCTTTGGTATGATGTGGGGTTGGGGGTGTGAGGATGGGTGGTGAATGTGGGCTCGTTGTAAATACCAAGCGATGCAACAGTGCTTTTCTGTTCCTTGGCTCCAATCAAATAGATACAGGGCCGGATTTTCCAGCCCTTCCCGTGAGGCGAAGGATGATGCTTTTTCTGTCTCTCAGAAGGGTTCCGTCCTTACTCCACACCGGTTTGAGGCCGAAGGTGTTGGGTCCACATATTGCCTTGGTGGAACTGAAGAAGCCTCGGGTGTTGTACTTGGCGGCGTGGAGTCGGAGCTCTTTAACTTTCTCAGTCCATCACTGGTTCTTGATTTCTCTAGTACTTCTTTGTGCCTCTGCCGTTGCGGATTGTTGAGCCCTCCTCTTTGCCTTGCTGATGATGTTATTTTTCCAGGCATAGAGAGCTTACCTCTTCCTGTCCATGATATCTTGGATGGTGTGGTTGTTTTCGACGAACCAGTCTTAGTGTTTCCTGATCTTGTAGCTGATGGTTCCGTCGCAGATTGAGACGATAGCTGTCTTTCCAGTATTCCTCCAATCCATTAGAGTGGACACTTTGGAGATTTTGGTGAAGACATCATTGGAAGTTCACTCGCATACTTGGCTCTTGAAGATGTTCAACGTTGATCTTTTTTCCGAGCTATTATTAATGTTCTGCTGCTTCTGGTGGAATTTTATAGACATACCAGGAGCGGATGAGCCAGTGGTCTGTCCAGCAGTCATCTGCACTGGTCATCACTTTGGTGACAAGGGCACCCTTTTGGTCTCAGAACTGGATGATGACTAGTTGACCATGTCCCAGGGCTTTAATTGTCTCCAGAAAGTCCTGAAATTGTCTTTTTTGGTGGAACAGTGTGTTAGTAATGACAAACTGGTATTCTGTGCATTTGGTGAGCAGGACAACCACATTGGAGTTGCAATTTCCAACTCCTTCCTTTCCGATGTTTCCTTTTCAGAGTTGGGCATTGCTTCCACCCTGGAATTGAAGTCTCCAAAGAGGACATTTATCTTCCTTAGGAATGTTGGTGAGTTTGATTTGAAACCCTGCTTTGGTCTCTTCATAGGCATCAAGAGTTGAGATCCAGAAGAAGTGTAACCACCACCTTCTTCCCTTAGCTGCCCTTTGTCTACCCTTCAGACCACTTGCAAGGCCAATGTTGCAGAGCCTAAGTTCATGGGCAATAAAGGCAGTTCCCCGACCCCGCAGAGTGACTTATTAAGAGGGCTGCTCAGTTGTGAAGAAAGCTGTTGAATCGCTGTTCCGATTCCAAGAACGATATGACTGAATCAAACTCAACTGCCTATGTGCTGGTCCAAAGTTAGGGACTTCCAGTTCTCACTGTCCTGTCCTTGTCACCTCTCATCGATCGATACAGGGCTTGTCTGTGAGAGGAAACTGGAGCCCCCGGAGGAAACCCAGACAGACATGGGGAGAAAGTACAAACTCCACACAGACAGTCACCTGAGGCTGGAATTGAACCTGGATCCCTGCCGCTGTGAGGCAGCAGTGCTAACCACTGTGCCACCATGCTTCCTGATAAAGGATAGCATTAATATTAATAGATTGCTTCCCATTATTTAAAAAACTTTTTAAAAATTAATTTTTGCAGAAAAATTCAAGTGTCGATGACAAGGCCAGCATTTTGTTGCCCATTCCTCATTGCTCTTGAACTGAGTGGCGTGCTAGGCCCTTTCAGAGGCAGGTTAATAGTTAACCACATCACTGTGTATCTGGAGTCAAATGTAGGCCAGACCAGGTAAGGATGGCAGATATCCTTCCCTAAAGTTTATTAGTGAAGCAGATGGATTTTATGACAATCGATGATAGTTTTATGCTCACCATTACTGCGAAAAGCTTTCAATTCCAGATGTTATTAATTGAATTTAAATCCCACCAACTGCCATGGATGGCACAATTGCAACATGATAAAAAGTTGATATTTAGACAGAGGATGGTTAGAATGTGGAATCCCTGCCATAGACTACACAAGTTGAAGCAAAGCAGAATACGTAAGTACTTTCAAAGGGTATTAATTTCTTAAAAGGGAGCATATTAAAAGTCAAGAAGGAGCAGAGTGGAATCAGATTGGATGAATTAAATGGTGAAAAACGCCAATATCTAAACAATCCTGATTGGCACAATGGTCTATTCTGTGTTTTAACTTTTAGCATATGCACTTTATGCGCAATAAGACAGATATGAACCTACCTTTTTGGCTTTCACTTTGCCTTATCAAGAACGAGCCCATTCTATTGCCAGGAAGCTGTAGCAATTCTTCGGCCTTCTGTCTCCCGATTCCTTCAAAGAGCCAACTGTGTAAAGAACATGGCACCAATGATCAATCACCAGATAGGTAAGGCAAGGAGGGCTCAACTTCACAGAATCTCAGTGTAAAAGAGGCCCTTCGGCCCATTGAGTCTGCTCCTAATAACCTTGTACACCTCGATCAGGCTGCCCCTCAGTCTTCTCTGCTCCAACGAAAACAACCCAAGCCTATCCAACCTCTCTTCATAACTTAAATGCTCCATCCCAGGTAACATCTTGGTGAATCACCTCTGCACCCTGCCACTGCAATCACAACCTTCCTATAATGTGGCGACCAGAACTGCATGCAGTACTCCACCTGTGGCCTCACCAAAGTTCTATACAACTCCAACATGACCTCCCTGCTTGTGCAATCAATCTATAAAATCTGGTCATGAATGAATTACAATATTTTGAAAAATATTTTAAATATTCATTAGAAAGACCTCTCATTTGATCGGGGCACCATTGCACATCCCCGAGAAATCTTGTAGTCATTGTTAGGTAAGGAGAAATTGGAGAAACATCAAAGGAGATAAAGAAGGAGATGATTGTCACACTGATTTGAAATGTTAACTGTTTCCCTTGCCACAGATGCTGCCAGGCCTGCTGAGTTTTTCCAACATTTTCTGTTTTTATTAAAGGATTTGGGTTGAGGGAGGAATGTTGGCTCGGATGCCTTCTTCAAATCTTCCAAACATGCTGCATAACATATTTTCCGTTCATCTGAACAGGCAGGCAAGACTTAAATAGTTCCTTTGAAAGACAGAATTTCCTACAATGCAGTACTTCCTGAGATTAATTTTCACTCCAACGGTGGACACAAATTGGATAACAGCAAATCTGTCGTGATTTATATAGCTTGTCCAATTTTATTTTCCATTAACTTGACGAAAAGAATGTACAATGAGAACTAGAGGTTCAAATAAACAATCCTCTGAAAACAGATAAGGAAAACCATAAAGAATACAATAGAAATTCAAGGTTTGTAGTATAGGCATAGGAGAACAATGAATTTAGAGAACACATCGGAGGCCTTTGTGGAGGAAGTGGATCGGGATCTGGTTGGGATTGGGAGATGAGGACCAGGTGGGTTTAGTGAAGGTAGATTGGAGGACTTTAGGTAGATTGGGGGGGGGAGCTCATGGTGGGGTTGGGCTCAGAGGCTCCACAGGCAGGACACCAAAACCTGGAGTGTAAGTAGTTAAGGCACTTGCCTCCTGAATCCACCAAGTCCTCTCCTTGAGGAAGCTACTAGGTTCCCTGATGCTTCGGAAACCTGGCCAACACCATTTAAATTTCAGAAGCAGAAAGAGAGTGTGTTTGCAGCCAAGGTACCATACTTTATTTGCTGCCCACCTGCCCACACTTTTAGTCTTGTTTTAATTTGATCTGATACTTCAAGTGCAGCAGTGAGGGAGTGCCATACTGCTGCATGTGCCTCCTTTTGAATAAGACGCAGACATACAGAAACCGATGGGCAGGAAAAACCTATGGCAGCATGATTAGGCATCCATGCCCACCAACAACCATGTAATCACCTGGAACTTTCTTAAAAAAATTACCAAACAAGGCCAAGCAACCAAAAACTTGAGAATTTATATATCACCTGATATTTTGAACAAACACGTCAGCCCATCAAAAGTCATTTTATGATATGTTATTGTTCCATGGGAATTATCAGTGATAATCCTTCATGTATGGGCCTAGATAATAGTGATATCAGAGTATTTAATGTGGAACTGCATCTCAGCAGAGCTTAAATAATCTTGCCAAGTGTCCTCAAATAATACACTTTCCACTAAGAGATACTTGAAGGTATTCAAGAGAAGAAATATTGATTGACTTTCCTCCCTCATTAACCCTCGGGATCCTGAGCCTGGTTCTAGAACCTTGATCATGATCAATTTACTCATCATAGACCATGAAATTGGATAGCACCTTGTGTGAAAGTAATTTTAAGCCAATCAAAGAAGCAACTGAGTTGGTCGCAGCATCAGATGATGATGGATCTATCTTTCAAAATAGAATTTCATAGTATTTACAGTGCAGAAGGAGGCCATTCGGCCCATCGACCCAGCACTGGCTCTTGGAAAGAGCATCCTACCCAAGCCCACACCGCCACCTTATCCCCATTAGCCAGTAATCACACCCAACACTAAGGGCAATTTTGGACACTAAGGACAATTGAGCATGACCAATCCACCTAACCTGCACATCTTTGGACTGTGGGAGGAAACCGGAGCACCCAGAGGAAACCCACGCACACACGGGGAGGATGTGCAGACTCCGCCCAGACAGTGACCCAAGCCGGGAATCGAACCTGGGACCCTGGAGCTGTGAAGCAATTGTGCTAACCACAATGCTACCGTGCTGCCCAAAATAGCTTGACTTATATAAAAGCAAATTACTGTGGATGCTGGAATCTGAAACAAAAACAGAAAATATTGGACCATCTCAGCAGGTCTGACAACCTCTGTGGAGAGAAAAGGCAGTAACATTTCGATTCTGAATGACTCTTTGTCCAAGCTTAACTTTGTGACTGAATGTGGAGCTGAATTGTCTTCCTGGCCTCACTGCTCCTTACCTTTGTCACCTCTTACATGTCAATAACCCCCAAGATCTCTTATGTTCCTCCAATACCCGCCTCATGAGAATCCCCTGATTTTTATCGCTCCACCATTGTTGGTGCTTTTAGCGGCCTAGGCCTGATGCTCCATCACTAGACCTTTCTGACTTTACCTCTATTCTGTCATTTAAGAAGGTCTTGAAAACCTACCTCTTTGACCAAGTTCTTTGGTCACCTGTTCTAATATCTGCTGAGGTGCCTCGATGTCAAATTTTGTTGGATAAGGCTTCACTGCTTTGCTGCATTGAGGGCATGTCATAAGTTAAAACAGCTGTTGTTGGAGGCAGGAAATGTTTGTCAAACAAACAAGTAAAGGTGGACTGCATTTGATTACCTACCCATGGTAAACTCGAGCGGCACAGGCACGTGGGATGTAGTTCTCACATTCAGCATTGATGGACCGCACCCTCCACCAATCACCTTCTCTGGAAACAAGAAAGAGAGTTGCGTGAGTGGGGCATTGACTTTACGAAGGAACAAAAGTATTTGGCACGTGTTTCAATGCTATAATGTCAATCTGGCTCAGTAACACATTCACCTCTAAGTTAGAGCGTCATGTATTCCAAGTCCCATTTTGGAGGCTCGATCACATAATTTGATCTGATACGTCAAGTGCAGCGCTGTGGGAGTGCCATACTGCTGCATGTGCCATCTTTTCAATGAGATGCAAACATACTGAAACTGATGGGCATGAAAAACCCAGGGCAGCATGATTAGGCATCCATATCCACCAACAGCCATGTAATCACCTGGAACTTCTTTAAAAAAAACAAGGCCAAGCAAGCATGCAGAGGATTTATTGTCCAATTGAAACTAGTCCAATTGAGACTCAGTGGTCAGGAATTTCCTGGAAAGTTTCTGTCTAACTTCAATATTAGTCAAGTGTCATGTTGGTTATTCCCCAGGAACTTTGCACATAACTGGTTTATGCCTACCTATAGACACACACTAAATGGAACGCGTGTGTATATATATCACCTGATATTTTGAGCAAGGTGTTAAACACAGGTCCAGTCAGTCCATTATTAAAAGTCACTTTATGTCATTTGACAGGGCATTTCTCCCTGTGTCCTGGCCAAGTTTTGCCTCTCATCCAACACCACAAAAATAGATTATCTCATACATTGTTACAGCCTGTGAGACCCTCTTATATTAGTGTCAGGTAGCCTGCAATATTGGCTCCAAAAGTATTTCAAAGACGGTGAAATTATTTGGGATTTTTGAGGATAATAAAGATGTTGTATAGATTCAAGTTATTTCTCATTTTTATGTCGAGTAATGGGACCCTGAGTTTGAGTTACAAGACTTGAATCTAAACAGAGGTTTCAAATTTAGTCATTACCACAGCAATAAATCTTTGATTTTTTTTTTGACTATCGTGAGACTCAGTGGTCAGGAATTTCCTGGAAAGTTTCTGTCTAACTTCAACATTAGTCAAGTGTCACGTCGGTTATTCTCCAGGAACTTTGCACATAACTGGTTTATGCCTACCTCATCGCGACCTCACTTGTTTGTGCCACTTCCAAGATACATGCTTTGAAACTCCCTGGATTGAACTTCTTTTTAGCTGAGATACAGCAGTTCCTAACTGGAAATGTTGCAAATACGAGTTGGAAATACACACCCTTGCATGGGCTGAGCGTTGTTCCCCTTTCTTCTGCATTTCCACTCTCTACAGTGGCAGAACATACCTGAGAGCCACAGCCCAGAAGAGGTTGAACCATAGGATAGAATTCCGACAATGATCATTACTGAGGCTTCTCTCTGTGTTATTTATGGGTAGGGTTTTACTTACTCTGTTACAATGCGCAGCTTCTCCCCTATCCTGAAGATAGGCTGGCTTATTGTTGCGGGTGGGTAGTCATAGATCGTTACAAGCATATCATTGCTGTCTGCTGAAAAAGAGGGAAATATGGATGAAACCTGTGGTGAATTTGTCGCCCAAAACAGTTTAAAGAAAGGAAGAATGTACATTTATGGCCTCAAGGCATCCCAAAACATGTAACAACCAATGAATTTAGGAGTTAGTTAACCATCACATAGCAAGGTCCAACAAACAGCCAATAGATAAAGGAAAAAAAACATACACTTAGATAGAACTTTACAGTTAATTAAATCATTTTGAGGTGTTAGATAGATAGAGAAATACAGCACAGAACAGGCCCTTCGGCCCACGATGTTGCGCCGAACTTTTGTCCTAGGTTAATTAAAGAATTTTGGACAATTTTTCATGGCCAATCCACCCAACCTGCACATCTTTGGACTGTGGGAGGAAACCGGAGCACCCGGAGGAAACCCACGCAGTCATGGGGAGGATGTGCAGACTCCACACAGACAGCGACCCAAGTCGAAATCGAACTTGGGACCCTGGAGCTGTGAAGCAATTGTGCTATCCACAATGCTACCATGCTGCCCTTAAGAAGTTAACCTACACTCCATTATTCTACCCTAATCCATGTACCTATCCAATAGCCGCTTAAAGGTCCCTAACTTTTCCGACTCAACTACTTCCACAGGCAGTGCATTCCATGCCCCCACTACACTCTGGGTAAAGAACCTACCTCTGACATCCCCTCTATATCTCCTACCATTTATCTTAAATTTATGTCCCCTTGTAATGGTGTGTTCCACCCGGGGAAAAAGTCTCTGACTGTCTATCTATTCCCCTAATCATCTTATAAACCTCTATCAAGTCGCCCCTCATCCTTCTCTGTTCTAATGAGAAAAGGCCTAGCACCCTCAACCTGTCCTCGTATGACCTACTCTCCATTCCAGGCAACATCCTGGTAAATCTCCTTTGCACCTTTTCCAAAGCTTCCACATCCTTCCTAAAATGAGGTGACCAGAACTGCACACAGTACTCCAAATGTGGCCTGACCAAGGTTTTGTACAGCTGCATCATCACCTCACGGCTCTTAAATTCAATCCCTCTGCTAATGAACGCTAGCACACCATAGGCCTTCCTCACAGCTCTATCCACTTGAGCGGCAACTTTCAAAGATCTATGAACATAGACCCCAAGATCTCTGCTCCTCCACATTGCCAAGAACCCTACCATTAACCCTGTATTCCGCATTCATATTTGTCGTTCCAAAATGGACAACCTCACACTTGTCAGGGTTAAACTCCATCTGCCACTTCTCAGCCCAGCTCTGCATTCTATCTATGTCTCTTTGAAGCCGACAACAGCCCTCCTCACTATCCACAACTCCACCAATCTTCGTATCATCTGCAAATTTACTGACCCACCCTTCAACTCCCTCATCCAAGTCGTTAATGAAAATCACAAACAGCAGAGGACCCAGAACTGATCCCTGCGGTACGCCACTGATAACTGGGCTCCAGGCTGAATATTTGCCATCCACCACCACTCTGTCTTCTATCGGTTAGCCAGTTTGTTATCCAACTGGCCAAATTTCCCACTATCCCATGCCTCCTTACTTTCTGCATAAGCCTACCATGGGGAACCTTATCAAATGCCTTACTAAAATCCATGTACACTACATCCACTGCTTTACCTTCATCCACATGCTTGGTCACCTCCTCAAAGAAGTCAATAAGACTTGTAAGGCAAGACCTACCCCTCACAAATCCGTGCTGACTATCCCTAATCAAGCAGTGTCTTTCCAGATGCTCAGAAATCCTATCCCTCAGTACCCTTTCCATTACTTTGCCTACCACCGAAGTAAGACTAACTGGCCTGTAATTCCCAGGGTTATCCCTATTCCCTTTTTTGAACAGGGGCATGACATTCGCCACTCTCCAATCCTCTGGTACCACCCCTGTTGGCAGCGAGGACGAAAAGATCATTGCCAACGGCTCTGCAATTTCATTTCTTGCTTCCCGTCAGGCCTGGGGGACTTGTCTATCCTCAAGTTTTTCAAAACGCGCAACACATCTTCCTTCCTGACAACTAACTCCTCAAGCTTATCAGTCTGCTTCACGCTGTCCTCTCCAACAATAAGGCCCCTCTCGTTTGTAAATACTGAAGAAAAATACTTGTTCAAGACCTCTCCTATCTCTTCAGACTCAATACACAATCTCCCGCTACTGTCCTTAAATCGGACCTACCCTCGCTCTAGTCATTCTCATTTTTCTCACATATGTGTAAAAGGCCTTGGGGTTTTCCTTGATCCTACCCGCCAAAGATTTTTCATGCCCTCTCTTAGCTCTCCTAATCCCTTTCTTCAGTTCCCTTCTGGCTATCTTGTATCCCTCCAGCGCCCTGTCTGAACCTTGTTTCTTCAGCCTTACATAAGTCTCCTTCTTCCTCTTAACAAGACAGTCAACCTCTCTTGTCAACCATGGTTCCCTCACTCGACCATCTCTTCCCTGCCTGACAGGGACATACATATCAAAGATACGCAGTACCTGTTCCTTGAACAAGTTCCACATTTCACTTGTGTCCTTCCCTGACAGCCTATGTTCCCAACTTCTGCACTTCAATTCTTGTCTGACAGCATTGTATTTACCCTTCCCCCAATTATAAACCTTGCCCTGTTGCACGCACCTATCCCTCTCCATAACTAAAGTGAAAGTCACAGAATTGTGGTCACTACCTTCAAAATGCTCCCAGACTAACAAATCTATCACCTTGCCTGGTTCATTACCAAGTACTAAATCCAATATGGCCTCCCCTCTGGTCGGACAATCTACATACTGTGTTAGAAAAGCTTCCTGGACACACTGCATAAACACTACTCCATCCAAACTATTTGATCTAAAGAGTTTCCACTCAATGTTTGGGAAGTTGAAGTCACCCATGACTACTACCCTGTGACTTCTGCACCTTTCCAAAATCTGTTTCCCAATCTGTTCCTCCACATCTCTGCTGCTACTGGGGGGCCTATAGAAAACTCCCAACAAGGTGACTGCTCCTTTCCTATTTCTGACTTCAACCCATATTACCTCAGTAGGCAGATCCCCCTCGAACTGCCTTTCTGCAGCTGTTATACTATCTCTAATTAACAATGGCATCCCCCCTCCCCCCACCTCTTTTACCATCCTCCCTAATCTTGTTGAAACATCTATAACCAGGGACCTCCAACAACCATTTCTGCCCCTCTTCTATCCAAGTTTCCGTGATGGCCACCACATTGTAGTCCCAGGTACCGATCCATGCCTTAAGTTCACCCACCTTATTCCTGATGCTTCTTGCATTAAAGTATACACACTTCAACCCATCTCCTTGCCTGCAAGTACTCTCCTTTGTCATTGTTACCTTCCCCACTGCATCACTATGTGCTTTGGCATCCTGACTATCGTCTTCCTTAGTTGCTGGACTACAGATCCGGTTCCCATTCCCCTGCCAAATTAGTTTAAATCCTCCCGAAGAGTACTAGAAAACCTCTCCCCCAGGATATTGGTGCCCCTCTGGTTCAGATGCAACCCGTCCTGCTTGTACAGGTCCCACCTTCCCCAGAATGCGCTCCAATTATCCAAATACCTGAAGCCCTCCCTCCGACACCATTCCTGCAGCCATGTGTTCAACTGCACTCTCTCCCTATTCCTAGCCTCGCTATCACGTGGCACCGGCAACAAACCAGAGATGACAACTCTGTCTGTCCTGGCCTTTAACTTCCAGCCTAACTCCCTAAACTTGTTTATTACCTCCACACCCTTTTTCCTACCTACATCGTTGGTACCAATGTGCACCACGACTTCTGGCTGCTCACCCTCCCCCTTCAGGATCCTGAAGACACAATCCGAGACATCCCTGGCACCCGGGAGGCAACATACCTTTTGGGAGTCTTGCTCGCGACCACAGAATCTCCTATCTATTCCCCTAACCATTGAATCTCCTATTACTATTGCTTTTCAATGCTCCCCCCTTCCCTTCTGAGCCCCAGAGCCAGACTCAGTGCCAGAGACCTGGCCGCTGGGGCCTTCCCCCGGTAGGTCATCCCCCCCAACAGCATCCAAAACGGTATACTTGTTTTGAAGGGGAACAGCCACGAGGGATCCCTGCACTGTCTGCCTGTTAGTTTTCTTTCCCCTGACTGTAACCCAGCTACTCTTGTCCAGTACCTTTGGTGTGGCTACTTCCCTGTAACTCTTCTCTATAACCCCCTCTGCCTCCCGGATGATCCGAAGTTCATCCAGCTCCAGCTCCAGTACCTTAACACGGTCTCTGAGGAGCTGGGGTTGGGTGCACTTCCCGCAGGTATAGTCAGCGGGGACACCAGTGGTTTCCCTCACCACCCACATCCTACAGGAGGAGCAGGCAACTGCCCTAGCCTCCATCCCCTCTTACTTTACAGAATTAGCTGCCCCTTGGACCAACTGGACCTCTGCCCTCCGACTCTGCTTCCAGTCAGCTGTACTCTAAACTCCTGGCTCCCTTCACGCTCTTTGATAAATATAGGAAATGAAATGAAAGGAGCACCTTACTCCCTCCTCACTTAACTCCCTCAGTCACCAAACTCTCACTGTAGCACTCAAATGCCACAAGCTCAGCACTCCCTCAGTCACCAAACTCTCACTGTAGCACTCCCTCAGTCACCAAACTCTCACTGTAGCACTCCCTCAGTCACCAAACTCTCACTGTAGCACTCCCTCAGTCACCAAACTCTCACTGTAGCACTCCCTCAGTCACCAAACTCTCACTGTAGCACTCCCTCAGTCACCAAACTCTCACTGTAGCACTCAAATGCCACAAGTTCAGCACTCCAGTGCAAACAAAGTCTGCACTGTAACTAGCTCCTATTTATACTGTGACTCTAGCTTCTGAAAACTGGCCTAATGCAATTAACTAATTAACAAGCTCCAGCTGCAAGTAAGTCCAAGTAGAACCTTGTTTAAAGCTGATTCAAAATTCACCTTCTTATGGACCAAACAGCAACTTTTAAGTTAATTAACTAAATAAAAGAAATACTAGGCTTTAAATAAAAATGAACCCTTATACTCCCTCAGTCACCAAACTCTCACTGTAGCACTCAAATGCCACAAGTTCAGCACTCCAGTGCAAAGCAGCATTAATTGTGCTGAATTATATGGCAGCACGGTAGCACAAGTGGATAGCACTGTGGCTTCACAGCGCCAGGGTCCAATGTTCGATTCCCCGCTGGGTCACTGTCTGTGCGGAGTCTGCACGTTCTCCCTGTGTCTGCGTGGGTTTCCTCCGGGTGCTCCGGTTTCCTCCCACAGTCCAAAGACGGGCAGGTTAGGTGGATTGACCATGATAAATTGCCCTTAGTGACCAAAAAGGTTAGGAAGGATTATTGGGTTACGGGGATAGGGTGGAAGTGCGTGCTTAAGTGGGTCGGTGCAGACTTGATGGGCCGAATGGCCTCCTTCTGCACTGTATGTTCTATGTATCTATGTACCTATATGGGATGCTAGATTCCATGGGGGATGGGCGGGTGGCATGAGGCAGCATGCGTTGGTATGGATGGGGCATGGAGAGTATGTGGGGCTTGAGGGGCCATGAGAGCCTGAGCGGCGCTTCTGTTTTATCGATTTTATTGTGGCTGAGACAAAGTCACACAGCATTGTGGCAGGCCTTTCAAATAACCCGCATCGGCGCCCCCTGTGGCTGCCTCCAAATTCATTCTGTCAGCGGAAAGCCCAACTCCAGTTCCCCCCCCCCCTCCCCCCACTGCCACCCCTCTCCCACCCCCCACCCCCCCTTCCTCCCTAATACACAGAACGAAAATCCCACATTGCAGGTACTTTCTCTTGAGGTGGGCACGCCAAGCTGGGAAATTTACCTTGTTCCACAACCCAACTCTAAGGTGAAAATTCAGCCCTCAGAGCAGACATCGAGAAGCTATTGCCTCAGGTGGGGGGCTGCTGAACAAGACGGGATGGGGTGATTTTAAGGGTGATTTATGAAGCACTTTTTTCACGCAAAGGAAAAGGAAAATCTGTAATCCTCTCCCCAAAAGGCTGGTGATCCTGAGCCAATAGAAATTTTCAAGACTGAGGTTGATAAATTTTTTTTAGGTAAAGCTACCAATGGGTCTAAATCTATTTGTTGCGACTGGTGCAGCTCTAAATTTTGCACAGGCGTTTGTGGGTTACGAATATATGAACAAGGAACAGAAGCAGGCCATTCGCCCCCTTCGATCCTGCTCCGCCATTTTATAAAGTCATGGCTGATCTGATAGTAACCTCAAATCTTCATCCCGCCTAATCCCGATAACCTATCACCCCCCCCCCCCCCCCCCCCCCCCCCCCCCTCTGCTTGCCAAGAATCTATCCACCCCGCCTTAAAAATATTCTACTACCATTTCAGGAAGAGAGTTTCAATGACTCATGACCGTCTGTGAGAAAAAAAATTGTTTAATCTTTATTTTAAATGGGCAACGCCTTATTTCTAAACAGTGACCCCCCCCCCCCCACTCCTCAATTTGAGATTCTCACATAAGAGGAACCTTCCTCTCCACATCTACCCTGTCAAGATCCCGGATCTTGTATGTTTCCACCAAATAATGTCTTACTCTTCTAAATTTAATTCCAGACATGGGCACTAAATCAGACTGACACACCAGGGCCGGAATTCTCCAGGATTCTCTTTTCCCGCTAGCAGCCCCCCCCCCCCCCCCCCCTCCCGCAGGTTGACTGGCAGCAGTGGGGTGGCTTCAATGGGAAATTCCTTTGACACGTGGCCGCCGAGAAACACACGGCTGGTGAAGCGAAGAAGCCAGCCTCAGGGCAGTACTGAAAGGATGCTGCACCAACTGGCTTTCATACCAAATGTCAATCCACGTCTGCTCTCTCTGGTGGATGGAAGACATCCATGACACTATTCCAAAGATGATCAGAGGTGCTATTTCTGGTGTTTCGGTGAATTTCTGTACCTCATCATCACAAAAGCAGATCACAAAATCAAAATAGTGCAGGTGCACTCAGAGAGTCATGCAGCCTGTGTTGAGGGAGTAGAATTAGCGAGCTGGATTCTCCGATTTGCAGAATGAGTGCTGACGCTGGTGTGGGAATAGTGGCGTTTTACGCCAGAAAAATGGCGCAAAAGCTGCACCGATCCTCTATCTGGTGGGGGGGGGCTAGCAGCCGCGCAACATAAAGCCCTTACCTGCGGATATGGCCGGAGAATTGTCAGGTCCGCGGCCGCACATGTGCAAGACATCGGTCTGCGGCGGCCGCGCCGTACAACATGACGCCAGCCTCACGCAGACCCAGCCTGCCGAAACACCAGCTTCACCACCCCCAGACCACCTTCCACCGGTCCCCGAAGCCCCCGCCGAAGCCCCCCCCTGCCCGCGGAATGGCTCCTCCCCGACTGGCGCCGCTGGACTCAGTCCACAGCCGCCACGCGTGGTCCACAAAAAGAAGGATAAGTGTTCCATACCGTTGGGAACTCGGCCCATTGGGTCCCGACGGCATGCGGCATAGTCTTTGAGTATGCCCTTTTTGAGGGGGCGGAGCATCGCAAAAGCGGTGGCGCCCACGATTTTGGCACAAACCGGGATCCTCCGGCCGATCAGCTAACGCGATTTCGGCGTCGGTGACCGAAGCATCCCGCTCAGCATTTCAGTGCGAAGACCTTTTGTAAAAACTCAATACTTGAATCAGAACAAAAACTGATGATTAACAATTGCTGTTTGTGGGCCCTGATTTTGATGGCTCAGAAAATATTTTTGAGTGGCCTGTTTGAAATGAGGAATTTGCTGTGCGTAACTGCAAATACGAATGTGTTCCTTATCACTTTCTGGTGAAATACTCTTGCAAATTGCCATTGATAGGGCGCTGCTTGAAAACGTCCCCATTAATGGATATTTAGTGAGTTACAAAATTACCTCTATTTGTATGGTACTTTAAATGTAATATAAAACCACAAGGCACTTCATAGGAGCTTTAGAGAACAAAATATGATAGTAAAACTAGATATTTCAGAGTATCTATTAATTCATTTTCCTCATCTGTGTTTATCATTCAGCCATAGCATTGAGCCACATCTTACCGGTAAAGGGTTTCTGAAAAGCTGGTTCTTTCTCAGTTGCAGACCTAAAGGTGTTTCCCATGTCTGAATCCTCAATATTTGTACGTAAGCACTGTAAGCAGAAAAATGAGATATTCTAAATCAGAAGAAAGCCAGTCGTCAAATAAATTAAACTGTCCAACTGTACAGTCATGGCTAAGAGCGGCACGGTGGCACAGTAGTTACTTAATACTGCTGCCTCACAGGGCCACGGACCCTGGTTCGATTGGGTGACATAGAGACATATGAATACACAGGAACATAGGAATTAGGAGCAGAAGTAGGCAATTCAGCCCTCCGAGCTTGCTCCGTCATTCAATCAGATCATGGCTGACTGTCTGTGTGCAGTTTGCACTTTCTCCCCATGTCTGCATGGGTTTCCTCCGGGTGGTCCGATTTCCTCCCACAGTCCAAAGATATGCAGACTAGTTGGATTGGCCATGTTAACTTTCCCCTTAGCATCTAAAGATTAGCTGGGGTTGCGTGGGTGGGGTGCTCTTTCGGAGGTCGGTGCAAACTCGGCCAAATACCATCTGCACTGTAGGTATTCTATGAGTCTATGAGTTCTATGAGTCACATATAGAATTACTGAAACCAGGTTTGTTTATCTGTGTGGTACAGGGTATAAAATAGTATGTACCTGGATAATTCAGTATTCAAGACATTTTCCTGGATCACTCCGGCTAATCAAAAAACATGATAGCTTTGAATTGGCTATGCTGAAAGGTCCATCTCTACCTTCTTCCATCGTCACATGATACAACAATAAGAGAGCTGGCTTGTCATGTCAATTAATCTCTATCGATAAATATACAAGAGATGCAGACATGAGGCAATAAAATTCTCAGTGGTGGAAAGTTTGGAAACCATAGGTCCAAAGGTCTCCTTTTAGACCATAAGACATAAGAGCAGATTTAGGCCATTCGGCCCATCGAGCCAGTTCCGCCATTCAATCATAGCTGATATGTTTCTCATCCCCATTCTCCTGCCCGCTCCCCATGACCCATGATCATCCTTTCCTCCCTAACATGCACCACTTACCATATGATGCATGTACTGCATCCCGAAATAGAAAAATAAATAATTTGTGTGTTTATCAGATTATCTCAAGGCACTTCACAATCAAAAAATGGCACTGGGAAGCAGCAACAGTCCAAACAAAAGCAAATCTTGTTATTAAAATTTCTCTCTCCATAGGATGATAGGGGGGGTCCTTTGTGGAATGGGTTTTGACAATTGCAAGCTAGTCATGGACCAGCTTGTGTTTATGGCATAAAGTGAATTTGGCATTAATTAAGATATCAGTAGCAGATCTCTCTTCTGAGTCAGAGGCTTGTGGCCTAAGATCTCACTCCAGAGATTTGGGTGAAAAATCCAGGCTGACACTTCAGTACAGGACTGAAAAGTGGTTCACTGTCAGAGGTGCCATTTTATAGATGAACTGTTCAACTGAGATTCCTCTGAGATTAAAGAGACATGTTTACAAGGAATGGGAAATAAATATTCAGGGTTGTGTGATTTTTTTTCCGTAAGGACAGACAAAGAATGGTGGGGTAGCTTTGTGGAATAAATGTGACAGCAAGAAAAGATAGTGGATTGGAAGATGTAGAATCCATATGGGTGGAGGTAAGAAATTATAATAATAATCTTTATTAATGTCACAAGTAGGCTTACATTAACACTGCAGTGAAGTTACTGTGAAAATTCCCCCGTCGCCACACTCCGGCGCTTGTTCAGGTACACTGAGGGAGAATTCAGAATGTCCAATTCACCTAACAAGCATGTCTTTCAGGACACCTGGAGGAAACCCATGCAGACACAGGGAGAATATGCAGACTCCGCACAGACAGTGACCGAAGCCAGGAATCGAACCTGGGAGCCTGGCGCTGTGAAGCAACAATGCTCACCACTGTGCTACTGTGCCGCCCTAACAAGGGGAAGTAGACACTGGTGGGAGTATTTACAGGTCTAATAGTAGCTAAACTGTAGAAAAAAATCAGGAAATAATGAGGCCATATGAAAATGGCAGTACATTAATCAAGGGTGACTTTAATCTTCATGTTGATTAGGTAAAATCAATTTGGCAGAGGTAACCATGAGGACAAATTCATAGATTGTATTCAGGACAGTTCCCTAGAACAACATATTGTGGATCCAACCAGGGATCTGGCTATTTTAGATCTGGTAATGTGTAATGAGGCAGGTTTAATAAACAATCTCAGAGTAAACAATCCTCAGAGGAACATCGACCATCACATGGTAGACTTTAGCATTAAGTTTGAGAGTGAGAAACGTGGGTCAGGAACAACTGTGCTAAACTTAATTGCCAATGAATGAGAGCAGAGTTGGCTGGAGAGGACTGGGAAAGGAGTTTAACCGAAAAGATTGCTGATCAGCAATGGTTGACATTTATGAAAATAGTTCCTGACTCACAACAAAGATACATCTCAGTGAGGAAGAAGGATTCGAGGAAGAGGATAAATCAACCATGGTTAACCAATGAAGTTAAGGATAGTATTAAACTTAAAGAAAAGACATGCAATGTGGCAAAGATTAATGGTAAGCCAAAGGACTGAGAAAGTTTTATAGGCCAACAAAAAGGTACCAAAAAATAAATAAAGTGGGAGAAGATAAACCAGGAGAGTTAACTAGCAAGTAATATAAAAGCAGGCAGTAAAAGGTTCTTTAAATATATAAAAAGGAAGAGAGAGGCCAAAGTGAACATAAGCTCCTTAGAGAATGAGACTCGGGAAATAATAATGGGGAACCAGGAAATGGCAGAGGAGTTAAATAAATATTTTGCATCAGTCTTCATTACATTCCAAAAACAAATAATCAAGGGCAAAAGGTTGCGGGGGGGAGGAAATAAATACAATAACAATCATTAGGGAAAAGGTACCAGGGGAACCAATGGGGCGATTGGCTGATAGGTCGCCGGGACCTGATGGCTGCATCCTCGGATATTAAAGGAAGTATCTGCAGAGATAGTGGAAGCACTGGTAGTAATCGTCCAAGAATTCTGAAATTCTGGAAAAGTCCCAGAGGATTGGAAAACTGCCCTTTTTCAAAAAGTGAGGGAGCCTAAAAACAGGCAACGACAGACCAGTTAGTTTAACATCTATCATTGGGAAAATGTTAGAGTCCATTATAAAGGATGTAATAGCAGGGCATTTAGAAATACACAATATAATCAAGCAGAGTTGGCATGGCTTCAGGAAGAGGAAATCATTCCTGAAAAATTTATTAGAACTGTTTGAGATGGTAATGAGCAGGAAGGATAAAGGGAACAAGTAGATGTGACATACTTGGATTTCCAAAAAGTGTTCAATAAGGTAGCGCACAAAAGGCTACTTAATAAGATAAGAGATCGTGGTTTTAGAGGTAGAATATTAGCATGGACAGAGGATTGGCTAACTGGTAGAAGACAGAGGGTTGGAATAAGAGGTGTTTTCAGGATGGCAACCTGTAACTAGTTGAGTGCCACAAGAATCACTGCTGGGGCCACAATTATTTACAATATATGTTAATGACTTTGACGAGGGAAGTGAATGTACTATTGCCAAATTTGTGGATGACACAAAAATAGGTGGGAAGGCAAGTGGTGAGGATGATAAAAATTCAACAGAGGGGTATAGACAGGTTAAGTGAGTGGGCAAAAATTTGGCAAATGGCATATAATGTAGTAAAATGTGAAGTTATGCACTTTGGTAGGAAGAATAAAGGAGCTGAATATTATTTAAATGGAGAAAGACGGCAGAAAACTGCAGCACAGAGGGATGTGGAGGTCCTTGTGCATAAATCATAAAAAGCTAGCATGAAAGTTCAGCAGGTGATAGGGAAGGCAAATGGAACGTTGGCCTTGATTTCAAAGGGAATGGAGTATAAAAATAGGGAATTCTTACTGAAACTATACAAGACACTCGTTTGACCTTTACTCTGTTTCCACTGTTGCTATTTCCTGGGCTGGATTCTCCGCAGCCCCGTGCCAAAATTGGGTTTGGTGCGGGGGCGGAGAATCAAAATTGCCAACCGAATCGGGCTGGCGCCGCTTTGGCGATTCTCCGGGCCCAAGACAATCGCTTGTCCACGAATTAAGTCGCGCGGCTGGGGGGCCATTGCCAGAGGCCCTCCCAACGATACTCTGCTCTCGACGGCGTGGAACTAATGTGGTATGGTCGGTCGGGACTCTAGCGTGGCGGCTGTGGACTCAATCCACGGTCGCCCTGGTGGTGGGCGGGGGATCGAGCACTGGGGAGGGGGCCTTATGGGTGGCCGGGGCCGCGATCGAGCCAGTCCGATGCAGCAGCCCGTGGCCGAGGGGGGGGGGCCTACATTGTCCGTGATGGTCTGTGGTCCAAGTCCACCATGGCGGTCGGCGCAGTGGAGGCCGCTGCCGTGCACTTGCGTGGATTCGGAACCGCAAGTGCTGGGGCCCGTATCCACAGCCAAAACCGCGTGAAGCTCCCCGGGTCCCTGATAGCCCCAGAAGGTAAGTGAATCGCCTTTTACTTTTTGCAGGAAACTGGGGAGTGCAACGGCAGCGCTTTTACATCAGCATGGGGACATAGCCCCATTTTGGGAGAATTCAGCCTATCTTTGGGCTCTTGACACATGCACTGAGTGCTTAAATGGACAAGCGTTCTGTTTAGCTTCACCCTGTTAAGTGCAAACGCTGAAAAAAGAACTATGAAGAAATGTTCCTCTGGTTGAAGTTTTCATGAGAAAGTACTTTAGAGAAGCAGGGATCTAAAATTGTTTTTGCATTGTTTAGTTTTAAACAAGTGCTTGATCACACTATGTTATGCAATAAACACTGACTTGCACAATTGCAAACTTATGCAAAGAACCTTCGAGATGGAACTTGCCAGCATATCTGTCTACTATGCTTGTCCTGTGAGTGCTTCATCTCATGATGTTCACAGTACGGAGATAGCACTGGGTTAAATATTGATTTTTCACTCAAAATTATGCACCTTAGACCACACATCCAATTTTACTTAAATGTTAAATGTTAGGTCTTCAATTTCCGGATATATTTCTCCAACACTTCTGCATTTGCAGATTTCTGTCTTTTAACTGTAACTTAGCGGTAGACCTTATCTCTGAGTTGGAGGCTTTTTTAAAGCTTTTTGCCTTTTAAAAAAATATGTTCATGGGGTGCAGGCATCACTGGCTGGGGCAGCATTTATTGTCCAATCCTGAGGGCAATTAGGAGTCATCCATATTGCTGTGGATCCTGAGTCAAATGTAGGCTAGACCAGGGGGCGAGATTCTCCATTTGAGTATGTTCTCCCAGCGGTGGTAAGTAGCAATTGATTCATGTTCCCTCTGGGAGAGCAGATCAGGAAGCGATTCACTATTCCCCCACTTCCCCGAAGTACAGGTGTGACCGAACCCCCCCCCCCCCCCCCCCCCCCCCTGCAGAGGCCCCCTAAGTAAAAGTATCCCGCTAGAAACCTCCTAGATAGAAGGATCCTTTGGTGACCTTCTAAATAAAGGGACCTCCCCAGAAACCCCCTAAATAAAGGGACCCTCACATAGATCACATAAATAAGGAGACTCTTGGATGGACTTTGGGGGCAGCTCCCTTAAGGAGTTATCCACTTGACTCACCGCGATGTCCTCAAACTCAGGGTCACACTGGGAAATACCAATAATAAATCCCGTCCACGTGCTTCCCGGCCCAGAGTACTGGAGAATCACGTGGACCCAACCCACAAAGTGGGTGCAAATTGGTCTCCCACTTACATCCTCGGCCTGGTGTGTGGGTGCGAACCTCGATCTCCCCACCAGCGGGAGGAAGGGAACTGAACCTGTTTTGTTCACAACGCCTGATTCTCCACCACATTGGAACTGCAATACTGGTGGGAAGCAGCCCAGAATCCAGCCCCAGGCAAGGATAACAGATTTCCTTCCCTAAAGGACAATGATAAGCCAGATGGCTTCATGGGCTTTCCAGATATTTGGGAATGTAATTTAAGCTGATGCTCCAGTGTCCACCTTCGGAGTTGCTGTCTTTAGAGTGGATGATGAACCAAGGTCTTGTCTTCACTCATAGCTGAGAGTAGAAGATCCGGCGAAATTTTTTTCAAGAGAGTTCTCCTGCTCCTGGTCAATATTTACCCCTTTGTCACCGTTAATAAAAATATACAAGCTGCATTGCTGATGTGGGAGTTTGCTATATGTGTCAAATGACTGCTGTATTTCCTGCATTGCAAAAGTGACAACACTTTGGTTGACCGTGAAGCACTTTGGGACATGCTGAGGTTGTAAAAGGTGGGACACAAGTGCAAATCTTTCTTAAAAAAGCTAAATATTGTGGATACGGGAAATCTGAAATGAAAGCAGAAAATGTTGGAAATACTCAACAGGGCTGGCAGTAATTGTGGAGAGAGAAACAGAGTTAATGATTCAAGTCTTGGGGAAGCATACAGTGGTTAGCACTGATGACTCATAGTGCCAGAGACCATGGGCAAATTCCAGCCTTGGTTGGCTGTCGGGAGTTTGCACTTTCTCCCAGTTTCTGTGTGGGTTTCTGCCGGGTGCTCCGGTTTCTTCCCACAGTCCAAAGATGTGCAGGTTAGGTGCATGAGCCATGTTAAATTGCCCTTCGTATCCAAAGATGTGCAGGTTAGGTGGGGTTACGGGGCTAGGGCAAGGGCCTGGGCCTAGGTAAGATGCTCATTTAGAGGGTTGGTGCAGATTGGATGGAGCGACTGGCATCAGCACCGTAGGAATTCTATGGTTCCATTCTAAGTGAGTGATACCATCACCCTGAAGCTTTAACTCTCTCTCCCTCTAGTGATGTGACCACACCTGCAGAATATTTCCAGAAGTTTCTGTTTGTAAGTCTCTCTTTCTTCTGAACAGGTTGAGGTGAATGCATTAACCGGTGTGTTAAAAGTAGATTAGAGAGAAAACGAAAACCAACTAGAAAAAACATAGCAGAAAAAGAATGTCAGTCCCTATTTTTAAACAAAAGATCATGGCTGGTTTCCCAGCTGTAGCTACTGTGTTATCAGATGCATCAGACTGAACCTTAAATAGGGAAGTGGAGCTGTACTGCTGACCAAAGTTTCCATTGGTCCAGTTCTGAAAAAAAACAGCAGTGCTGCATATATGCAGACTTTATTTATCAGGCTTTAAAAGCTACCGCATGCTCATTTTTAACAACTATTAAAAAATCAGCCCCTTTTCTCTCGATATATTTTCATGTGCTTTTGGGGTGTGAGTTTGTAGTAAGAAGAATGGAAATGGGATTCAACAGAAAGTCGAAGTTGCAATGTTTCTCTTCCGTTTTTTTAAAACATTCAACTTGATTTTAGTTTTATTTTCTTGTTCCTTTTTTAAAAACGGTTTTCAAAAATATGTCTGAAGAGCTAATGAAATGTCCATCCTGAAGAGCAGAATATTTTTGATTTTGGACAACCAGTGTCAGTCTCAAGGACTCTTTAGGTCTGGTACACTGGGTTTGATGCAGAGCGAAGATCCCCTTCGTCTGCCCCCATAATAATAGATTTGGTCAGGGTTCTGTATTAAAAGCCGTTGTCCAGACCCTTAACTATCCTTAAATGGTATGTGACACACAAGAAAAGGAGAACTTGTGGCACATTGGGTAGAATTCTTGCCCCTAAATCAGAATCTCTGGATTCAAGTACAGCCTCAGGACTCGATGACCAAGGCAAGTGCATTCATAGCGCACTCAAAGATGGTTCATCCTTCCAACACATGCCAATAGCAGGTGGTAAGAGCAGGAGCTGGTCAGCCATGTGATAGAAGGACAGCTGTGGATCCTCTACCATCACTATCCATAGCTCCAGACTGCAATATGCACAAAAACGTGCATGTTGCCACAACAACTCCGACTCCCTGAGTGATTTGTAACACGCCATCATCACACATGAAATAGTGATGGAAACAAGATATTGCTATTACTGTGCCACCATCTTCCTCATATATCCTATGTCACATTGGGATAGTGTGAGATTTGGGGGGGGAAACAAGGAGGCGATAGTGTTCCAATGACCTTCCGCTTTGAGATGGTGGAAGTCACAGGTTCTGGATTTTCTGTTGAAAGAAGTCTTGACGAGTTGCTGCAATGTATCCTGTAGATTGTACAGGGTGCACTGTGATGGATGTTTCAGGTGGTGGATGGAGTGTCAATCAAGTGGACTACATTGTCCTGGATGGTGTCAAATATCTTTAGCGTTGTAGTCACACCCATCCAATCAGATGAAGAGTATTGTATCACACTTCTGACTTGATGTGGAGATGCCAGCGTTGGACTGGGGTGAGCACAGTAAGACGTCTTACAACACCAGGTTCAAGTCCAATGGGTTTGTTTCAAATCACTAGTTTTCAGAGCACTGCTCCTTCCTCAGGGTCCTTCCTCACTTCTGACTTGTATATGGAATCACAGAATGGTTACAAGGACTTAATTCAGCCCATTGGATCTGTGCTGTCTCTCTTCAAGAGGAATTCACCTTTGCCCCACAGCCCTGTAATCCTACCTCTTTAAATATGTTTATGTGTGCTTGTGTGCTGATTAGAAATGAGAGAGATTGAAATGGTGGAAGTCACAGGTTTTGGATTTTCTGTTGAAAGAAGTCTTGACGAGCTGCTGCAATGTATCCTGTAAATGTGTGTGACCATGTTTAATGTGCATTCAGTGATGAATAAATGGGGTTCAGGGCATATTCCAATGTGGGATTATTATACTGCACCATGTTGTGTATATGCTAGAATCGTCCATGTTGGGGTTTGTTTCTTTTTTGTTTCTGACTCTTAGACTTTATCAGTGTTACATCAAGTGTCTCAGCATAGTTCTGAATCTATTTGTGAAAGATATGCAGCTCATGTGACATGAGATCAAAGATACTGTGAGGTGATATTACAAGGCCACATCAGCAATTGCTGCCTTCAGTGATGGGAGGGAGGGAACATCAGCAGGTTAAAGCTACAGTTATTGGAATGCAGACTTCATTAAAGCTATGCTTCCCTCTTCTTTCTCTCCCCCAAACAACACCAACCAACCCTTCCGCCCTGTAATCAACCCTCCCCCAAACCGACACCACAGTTTCCTTTCTCCAAGGCTATAGATCAATGGATGCATTTTTTCATTTTTCATTTCAACAAAATTGCCATCAAATTAACTTTATTCACTTAGGAAGCTTAATGGAAATTCAAAATATATTGGGTGTGATTCAATGGTCATGTTGTGCTGGAAGGGCAGCTGACCATGGCGCAGTATGGCCGAGAAAAGCAGGGGGACACCACTCCCGGGACTACCCGGCTCGCAACGCCTCCCGAGATCTAATGCGACCTCGCAAGGTGTTATGATATAAATGCCTTCCATTATCGGTGGGATCACTTTTTTGGCAAATCTGCATATTAGAGTGAGACAGCTAGTCTCGCGTTAATGTGCAGATTCCCGAGAGGCATTGGGATTCATCCCCTTTGCCTTGGAAACCTTGGGTGAGTGTCATTTGGTACTGGTCTCCACAAACAGGGCACTTGTGGGGGTCTCCCAAGGGATTGGTGACCCCTGGCTGCATGCCCTTTGGGCATTGTGGCACCCTGGCAGTGGAAGCCTGGCACAATGGCAGTGTCACCTCAGTGCCAGCCTTGCATTGCCAAGGCGCCAGGCTGGCATTTTTTTGCACGCTTGCGATTGAGCCTGGGGTATCCTGTGTGGTGTTGGGCGGTACGGGGTGGCTGAGACTCTCCCCTTGTGCAATCGAACTGCGGGTGTTAGGGGTCACCTCGGAGGCCTCGGGACACCATTAGAACTGCTGTCCCAGCCTCCCGCTAAACTGGAGAGGTCTGGCGAGCGGAGTTCCCCGGTATACAAAACGGGTCTATGTGCGGCCTTGGTCATGCGTTCCCTGCTGAGGCCCCTTATACAACTCAAGTCGCGTTGTATAGCCATGTGTTTCTCGGAACTGAGTGCCGGGAAACATGTGCCTAAACATGCTCGCTATGGGACTTTGGTCCCAATTAGTTGAAACGCGCCCATTGTTAGTTTCTATGCATTGCCTACTAAATGCTATACCGTTCACTGATCCCTACTCCAAGAAGGTTAAGAAGCATGTTTAAAATTATGCAAAGGTATGAAAAGGTAAATAGCAAAATCTTACAGTTCAGTTACTCAGTATCAAGGAAGCATCAGATTTACTGCTGGAAGAGGAGCTTTGGGGTGACTTTTGAGCTATTATTGTAAATAATATGTTACCAGGAGAAATTATAAAATTGAATCAATTACAACATTGAGATGAGATTAACATTTAAATGCACAAGGAGATAGGGCTGTAGAATTTTACATTCATAATAATGCAAATCATATCACAATATAATAAGAATAATCTTTATTAGTGTCACAGGTAGGCTTACATTAACACTGCAATTAAGTTACTGTTAAAATCCTCTAGCCGCCACACTCCGGCGCCTGTTCGGGTACACAGAGGGAGAATTCAGAATATCTAATTCGCCTAACAAGCAGTTGTGGGAGGAAACGCAGACATGGGGAGAACGTGTAGACTCCACACAGGCAGTGACCCAAGCCGGGTGCTAACCATTGTGCTACCGTTCCGCCTGCACTCAAATGAAAAGTAACAAAATACTATGCGTAAATAAAATTAACACAGCAAATTCAGATAGCTTCTCTGCACTATATTTACCAGAATTAATTCAGCCGTTTGACAATGCACCCCTAGTCCTGCTATCACCATTGACAATCTTAACACTTTTAAATGAAATTCCATTAACAGTTTGAACACCGGATCTGGTGAGGGCTCTGGGTGTGATTTTCACCCTCCTATCATCTCAGTTTATTTTCTCTCAAAGTGCATATCTATCTGTCTCTTGAGCCAGTATATACTGGCTGCTTCAACAGTTTTATTCAACAACTTTCTGTCTTAGATAGCAAGATTTGTGGAAGAAGGTTAATAATTATTGACTTTAATTGAGGGAGGGGGGGAATTGTGTGATATGTTCAGTAAAATAACCATTATACTGTTGTGCCTCATGTGTTTATAAGGTATATAATGGTAAATATGGAAATAAAATGTTACCTTCCTTTAAGCCACTAAGTAAAGTAAAGTCGCCATTGTCCCAAATGACTGTGGGCTGCTTCTCCCTTGAGAGGGAGAGCTGACTGGTGGTGATTTAACCTGAGGATGACCACACTTCAGGAGAGGGGCAAGGTTAAGAAGGGAGGCCTTCATGAAATACCTCAGCCAGTACAGGAATTGAACCCAGGCTGCTGGCCCTGCTTTGCATCACGAACCAGTTGTCTAGCTAATTGAGCTAAACCAGCCCCAAATATCTGCTTTACATACAATGAGAGATGGATGGAAACAACATTTTAACCAACTTTAATTTCAAGTTGGGTTTACAAAGTTTCTTCTGCCGAGTGTTGCGGAATTCGGTATGGGACAATTGGGCGTGGCCATTTTGGCGTGGCCGTTTGGACGCAGCCGTTTGGGCGCCATGGGACAATTGGACGCAGCCAATTTGGCGCGGCCACTTGGGCGCAGACGACAGAATTTTTTTTAGTTTTGTGGCTAGTAAATTGTTGCAAGTAAATCGTTGCAAGATTCAGTATCATTCGAAGGAAGGACTTAAAAGCAAGCTTAAAACTGTAAATTAAAAGATGAGCTTTAAAAAGTTTTTAAACTAACTTTATTGTAAATTAAAAACCTTAAATTAGTTCATTTAGTTAAAAACCTTAAATTAGTTCATTTAGTTTAATTCATTTGGTAATTATGAGCAAGGCTCCTCAAGTACTCGATAGCATCCATGTTTTCAAATTTAAGAACAGTTTCATGTATTCTTTTATCTGCATCTATATACTTTTTTTAGTTTCAATCGACGGTGGGCTGCCTCCGCATTATTGTTTGTGCGGTCTTCCCCGTTTAATGTTCTCTGATAAAGGTTCCAAATCTCAGGGCGAAATAAAGGTGTTCGTCTACCATTTCCTCGTCTGTTCAGACGACCAACATATGTATCTTCAAACCAGTTGAGTAAATCTTGAAGTTCTTGCGGCAGTTGGGTCGCTAAAGCATCCAGATATTCATTGATTTTGTTCAAAGGTACAAAGGCAATGGCAATAATCATTTTAGCTTTTAACGCGAAATCTGGATCAGTGTTAGACAAACTACGGAACCCCATACTAGCTAGATGTTTTTGCATATTTTGAGCTAAATGAAAAAAACATCCTTTTATTTGAACATCAGGGAATATGTCTTTCATAGCACTGTGTGCAGCTTGTTCATAATCACAGACGATTGAACTGGGTTTCAAGTTGGGTTCGATTTCTTTCAATAATGCGAACATTCTCGCATATGTGGTGCGTTGCTTGTTGGGCAAAAGAGCATAAACCGTAGGAGTAACTCCTCCGTGTTTTTTTACCATAATTACATAAATCTGAGAAAAGAGGCTGGGAGCAGTACTGAATGTTCCATCTGCAAACCACATATCAGATGTCAATAAGTGCTGTAGCCAGCTCTGTCTTCCGAAGATTAATATCCGGTCGTGACCTGGTCCGCTATCACAAAGTAAAAACATTTCTTCCACTCCTGGTTGAGGGACATATATCCTGTAGCATTCTGGCACAATCAATTGTTGTAAATCACTTGGATTGGTGTTCAATACATAATTACGCTTTCTGCTTATCATTCTCCTCAAAGCAGATATATTAGGAATGGCTGGTAGACTAGCTTGGGATATGTCTGTCAAACGTTCATTAACAACTACAGTCGGTGCCTCAAGGGTTTCCTGTGCTCTCTTTTTTTATTTTAGTTTTCACGAGTGCAACCTCTACTTGTGCAGCAGAAGCATCATGCGAATGGCTGTTCAGCTGCCTCACCACGTTTGCAGCTTTAGTATGGAGCCGTGCTTTGCACCGGTTTTTTTGCTCACAACGCCAAAATTTCACTTCGCTGTCACCTTTGCTTGTTTTGTCAAAGACGTAAAGGAATCCGTTATGAACAAATTTTTCTTTACCACGTTCCGTTGATACTTCCTCAGCCATCATATGGGTATGCGAATTGGTTTAGTTAAAAAATATATAAAAAGATGGTGATAGAACGAAACACTTGTGACAGCGGACCCGCACCAGCAGCCAACTCAACTGAGGCTAATTTACAAATAAAGAAATGTTATTATGAAAAAAAGTCAGTTCACATTATCTCCCAATGTTAATGCGTCCTTTAAAAAAATCCAGCATCATTGGCAAAAATGAATCTATCTTTCGTTGGTGCATACCCTATCTATGTAGCACATCTTGTTGAAATATGTTCAGTAGCTTTTGAAAGACATTGTGTTGGATTCTCTGCTCTAGGGATTCTCTGTTGCGCTGGCAGCCCAGGTGTTTCCTGATGGCGTGGGGTTGCCTACAATAGGAGAATCCCGGGGGAGCGCCGCACCAGACATCTGGTGTGGCAGGACGGAGAATCACGGCCATTGTTTGCAGACAGAGTATCGAGGGTGAAAATGTTTCATCCTTTAGTGGTGGAGGTATCAAGTGAAGAGAGTGCTCAATAAAACACATACCTCCAGCATGCTATGATAATAATTATGAAGCGCTTCCTTGAGACTTTTCCCTGCCTGGTTGGTGTTCTGTAAATATGAAGCTAAAAAGTATTTTGTTTTATTATGACTTTCCATCTCACTGGGGAGGCTTCATCCAACAACCCGCTCTGAAAAGTCTGTTCACATTCTGACAGCTGAAGCAATTCTCTAATTTTTGAAAATTTAAATAAGTCTTAAAAATAAATTAAATTCCACCTATCTTCTATTGCTAATTCTTTAAAAAATTTGAGGATACAGATTTGCATCTTTACTAAAAGCAAATCAGTTATTCCTTGGGCTGTTCCCAATCTGTGTGCCAAGTTTCCTTGAAATCTACCTGTTACTTTTTGAGCTATATTGTTTGCAGACTAACAGGCAAAAACATTGTTTCCGCCCACCTTCAATGGCGGATGTAAGAAATACTGCGTTCTCGAGAGCGTAGAAGAGCAATGAGCAGACAGCAGTAACTTCCTCTAAGTAGATGGAAATAAAGAACTTCACTATCAGATCTTGTAATGAGGTGAATTATAGAATAATAATATAAAAGGAAGTCATTTGACAAATTGTGCCAGTGTTGGCTCATTGGATGTTGTACAATTAAGCCCTACACATCAGCTTATTCCCAATTACAATTAGCCCATTAAAAGTTCCGATGGAATTTGCTCCTGCCGTTCTTTCAGGTGGTTTATTCCAGATATAAAAGGCCTCCATGTGAACAAATGTTCCCTGATTTCTCCTCTACTACTTTTGCCAATTATCTTAATTATACGATCTCTAATTACTGACCCATTTGCCAGAAAAAAAGCAGCTTCTTCCTACGTCAAACCTCCCAGAATTTTGAATTCCTCTATCAGGTGTCCCCTTAACCTTCTCTCCCTCAGGTGAACAATACCAGCTTCTTCAATTGCCTCTCATCACTGAAGTCTCACATCCCTGGTGTTATCCACATAAATCTCCTCTGTTCCCCCTTCAAAGCCCTGACCTCATTCCCAGTGTATGGTACTCGTAATTGTACATTACACTCTAGCTGCCGCCTAACCAGTAATTATAAAGATTCAGCATGACATTTTTGTTTCTGTATTCAATGTCCCTACTTTACAACACCAGCGATCTTTTACACTTTCACTTTTCCCTGCCAACTTCAAAAGGTTTTTGAATCAGATTTTTGCTTTTGCGCCCCTTCAAAATAGTGCTACTTAGATTCCCACATTGTTCCTCCCAAAATGTATCATTTCATAAATATCCACATTGTACCTGCCGTGAGGCATCCTGTTTCACCAGTCTGTCTATATCTTTCTGAAGCCTATTATTAACCTGTTCATTATTTACTACATTAACAAATTCTATTTGTCTTAATCAATTAATCAGATGTGGATTTCGCTGGCTGGGCCAGCATTTATTGCACATCTGTAATTGCCTTCAAACTGAGTGGCTGTGGGTCTGAAATCGCGTATAGGTCAGACCAGGTAAGGATGGCAGATTTCCTCCTGTAAAGGACATTAGTGAACTAGATAGGTTTTTACGCCAATTGACAATGGTTCCATGGTCATCATTAGACTTTAATTCCAGGTTTTTATTGACTTCAAATTTCACCAGCTGCCCTGGTGGGATTTGAATCCAGGTCACCAGAGCATTGCCCTGAGTCTCTGGATTATTCGACCAGTGGCAATACCACTATGCCACTGTCTCCGTTGCATATTCTAACTACAGACGTCTAAATTGTACTCTACCAAAATCCAGCTCATTTATAAATAACAGGAAAAGCAGTTTGGGCCAGGGTGGGGCTTGCCCATGGGAGGGGGTGAGGGCAGTTCCCAAGGGCCTCAGAAAGGTTGGGGTTGAAGGGAGGGCCTGAAGGGGGGGAGGGAGACGATTGGGGCTGCCAATCAAAATGGCACCCCGGTCTGCGAACAACCATTGCTGCTGGCGAGATGGGTTAGTCAGCAGGAAATCCCTCTGGGTGTGGCCACAGAAGGGAGAAACTGCCGCAGGCCACAAAAAATGGCACTATGCACTTGAATAGTGGGGTGAATCACCCCACCAAATGCTCCCCTAAGTGGACTCTATCCTCTGAATTGTGCCCAAAATCAGTGGTGTAGATATGAGGGGATAAATGGACTGACACCCCACTGTAGCATCTAATAATGCTGATTTTGGAATTCCATCAGCTGGGTGTCCCTTCGTTGAAACCCTTGAGCGGGCATAAAGGAAGACTTGCATTTCTTCCATGTTGGTGAGTGAAAAGCTACATTACAGATGAAAGGAACGGAAATGTTTCTGTGGTCATTCAATAGTTTGATAATTTAACAGTGTCGCACCAAGTGATAACTCACATGAAACAGAATTCTGCCTACACTCTGACCGGGCAATGTACTTCTTGTTTTGACAAGGCACACTGCTGATTGTGTTGCAGCTTCTGTACTGCAAACAGCTGGAGATAATCCAGTGCCAAGAAAATGATCTGATTCAACTCAGCTGCATTCATAAACAATGTTTCAAATCTTCTATATTTAGGGAATTAACGTTTGTGAATTGTATATTTTCTCCCCTTTTCGTGTCACGTGTCAGCATCATGTGCTGACTGTCAGATACAAAAGAATCATTCACTTCAGTCATCGAGCACCTCTTAGATTCAGTGTAAAGCTCTGTGCGATCTTTGTCTTAATCCCAGGCTCAGAAGAACATATATGCTGCATCTTGAGCAAATTAGTGCCCCACTCTAACCATGTTAATGCTTCGCTTATTGTTCCTGTAACATACTCTTATTTGTCCTCCTTATTCTTTCCATTCTGTATTTGCTGATTTTTTTTTTACATGTGTATTTAAGGATGATTTTGGCAGACCGCTAACAAAATTCCTCTGCGTGTTGGAGGATTTGCCATGGAAGAGCAATGGAACTCATTGCTCCACGTCTTGGCAGCATCGCCTGCCCATAGGGTATCCAAGGCAAATGCAATAATGTAATAGTCTACAAGGCTTTTCCCATCAAGGGTTGGCCTTGGTACTTATGATGGATATGCTTTATAATGGATTCCTATTTCACTATGCCTATGCATATCTGGGAATATATTGAACAGTCAATGCCACATTCAATGGAAGTTCACAAAGTGGAGGTGGCTGGCAGAGAGCCAGAAGATTGAATTTCCCTCACAGGGTAGTGGCCACTGGGCCTGCACCAGCCATCAGTAGTGTTTTAGCGACTCTTATCTCTGTCAGATGGTCATGGGTTGAAGAAGATTATCACATAATTTAACACATTACTGTGCTTCCTGATCTTCCTGTGTATGGTATGCTGCATTGCGTACATTACAGCAGTGATTATACTTCAAAAGTACTTAATTGGCTGTATTTAGGATGCTGTGAAACCATGCAAGGTGCTGTATGGAGTGCAGGTTCTTGCCTCTTTCTTTCTTTTCATCAGTTGTAGCAACTTGTCCCACCTAACTCCACCAAAGGGCACTGTGGCCAATTAGAAATTGCATTCCAGCTGAGAGCAGCACAGGCCGCCACCTACCTGTGTGACTCACTAATATACCACATGATGCATTTGCCTACTGAATAACGGTAGAGGCGGAACGCTGTTCATATTATCAAAAACATATACTAAAGCTTAAATAAAAGCAAATTACTGCGGATGCTGGAATCTGAAACTAAAGGGAAAATGCTGGAAAATCTCAGCAAGTCTGGCAGCATCTGTAGGGAGAGAAAAGAGCGAACGTTTCTAGTCCAATGACTCTTTGAGCTTTGACAAAGAGTCATCGGACTCGAAACGTTAGCTCTTTTCTCTCCCTAGAGATGCTGCCAGACTTGCTGAGATTTTCCACCATTGTCCCTTTCGTACTAAAGCTTAAATGTCGATGTCTGGTGAGAATTGTGGTGGAGTGGTGCCGAGACAGGCGGCACACCATGTGGCCCCCTACATCTAGGGCCAAGGGAACTTTTATCCTGTACCTCATCTGCGTGTTTTAGTCAACTGTCAACCTAAACCTATTCAACATGCAAGAATTAGATTTCAAGTGGCACGAGGCCATTGCCAGGAGCCCAGATAACTGCATTGGTGAAGAGTAGGAAGAAATTTACAGCACTGAAGGGGGTTTGGGGTGTCGCTAAGAGAAGCCCATGGCTTTGGATCCCAGTTGCCAATCAATTGGTCTGGCAGGAAACCGCAGTGGTCTTTCGCACTGAAACCTGGAGTTAAAATTGCAGTTGGGCTCCAGGTTCTGGCCCGTATATTCACAGAAGGATCCCTCCCTTGCCCAAAAGGAATGGAAAGGGCTGTCATTGCCCTGAATTTAAGTGTGAATCTGAGCACTTTGCAACTAGGCAGACAGGGTTGAAATCAGACCTTATGAGTTTGTTGCCATGGTATGCAAATTCTGCTGATGTCGACAACAGAGAATGTCAGTGCTTTTCTTGGGGATGCAAATTAAGCTTGAATAGAAATGGAAAATCTGTGGTATATTTGGGTATGGGGAGCCAAACACAAACGCACTTCTCAAAGAGACGAATGTGCTATGTTTATATCTCTTGAACACTTTGCTCTGTGATAATTCTGCCTTGCTGCTCTCTTTCCACCGAGGTCCCCTGTGTAATGCTGGTAAGGTTATGTTCCGTAAAGCTCCCTTGAGGGATGTCATGCTCTATCTACATGACACTCTTGGGCAACACTGCGTTGGAGCTTCTCAACATCCTTGTGTAATTCTTTCCTTCCTCCCCATTTGACAGTGCTTTGTTCCATCTGTAATTACTTTAATTGGCAATTCAGCTGGACTATATTTAGTATTACGTCGCTAGCAGGGCTTCGATTTGTAGGTCTCTAAAAGCACCCAGTATTTAAATTAACCTAGTTCCTCCCACCATCAAATTCTGATATTGCTAGTATGATTCACTGCTTAAAAAAGGCATTGATGATGGTGGTCCTCATTTCAAAAGGCTCCTTGACACCAATAGCTCATCTTTAAAGGCAGTCTTGATGGTAATAATCCATTAAGTAAAAATGCTGTGAAGCAAGACTTCCATTGTGAAAGATACATTAATATTGTTATTTCCCCTTTAAAAAGAAGCTGCACGGCAAACATTTTCTCAAGGATTTCAGCGGTTTAAGAAGGCAACCCACCACCACCTTCTGAAGGGCAACTAGGGATGGGCAATAAATGCTGGCCTAACCAGCGATGTCCACATCCCGTCAATTATTTTTTTTAAAAGATTGGAAGATTTAAAGAGGTAGTCCCTGTATTCTTGACAGAGTCCCTCTGCTGTAGTGGTCCCTGATGGATAAGGTTATCTTCTTGAGAAAGATCCAAATGCAATTTTCTGGGATGATGAGGGTAGTGTGAATGATGTTCTGCACACGGACTTTTGAAAGAGGTTTGATAAAGCACTGCGCAATAGAGTTACTGGAAATATTGAAACCCGGATGTTTAGAAGGGCAGTAGCAGCTTGAATACAAAATTGACTCAGACAGAAAGCAGAGAATACCAATTCCCAGGAGAGGATTGCCAATTTAAATATTTTAATGAGGCTGGCAGCCTTTGATTTGACTGACTTTTGTTTCGACCGACTTTTCAGGTTTTATACTGGCCTCTGTGGTAATTCTGCTTTATAGCTCCCAAGCTTCAGGAAACTAGGCAGCTGAAGGGAGGCAAGGACAATTTTGAAAAGAAGGTCCTTTCGCAGCAAGAGCTGGAGCAGTGCTTTCCACGTGTGTCAACCCTAGGCAGCCCAGAATCGGAACCCCATCCCATTCAAAGACTCCGAATCAGACTCCATGCCATGGGACTGGGCCCCACATGGAGTAAGGGATCAGGCACCCCTTGGATCAGATTCCCACCTCTCTTGGAGTTGTCAATTGGACCTGTTTCCTCCTCTGGCCTGCTCTGGAGTCTTCCCTACCCAGCTGGAATGCACATCAGTCAGTCAGACTGAATTGCAGTGGGGAGTCTGCAATGGCAAATGCACGGGGCGATTCTCCGAGCCCGGCGTCGGGCCGGAGAATCGTTGTAACCGCACCACGATGCCCCGATGCTGGCGCGCGATTCTCTGAGGTGCGGAGAATCGGCATCATTTGCGGTGGCGCGTTTGGCACTGCACCGGCCGCGGGCTGCTCGAATCGGCAGAGCCGCCGATTCTCCGGCCTGGATGGGCCGAGCGGCCACGCGGATACAAAAGGGTCCCACCGGCGTCGTTCACCCCTGGTCGCTGCCGGCGGGAACTCTGCGCGAACGGTCGGGGGGGGGGGGCGGCCTGTGGGGGGAGGAGGGGGGCTCCTTCACCGGGTGGGGCCTTCAATGGGGTCTAGCCCACAATCGGGGCCCACTGATCGGCGGGCCGGCCTCTTTCCCCCCCCCCCCCCAACTGGGCCTACTTTCTGGTGCGCCCGGCCCCTGAACACTGACGCCATCTTGAGTCGCGGCTGGCACGCTAAAGATGTCCCCCGCGCATACGCATGTTGGCGCGGCCCAACTGCGCATGTATGGGTTGGGGCGGCGCCCATTTGGCAATGGGAAAGGAGGCTGGAGCGGCGTGAACCATTCCAGTGCCGTGCTGACCCCCTGTCGGGGCCAGAATCTGTTGGCGCGAACACTTGGGCTCTATATTGGTGAATCGCACCTGCAGTGTACTTAAAACTCAGCAACATCCTGGGAAATCTTACCAAGTCCCAATGGAAACACTCTCCCTTCCCGCACATTGCTTATGCAACCCACCCCTATTAATACCCAGTCTCTAGAGTACAAAAGCAAGGATGTTGGGCAAAAGATTTCCAAATTACCTTGGCTACCAGCTAGAACATTGTTTTGACTCTCTGGATGACTCTTTGTCAAAGTCATCCAGACTCGAAATATTAGCTCCCTTTTCTCTCCACCGATGCTGGCAGACCTGGCGAGATTGTCCAGTATTTTCTGTTTTTGTTTTAAATTCCAGCATCAGCAGTAATTTGCATTTAGCTAGAACGTTATGTTCAGTTCTTGGAATCACAGTTTAAGAAGGAGAAGGTGCAGGGAAGCAAGTTTTCTAAACTGAAACTCGGAGCTGGGGGTAGCATGGTAGCATGGTGGTTAGCATAAATGCTTCACAGCTCCAGGGTCCCAGGTTCGATTCCCGGCTGGGTCACTGTCTGTGTGGAGTCTGCACGTCCTCCCCGTGTGTGCGTGGGTTTCCTCCGGGTGCTCCGGTTTCCTCCCACAGTCCAAAGATGTGCGGGTTAGGTGGATTGGCCATGCTAAATTGCCCGTAGTGTCCTAATAGTAAGGTTAAGGGGGGGAGTTGTTGGGTTACGGGTATAGGGTGGATGCGTGGGTTTGGGTACGGTGATCATTGTTCGGCACAACATCGAGGGCCGAAGGGCCTGTTCTGTGCTGTACTGTTCTATGTTCTATGTCTTAGATAATAATCTTTCTTATTGTCACAAGTAGGCTTACATTAACACTGCAATGAAGTTACTGTGAAAAGTCCCTAATTGTCATACGCCGGTGCCTGTTCGGGTACACAGAGGGAGAATTCAGAATGTCCAAATTACCTAACAGCATGCCTTTTGTGACTTGTGGGAGGAAACCGGAATGGGGAGAACGTGCAGACTCCTCGTAGACAGTGAACCAAGCCGGGAATCGAACCTGGGACGCTGGTGCTGTAAAGCAACAGTGCTCACCACTGTGCTACCGTGAGAAGAGAAGCATAAAGGGCAATTTAGCAGAGCCATTCGAAATCATAAAGCATTTTCATAGATTAATTAAGGAGAAACTGTTTCTATTGGCAGAAGTGTCAATAACCTGAGGATACAGATTGAAGGTATTTGGCAGAAGAACCAGGGGTGAGATGAGGAGGAATTTTTTCACGTTGCGAATTGGTGTTGTCTAGGATGCGCTGTCTGAAGATCACAAAGCAGATTCATCAGTAATTTTCTAAAGGGAATCAGATAAGTACATTAAATGGACTTTTTTTCTCAGTCCTGGGTAAGGAACAGAAGAATGGGGCTAATACTTTGAGAGTTGTCACATGCATGATGGCCCAGATGATCTCCTTCTGTGGCTTCTGATTCTACAGAAACACTTTAAGTCTAAGATAGTGAGACTTCCTTCTTAAAATGGGACTGAACAAACAGTGTTCTTTAAAAGGGAACTCCTGATGATGGGATTTTGTTTTTGACTGCAGTGTTGTTGAGTCAACACTGTTCGGTCTCTGGTAGTCTATTAATTTTCCTGTCATTTCCAAAAACAATGTAAAAGTCACCATCCTTGATGCTGGGCTACACTTTCCATCCTGTGTCACACCAAAGGCAGAATCTACTTGCACAGGTCAGCCAGGTATTCCAGTTGCTAACCTTCCCCAGCAGAACGGAGGGTGTAGTGACAAAATACGCAGTTACATGCTGATTGCTGCTAATGCTCAGCTAACGTTTAAAATGTTTTTTTTCTTTATTCTCTCATGTGGTGCGAGCATTGTTGGCAGGTTCAGAATTTGTTATCCATTCCATTGCCCTTGAACTGAGTGGTTTTTCAGCCATCTCGGAGAGAAGGCCACATTGCCGCTGATCTGGGCTCCTATGTAGGCCAGACCAGGTAAGGGTGGCAGATTTCCTTCACTCAAGGACATTTTACAAGAGTCGATGATACTTCTCATCATCACCATTATTGAGGCTCGCATAATATTCCAGATTTATTAATTGATTTAAAATTCCATCTGCTGCATGGTGGGTTTTGAGAGTATGAGCCTGGGCATCCCGATTGCTAGTCCAGTGACAGTCCCAATATGCCACCATCTAATTCAGGAGGTTGTGGGTTCAAGCTCCCCTTCCCCCACTTCCAAGACTTAAGAGCATAATCCAGGCTGGCACTTTAGTGCAGTACTGAGGGATTGTTCAATAACACTGGGTTCGACATTTTATTGTGGTTCCATCATCTACCTATCCAGGTAGTTCACGTGTCACAATTTCCATTGCACTCTTTGAAGAAGAGCAGAAGGTGGATGTTATATGTGTGGACTTTCAAAAGGTATTCAACAGCTTTGTTCAGAAAACTGAAGCAATGGGTTAAGGGGAAAATGAAAGTATGGATGCAGAATTGGCCCAGTGACAGGAAACTGAGGATAGTGATAGATGGATATCTTTCAGGCTGTGAGAGGGCTTGCAGTATTGTTTTCCAAGCATCAGTTTCGGATCATCAGTTTCGATAAGCATTCTAGACTCGGGTGCCGGGAGGAGCGTATTGAAGTTTGTAGACGATGCAAAACTTGACAATGCAGTAGATAGATGAGGAGAGTTACAGGTCTCCGGATAACAGCCTAGACAGGTTGTTAAATTGGACAGCAACATGACAGATGGAGTTCGATGTGATGAAGTGTGAAGGACTTTTGGAGGACTAAAATGGGACTATGAAGGGTATAATTTTGAAAAGTGTACATGAACAGGAGGACCTTGACGTCCAAATAGACAAACTGTTAACGGTACAAGGCAAAGGCGATTTAAAAAAAACATGTTACTTGGATTTATAAATAGAAGCAAGGAATATTTTTTCTTTAATCTTTCATGGGATGTGAGCATTGCTGGCCCATCCCTAATTGCCCTTGAACTGAATGGGCTGCCACACCAAAAATCAACCCCATTTCTGTGGATCTGGAACCGCATGTAGGCCAGGCTAGCTCAGGACAGCAGAATTCCTTCACCACAGGCGATTAGTGAGCCAGATGGGCTTTTATGGCAATCGATAATGGTTTGCCAATCACCATTACTGAGACTAATTTTTCAATTCCAGTTTATTCATTGAATTTAAATTCCACCAACGGCCGTGAAGGAATTTGAACTCCTGTCCCCAAATTATTAGCCCAGGTCTCTAGATTACTAATTCAGTGATGTTCTAACTACGCCACCATCTCCCCAGAAAGCATGGAGATAATTTTAGAACTTTGTAGATCTCTAGTTAGACCTCAGCAGAAATACTGTGAACAATCCTGGGCTCTACACTCCTGGCTTTAGAAACGGTCATGAGGAAGCTTACCAAGATATTAGTAGGGGATGAGGGAACTTCAGGTATCGAGGCGAGGTTGGAAAAGTTATGATTGTGCTCCTTAGACTAGAGGTTAAGGTGTGACCTGTAGAGGTTTTCAAGATGCACAGGGTTTTTGATAGAGATATAAGGAAAATTATCGCCTCTGACGGGGAGGTCAGTAACCATAGTTTTGAAATCATTGGCAAAAGATCTGGAGGGAAGATGAGGTGATTTTCTTTTCACTCAGGGAATCATCATGATCTGGAGCTCTGCCTGTAATGGTGGTGGACATGTGTGTTGAGGATGAGGAACTTAAAGTGTGGATGGAAGTCTAAGCATGATGCCTTTTCAAAGAGCCAGTACAAATACAAAGGCCTGAATGTCCTTTCTATGCGCCGTAAGCTTCTCCGATTCTCCCAATGTCTCAGTCAAATCACTCCCCAACAGACAGTGAGTGTATGGTTCATTCATGTCATTACTCTTTGCGGGATCTTGAATTTGTACCTGGTGCATTTGATTACAATCACTGCAGTCTCGGGATATATATGGTACTGGAGTAGTAATGGAGAGGCTTGGTCTAATAATTCAGAGAACATAAGTTAGAAGTGTCAGGAGAAACTTGGAGAGCAACATTTAATGAATTATTGAGCGGCTTCTTCTTGTGAGGAACTGTCTGTGATTTACAATACTCACGATCCTGAACTGAGAATATATTACCATTCTTTCATCATCTCTAGATCAAAATCCTGGAGCTCCCTACTTAATCGCAGTGTGGGAGCGCCTTTACCTACAGCAGTTTAAGCAGAAAACCCACCACCATCACATTTAATAATCATAATAATCTTTATTACTGTCACAAGTAGGCTTACATTAACACTGCAATGAAGTTACTGTGAAAAGCCCCTACTTGCCACATTCCGACGCCTGTTCGGATACACAGAGGGAAAATTCAGAATGTCCAAATTGCCTTAGAGCATGCCTTTTGGGACTTGTGGGAGGAAACCGGAGCACCCGGATGAAACCCGCGCAGACACTGGCAGAATGTGCAGACTCCGCACGGACACGGGGTGAACGTGCAGACTCCGCACAGACAGTGACCCAAGTGGCAATCGAACCTGGGACCCTGGTGCTGTAGAGCAATAGTGCTAACCACTGTGCCACCCATTTGTTACAAATACTGCGGAGTGATTTCCACCCATGTAAATACACTTACTTATCTGCCTTGCACAAAAAATTGTTTTTTAAATTTAAAATAATTAACAATTGACAAGCCTTGTTACAAAAGCACTACCTGCCAGCCTGTAAACCAGCATAATGAGGAGGTTATAACAACAGAAATAGGATAATGTAAAACAATTGAGCCCCAGCCTTGCCATCCACTTCACCAAGTGTTGTCTCCTCCTGGGAATATTCTGTAACAGTTTTCCTACAACTCCAAAGGTAACCAAACAAAAACATTTAGATACACATTTGTATGGCCTAGAGGGCTGGCAGCTTGCACGTACTCGTCTGAGCTCAGTTGAGCGAGATAATACCCCGAGGTAATACTGGCACCACTGGACCCCAGCAGGAGTCGGTGCCTTCAGGAGACGAGGAGAGAATCAACAACAACAACTTGCATTTACAAACCATCTTTAATGTAGCAGAACATCCCAAGGTAGCTCACAAAAGAGTTATCAATGAAAGCATTTGTGGCCCCAAGCCACAGAAGGGAGATATCAAGGTTGGTGGCCAAAAGACTGGTCAAAGAGAGGTTTAGAGGAGCATCTTAAAGTAGGACAGAAGGGTAGAGAGTAGAAATTTTAGAGAAGGAATTCCGGAATTTAGGACCAAGGCTGTTGAATGATTAAAATCAAGGATGTGTAAGAGGCTAGAATTAGAGGAGCACAGATACGTTGGAGGGTTATTGGGCTGGAGGAGGTAACAGAAACAGGGAAGCCATAGAACGATTTGAAAACAGATCAAGTTTGAAGGCTGTACAGCACAACCCTACTTGTCTGTATTTGACAATAGAAATAAAGCTCCCTGTCAGCAAATTACCAAAAAAAAAGGAGAAATATCTACCTTTGGAACAACACGCCTTCCTTATGACATTATAGGTGAATTGCAATCCGTTCGAGGGGCAATCATCATGCTAGGAGGTGCAGCCAAACCTCCCAAAGTAAAGTGGAGCGGCAGATGTGATCCTTGTTGTTCTCGTGAGCTGTTTGCGCTGAGCGGAATTTGGGGCGGCAGCCAGTGTGAACTGCCGATCAACAGCGCTTGTTTTTTTTGAAATTGTGATGTCAGAATGAGTTTTGGTTGCTCTGTTTTCCACATGCTTCCTGTTACAGATGGCAGCAACACTTGGTGCGGTTTCTGCTTTTCCTTCATTTTTTTTCGGTTTGAGGTCTATTTGAGTTTGGTTACCCCGCTAAAAATATCCACGTAAGCTTGTAACTTCTTTTAAGTGTCTTGCTGCCTGCATGCATGTCAGGATTTCTTAATGCCTCTGTGCGTAATTGTGCGTGTGTGTGTGTCAATGCCTCTAGGTAGCTTTGTCTTAACGGTCGGGTCTGTGTGTGACAAAAATGAAGCAGTTTTGTTATGATTAATTATATATTGGGTTGTTTATTTATTTATTTCTTAAAACTCATTTTACAGGATGTGGGAGTCACTGGTTCGACCAGCATCTTTTTTTGCCCATCCCTAGTTGCCCTTGAGAAGGTGGTGGTGAGCTGCCGCCTTGAACCGCTGCAGTCCTGAGGTGTAGGTACACCCAGGGTGCTGTTAGGGAGAGAGTTCCAGGATTTCTGGTTACTGTATGTACCATGCTAACCCAGTTTCCAAGTTAAGAGAGAATATATGTTATGCTCTAATATGCCAAAAGCATTGATAAACATCTCCACACTACATTTCTACACTTCTACCAGCACTAATGGTGATACTGCTTTTGTTTAATATTTTGTTCTTGGCATGTGGACGTCACTGGCACGGAAAAAGTGAAGTTGTGTGGGGTTCAGGGTGTACCAGCTAGATGGATAAAAGAACTGGCTGGGCAACAGGAGACAGAGAGTAGTGGTGGAAGGGAGTGTCTCAAAATGGAGAAAGGTGACTAGTGGTGTTCCACAGGGATCCGTGCTCGGACCACTATTGTTTGTGATAAATATAAATGATCTGGACAAAGGTATAGGTGGTCTGATTAGCAAGTTTGCAGATGATACCAAGATTGGTGGAGTTGCAGATAGCGAGGAGGACTGTCAGAGAATACAGCAAAATATAGATAGATTGGAGAGTTGGGCAGAGAAATGGCAGATGGAGTTTAATCCAGACAAATGCGAGGTGATGCATTTTGGAAGATCTAATTCAAGAGCGGACTATATGTCAATGGAAGAGTCCCGGGGAAAATTGATGTACAGAGAGATCTGGGAGTTCAGATCCATTGTACCCTGAAGGTGGCAACGCAGGTCGATAGAGTGGTGAAGAAGGCATACAGCATGTGTGCCTTCATCGGACGGGGTATTGAGTACAAGAGTCGGCAGGTCATGTTACAGTTGTATAGGACTTTGGTTAGGCAACATTTGGAATACTGTGTGCAGTTCTGGTCGCCACATTACCAGAAGGATGTGGATGCTTTAGAGAGGGTGCAGAGGAGGTTCACCAGGATGTTGCCTGATATGGAGGGTGCTAGCTATGAAGAAAGGTTGAGTAGATGAGGATTGTTTTCGTTGGAAAGACGGAGGTTGAGGGGGGACCTCATTGAGGTCTACAAAATTATGAGAGGTATTGACAGGGTGGATAGCAACAAGCTTTTTCCAAGAGTGGGGGTGTTAATTACAAGGGGTCACGATTTCAAGGTGAGAAGGGGAAAGTTTAAGGGTGATGTGCGTGGAAAGATTTTTGCGCAGAGGGTGGTGGGTGCCTGGAATGCTTTGCCAGCGGAGGTGGTAGAGGCGGACACGATAGCATCATTTAAGATGCATCTAGACAGATATATGAACGGGCGGGGAACAGAGGGATGTAGATCTTTGGAAAATAGGTGGCAGGTTTAGATAAAGGATCTGGATCAGCACAGACTGGGAGGGCCGAAGGGCCTGTTCCTGTGCTGTAATGTTCTTTGTTCTTTGTCTTTGTTCTTTGTTCTACCAGCACTAATGGTGATACCGCTTTTATTTATTGTTTTGTTCTTGGAATGTGGACGTCACTGGCAATGCCAACATTTATTTCCCATCCCTAATTTGACAACACCCTACAGCATATTGACTGCAGTGGTTTGAGAAGGCAGCTGGTGCAGGTACCTCAACAGTTCCATTAGAGCGTGCCAGAATTTTGAACCAATGACAGTGATGGAACAGCGATATTGTTCCACAACGGGATGGTGCTGAAGGAGGCTTGGCGGGCTGTTGCAGCGCATCGGCGGCCATTTAACTATCAGCAATGCATTCATTGGCTAAGGCGAGACCTCCACCCTATCTGGCGAGGAAGCCCCGCCTCAGAGAGCTGTTAGCAGGATTAGCTGCACTCCTGCAGTCCCAACAGTGCTGGGTTCGAGAAGTGGCCAATGCTGGGACTGCAGCCAGTCCCCGAAGAAGAGGAGGTAGCGGAGGCCAAACATCAGGTACATCCTGGGTATTAGTGAGGCCTGGTTGATAGGCCAAAGGAAGAGGAGGGGGGTGGGTGTGAGAGGCCAAGAGAAATGGCCAAAGGAGGGGAAGGTAGAGTGGTATGGCCTCTAAGGTTTATAGGTGCAGGAGTCTCCATCCCCCATAACAATTGTCTGACACCAGCTTGACCAGTCAAAGCTGCTGGGCTAGCTACCTGGCATGGGCCTTCCTCTGCCATGGCTAAAATAGCAGTGGGGACAGGTTGAGGCACTTGAATGACCATTAATTGATTTAATTACCATTATCGAACGCCTCCTCAAAACTAGTTCCACCGAAGAGTCACATTGGGCTCAAAATGTTAACTCTGTTTCTCCCTCCATGCGGGCTGCTGGACCATTGGGAATTTTCAGCATTTTCTGTTTTTATTTAATCTATTTGTATCTGTCTTTGATGTTTTGTATGTTTGTGTCAACCAGTCTAAAGCAGCTAGCTACCACATATGAAGCCCCACCCCTTCACTCCCTGACTACAGTCGAATCCAGACCGAATAGCCAATAATTTGTGTAAAAATATACTTTAAATACACATTGAAGATCAAGCCACAGCAGCTGTGTGTGTTATTTAACCGAAGGGAAAGTTCACCATGTTTTTATGAGGAATCTTGCCTGTCCCTTTCTGCCACTATATATTTTTTGGTTCTTCTAATTAATATGTGCAGTTGATGTTGCTATTTGTTGGCATCACCCCATCTGATAATATCATTAAATGTTAGGGATAGAATTGTATCACTTGGTGATAATTAGAGTCAAAACCACATCACAAGATCTGTGCTATATAAACTTTGTACATACACAATCAGTCTGCAGACAACATTGAGCAGCTACATTGGAAACATTTATGTGAATGTGCCTGGGCGGCACATGATATAGTGGTTAGCTCTGTTGCCTCACAGCGCCAAGGACCCAGGTTCGATTCCGACCTTGTGTGACTGTCAGTGTGGAGTTTGCACGTTCTTCCCGTGTCTGTGTGGGTTTCCTCCCACAGTCCAAAAATGTGTTGGTTAGGTGGATTGGACATGCTAACTTGACCCTTAGGGTGCAGGGTGCAACTTAGCTGCAGGAATTGGATGGTCTTTCAAAGGGTCAGTGCAGACCCGATGAGCCACATGCCCTCTTTCTGCACTGTGGCGATAAAAAGAGTAAAAGTACGCTATATAGATTATATCACAAGGACACTTGTGGCTGGTACAAAGATGAATGCATGCAGATAGAGAAATATTTTATTAACCCTACAAGGTCTGCTGGGCAAATGCATTTGCCTGACTTGTACAAACCATCACTTTCCAATGTTCAACCTCCTTTCCCAACATGTGCTAAATAAGCTGATCTCAGAATGAAATATTAATGTGATTGGTTTAGGGCAGTGTTCTCAAGCACCAACTCTCTTCCCCCTGACCCCATCGCCGAGCACCGCCATCGTTTCCAAGGCTGCCATTGGCTCATCTCCACAACTTTCAACCTCACAGTCACCCAACCCCAAACTGTCCACTTCTAATTCCTTCCTAACACCCACAAATAGGACGCTGCCGTTTTAGGCACATTGGGTGGAATCATACCAAAAATCAACAAAGTGTCAGTCCTGGCAGGAAAAATGGAGTAAATCACGGATTTTTCGGCGAACTCTGGGCTCTCCCCCGCTCCAGCCCCCCCCCCCCCCCCCCCCCCCCCCGCTCCCCCGGCATGCCTGAACAGACATGGTGGAAATGACCCTGATGTGATGTCATGCTGGGCCGGGTCAAGATTTTGTGAGGGTCTGGAGTGAGCGCTCGCTAATGACACGGTAATGTTTTAAAATGGGTTTCCCGGACTCGCTTCGTGCGACTCGTACTATCCCACTAGGGAGGGGGGTTCCAAAGGCCAATCACGTTGGAAAGGACCCTTATTTATTTTCCGGCTTTCAAGCCATGCCGACTTTCTCATTGACGGAAAGAGAAGGCCCAAAATCTCCCCCATTGTTTGAGTCTATTCCTGCCCAGTCGAACCAATTTCACCTCAATTTCTTTCACCTTTGTCCAGTTCCCCACCCTCCCACCCAACCCACACCCACGATTCTAGTGTTTCAATGCTGCTTTTAAGAAAACAGGTCATGACAAAGAGTAACATTCTGAGGACTATTTCAGTGATCGGGGATGGTCCTGCAGCACAGTGGCAATGTCCCTAGCTCTGGGTTCAATTCACACTGTGGACCATGGAAGTTGCATGGACGACATGGCAAAACAGCGTGTAAATCCTTCCAATGTGCCTCAAGGCAGGTGGTAAGAGCAGGTCAAATCATACTGCAGAAGACAACAGCAAACCATTGCAGTACTTCTGCCAAGCAAAATTATAGAATTCCACTCGCGTTCTGGTGCATGTCAACTCAATTGTTTTCAATGTATTTAAAGTTTGCCTGTTAATCATACATATCCAAAGAGTGTTAAAGATATCGGGCTGGATTCTCTGAGTTTGAGGCTATGACCGGAACATGTGTCTAGCCTTACGACCAAAACGTCGGTGCTGCCCCCGCACCAATGCGTTGCCCGGTGGGGGCCAGCAGCTGCGCCACACGGCTTTAACTGCAGATACGGACGGAGAATTGCCAGGTCCGTGGCCGTACATGCGCACAGCGGTGACCTGCAGTGATCGCGCCGTACAACATTGCGCTGGCCTGCCTGCCGGATAGTGCCCCCCTGTAACCCCGTTCGCCACCCCCTGACAACACCCCACTAGTACCCCCAGCCCCTGCCGAAGCCCCCCCCCCCCGACCAGCGGAACAACTCCTCTCCCCCGCCCCCCACCAATTGTGGCGGCGCTGGACACGGTCCGCAGGCGCTACGCAAGGTCCCCGAAAACTGTGAGCACACGCACCCCAAAGCTGTCGGGACGTTGGTCCATCGGGCGCAGAGTATCGGGGGAAGGCCTCAGGTGACGTCCTGAGGCCTTCCCAACATCTTGCGAAGTACTCAGTGATGATGCCGCTTTTGAGGGGGTGGAGCATCCGAAAGACGGCGCTGCCCCTGATTTCGGCGTAAAAACAGATTCTCCAGCCAATCGCCAAACGCGATTTTGGTGCCGGAAACCAGAGAAATCATTCATTACAAGCAGCTATTGACTAAATCAGTACCAATAGCAGTGTCACCAAATTTACGTGTTTAACAGGTTCAAAGCAGGTCAGTAATTTAATTTAAGAAACACTTCCCGTAAAAATATGACTCTCCTTCCCTCCAATTTTACTACAGAGTCCTCACTGAACCATAAGATAGAGGCAAATTACTGTGGATGCTGGAATCTGAAACAAAAGCAGAAAATACTGGACAATCGCAGCAGGTCTGACAGCATCTGGGGAGAGAGAAGGGAGCTAATGTTTTGAGTCTGGATGGTTCTTTGTCAAAGCTCACTGAACCGTGATGTTGTCAGGAATAGTTTACAGACTCATGCGTTCCTAGCCTAATTTCGCAGTGTTATTTAAAGATGCGAGGAATTTACTTTATTGCAGCATGGTGAAAGATTTAAGTGAGACCAATTGACAGGATTCCCACAATTATCGTGATCAAACCATAGATTCATCAAATGATAGAATGGCCACAGCACAGAAGCACAGCAAATTCTCCAGTTGTCTTCATGCCTGATCTCCGTAAGAACTACTCAGCTAGTCCCACCCCCCTGCCTTTTCCCCCATAGCCCTGCAATTTCTTTTTATCTTCAGCAAACTATCCAATTTACATTTGAAAACCACCAATGGGTGTTTAAGAAATGTCCCTTTAAGAAATGGGTGTTTATCAGTGATTTCAGAGTGTGGGTGGAGCGGGGCTGTCTGTCAGCTTTTTACTTTCATTTTAGGCTGTTTGCTGCAGGGTGTGTTTTAGTTTCGTTTTCACTGTTGGAGCTAAAGCCAGACATAGCAGGTGTACTGCTGTTCACTCTCCCATGAAAAGACTATCTCTTGATCATTTGGTGAATTCAGAATTATAAATGTTCTCAGTAGTGAATGTAAAGCTAATGTGCTTCTGTAAAAAGGTGTTTCTTTTGTCTTCTGGATGTTGTTTGGGAAGTTAGGAAGGATTACTTAGTGTTGTATTCTTTGGGGTTGTATTTGAATTGATGGTTGCTAAGATGTTCACTGCATGTTTTAAAAAAGGTTAACTTGAGTTCATAGAATAAACATTGTTTTGCTTTTAAAAATACTTTTCGATTTCTGCTGTACCACACCTGTAGAGTGGGCCGTGTGCTCCCCATACCACAATCTATTAAAAGTTGTGGGTCAGGTGAACTCCATGATACTTTGGGGTTCTCTAAACCCTGGCCCGTAAAAATTCTATGATTCTATAATAATAATGTCACTGGACTAGTAATTCAGAGGCCCAGGCTAGTGCTGCAGGAAATGTGTTCAGATCCCACCATGGCAGCTAATGGAATTTAATTCAATATAAAACCCAGGTGGAGAAGGTAGTCAAGAAGACAGACGGCATGCTTGCCTTCATTGGCTGGGGCATTGAGTATAAAATTGGCAAGTCATGTTGCAGCTGCACAGAACCTTAGTTAGGCCACACTTGGAGTATAGTGTTCAATTCTGGTCGCCACACTACCAGAAGGATGTGGAGGCTTTAGAGAGGGTGTAGAAGAGATTTACCAGGAGGTTGCCCGGTAGGGAGGGCATTAGCTACGAGGAGAGGTAGAATAAACTTGGTTTGTTCTCACTGGAAGGAAGGAGGTTGAGGGGCGACCTGATAGAGGTCTGCAGAATCATGAGGGGCATAGACAGAGTGGATAGTCAGAGACTTTTTCTCAAGGTGGAGGGGTCAATTATTAGGGGGCATAGGTTTAAGGTGCAAGGGGCAAGGTTTAGAGGAGATGTACGAGGTAAGTTTTTACACAGAGGGTAGTGGGTGCCTGGAAATCGCTGTCGGGTGATGTGGTGGAAACAGTGACGATAGTGACATTTAAGGGGCATCTTGACAAATACATGAATAGGATGGGAATAGAGGGATACGGACCTCGGAAGTGTAGAAGATTTTAGTTTCGATGGGCAGCATGGTTGGGGCCGGCTTGGAGGGCCGAAGGGCCTGTTCCTGTGTGTACTTTTCTTTGTTCTTTGTTCACCTACCCTGTCAAACCCCCTCGGAACCTTATATGTTTCAATAAGATCACCTCCCATTCTTTTAAACTCCAGTGAGTGGAGGCCCAACGTTATCAACTTTCCTCATCTGGTAACCCCTTCATCTGAGAAATCAGCCCAGTGAACCTTTTCTGAAAAGCTTCCAATGGAGTTTTGTCCCCCCCACCACTTTAAGTAAGGAGGCCAAAACTATACACAGAACACAAGTCGTCATCTCACCAATGCACTGTATTACTGTTACAATGCTTCCCCACTTTTATATCTATCCCCTTGCAATAAAAGCAAATATTCTACTTGCCATCCTATAAGACGATAAGACATAGGAGCAGAATTAGGCCCCTTGGCCCTTCGAGTGTGCTCTGCCATTCAATCATGGCTGATATTTTTCTCATCCCTATTCTCCTGCCTTTTCCCCATAACCCCTGATCCCCTTATTAATCAACAACCTATCTATCTCTGTCTGGCCTCCGCAGAGTTACACAGATTCACCAGCCTCTGTCTGAAAGAATTCCTCCTCATCTCTGTTTTAAAGGATCGTCCCTTAGTCTGAGATTGTGTCCTCTGGTTCTAGTTTTTCCTACAAGTGGAAATGTCCTCTCCAAGTCGACTCTATCCAGGCCTCGCAGTATCCTGCAAGTTTCAATAACATCCCCCCTCATCCTTCTAAATTCCTACGAGTACAGACCCAGAGTCCTCAACTGTTCCTCACACGACAAGCTTTTAATTCCAGTGATCATTCTTGTGAACTTCTAAGGCCAGCACATCCTTCCTTAGATACGAGGCCCAAAACTGCTCACAATACTCGTTATTTGTTGTACCTGTATGACCTTTTGTGATTCGTATACAAGGATACCCAGGTCCCTCAGAACCCCAGCATTCTGCAGTCTCTCTTCATTGAAATAATATTCTGCTGTTCTATTCTTCCTGATAACATTATACTTTACCTCACAAAGGTTTTGCACACCCGCTTAACCCCTGTGTGGTCCTTTGCAAACTCTTTGTATCAGCTTCATAACTTGCTTTCCTCCTATCTTTGTACCATCAGAAAATCTGACTGCAACACAGTATGTCCCTTCATCCAAGTCATCAATAGAGATTGTAAATAATTGAGGCCACAGCACTGATCACGTGGCACTCCACTACTTGCAGTTCGCCAACCTGAAAATGAAACATTTATTTTGACTCTCTGCTTCCTGTTAATTAGTTAATCCTCTATCCATGATAATATGCGTCCATGCTGCAACACCATGAGCATGCAGGCCACTGGGGCCAGGGAACTTGCCCGCCTTTAGTGTCATTAGTTTTCCTGGTACTTTTTCCTCTAGTGATTGTGATAGTTTTATGTTCCTCTATCCCTTTTATTCCCTACTTTTATACCATCTTTGGAATGCTTTCTGTGTCTTCTACTGCAAAGGCAAATTCTAAATAGTGGTTCAAAGGCTCTGCCGTTTCCTTGTTTCCCATTCCTAATTCTCTAGTCTCTCTGGGCATGATCTATGGGCTGCGTTGGGCTCAAATGGGGTAACGATGTGGCCAGTAAATTCTGGGAGCGGCCTCCCCAGGCTTCCCGACAGCCATTGTGCCTCGTGAGATCTAACCAGATCTTGTGAGATGTTGCAATCTGGATCGTGCTCACAATAGGCAGTATTCAGCCTCGCAGAGTGAAGTCAGCTTAGAATCTGACTTATCTGTGCCTTCGCCAGATCAAATGGCCACCCGGCATCTACTGGCCTCGCCCGGGGGACTCTAGCCGGGCCCCGTTCAGTACTCGACCCCACAAAGGAGGACCAGGTGGACTGGTACCTGGGGACATCTCCTGTCACTATTGGTGCTGCCAGACACCTTGGCACTACCTGGCTGGCAGAGGAAGTGCTGCCTTCAGTTCATTCTTTCTGAATCTACCCCGCTGTGGGGATCAAACCCAGGGGTGCCTTTCTCATATGTGGTGGGGTGAGGTGGGCCCAGGGACCCCCAGGCAGGTGAGTCGAGCCTTGTGGGGGAGGGGGGGTGGTTGGCTGGGTGTTGCTTTGGGGGGGTTCTGAGATTGGGGCGGCATTTTAAAATGGCGTCCCAATCCCTTCCTGAACTGAGGAGCTTCGCTCAATGGAAATGAGGCTATTTGTCACCTAGAGATGGGGGGCAGGGCACAAAAACAAGACAGAATGCTGATAGAAAGTGGGGTTGTTCCTGACACTTGTTGCACTGGGAACAACTCTGCTAATCCTGCCCAGAATTGCACTCTGTTTTAATTTGATTAGCCATGATGTGGAGATGCCGGCGTTGGACTGGGGTGAGCACAGTAAGAAATTCACCTGAGGAAGGAGCAGTGCTCCGAAATCTAGTGTTTGAAACGAACATGTTGGACTTTAACCTGGTGTTGTAAGACTTCTTAAT